>NC_065579.1:122540559-122848580 GCF_024542745.1 Macaca thibetana thibetana
GGTAAGCATGGGCAGATATGGTAGTCTCTTTAAACCTTAATAAGATGCTGAGCTCCAAGAGGATGAAAGAATCGCTGAAGTGTTTTAAGTATGAGGAATTAGTCACAGTACTTGCTGTGACTATATATAAGTTCCAAATAAATAAAAAATAAGCTCCAAAGTAAGTTGGGATAGCAGAAAAGTTGAAAAAATCTTAATTATACATACCATGCTGCTAACTGTGGTATTTAGGGAATGGAATCTAGTAGGAGAGATATTTTATTTTAGGTACTTTTCTACTATTCAAACATGGATTATTTTGTGATAAAAAGGTATTTTAATGCCAAGTTTAAGACATAGTAAAGCATTGTCCCCTAACTTTAAGATTTTTACCAAAAATGTCAAGAAAGGGAAGAAGTTCAGTAGAATTTACAGAAATAATACTTATCTAAAACAACTACCTTTGAAACTTAAAACAGCAAACAACAAGAAAACCGAAAAGTCAGATGTCTCCTTCTAGTGTCTCCCCTTTTCATGTATGGATACTCAATAGTTTCTTGCATTCTGAAAAACAGAGAATTGAACACAGTTTCGTTTAAGGTTGCTGCATTTTTGAGTATCAGTTCTATTATCATTTTAAAGAAAACATCTTTCCTTAAGCAAAAATGTTTCTGAAATTATTATGTGAATCAATAGGAAAACACAATTTTTCTTAGAGAAATTCTGTTTATCACGTTTTTCAGGTTTAAAAAGCCAAGCTTTACAGTGGATTGCAACAAAAATGAACAGGTGTCTTCTGTATCTATCACATATGGTAGCTGTGTTAGTCAAGTTTCTGCTGCCCTAATACTGTGTAACAACCCTCAAACTGCAGTTTCTTACAACTGCAAACATTTGTTTGTAGGTTTGTGGGTTTGCAGTTCAGTTGCTGACCTTGGCTGAATTTTGCTGAGCTAAGTTATATTTTTAGGCTTTAGGCCTAAAATGTCTAAAAGCCTAAAATTTTTAGGCTTTAGGCTTTGTGTCAGGTTCAAGTCTACTTCATGCGTCTTTGTTCTGAGACTTGGGCTGAAAGACTAATAACTTTCTGGGGCATGTTTTTCCCACAGCAAAGGGCAGAAACTCAACTGGACTAGTGAAATCTTGTAATACTCTTACAATTATGGCTTAGAACTGGAACACAGTCATTTCTACCCACTGATCAAAGCAAGTAGAATGGCCAGCCTCAAAGTCAATGGGGTAGGAATGCATACCGTCCCTCCACTGGGAGGAGTCACTACCAAGCCAAACGACATAGGGCATGTATAGTTCTACCCTGGGGAGAAATTGAGGCATTAAGAGGAGCATTCCTATGTACCTTGGTGGCTGAAGTAACATCAAATGGAAATCTCCATTGTTTTCCCTGCTTAGATTTTTCCAGTGTGCAAGATTGGAGTTCCATAGCCACTGAGAACAAATTAAAAAGATGAGACTAACCAGAGAATTTTCTTTACAAATATGCTGATGACAATTGATTCAACATCAATTGCTGTGCAATCATTATGAAAGATATTTTATACTAAAAAATATATAACTAAATAATATGGAAGCAATATTTTGGTGGTTGTTGTTGTTGTTGGCAGGGAGTACCTAATATCCATGTAAGAAATAATGTACCTTCAGACTTCCAGCCTCCAGAATTGTGAAATAATCCATTTCTGTTGTTGTAAGCCACACGGTTTGTGGTACTTTATTATGGCAGCCCTAGCAAACTAATACATTAGCTTTGCAACTTAGGACAAAATACTTCAAAGTATGAAGGCTTAGTTTCCTTATCTTTTAAATGGCAGTGATGTCAGTAGCTGTCTCAGGGTTGGTGTGAGGTTTTGTTGATAAAATGTATAACACAGAGACTGGCATATAGGAAGTGTTCACTACAGGTGAGTGAGCGCCATCATCGTCATTATCAGTACTAACTAGTAATAGTTGTCTTCTCCCACATTTCTCTGGAGTGGTCAGTTTTTAGGTATGCCCATTTAATTTCCTATAAACCTGTTTGAAGCGGATCTATCCCTGACATGCCCATCCATGTCTGGGTCCTCACATGCTGCTTCAGTGTTCTCTTCATATCAAGAGGCTGAATGTATGCTTGCAGAGGTTGTAACTATAGCCTTAAATAGCCCAGAGCATTTGGAAATGTTCTTTCAAGCCTTACTATAATTTTGGATTTGCCTTGTAGTATATGTGCATTTGTTTAAATATAAAAATGGATGTTTAAATTACTACTTAGAATGCTTAATTTCTTTCTAAATCCTCAAGGGATAAGTCTGTGCCCCAGGAAAATATGACATAAGACTTCTTGTGCCTTTACACCACCCCTACCCATGGTAGACTGCCGCAGCCTTCTGGGATTATTGGCATCCTGGATTAACAATTTGAGTTTGAGGACTTCTTGTATATAGATGCTTATGATCATGTCTTATCTAAAATTCAACATTATGACCATTCTGTCTCTAAACATCAGTACCTCTAGACCACTGGTTCTAAATCAGGGGTAACTGCCCCACCGAAAGGACATTTGGCAAAGTCCAGAGGCATTTTTGGCTGTCACAACCTGTTTTGCTACTTGGCATCTTGTGGGTAGAGACTAGGGATGCTGTTCAGTATACTACAAGGTCCAGGAAAGACCCCCATAGCAGAAAGTTATTCAGCCCAACTTGTCAACCATGTTAAGGCTGAGAAATCCTGTTTTCAGCCATCCCTAGTATGATCATGCTGTGTTTGAATATATCAGGCCACAGAGATTTCTACTTTTCATTAGGGTTCTTATAATGTTTTCTTTTTTCTTCTGTCTTTCCATACAGATCCATATCACATATGTCTTTGTATTTCCTTTAACTCTCAACACCTACCCTGGAAAGTAGTAGGTGCTTGACAAAATGTTTATGGATGGAATCTACTGCTGTGAAAATGTCTTGGACCCCTGTCACTTATAATTTACATATCTAAAAATATTTTCTCTCTTCTTCTGGTCTCAATAGCATCAGAAATGTATAAAATTGTAGAGACAGTTGGGCTTTTAGAAAATGGGCCACAGGTCACAAAGCTGAGGTTTTGAGAAATAATCCTCATCTAAGGACAGGTATAATTAAGTGGATACTGGTCAAGAATCAGGGTCCTGGTTCTGCCCTTCACATCTGTGTATAAGCAGCTCCCATCTGGCCTTGAGGTTCTTCTGTTCACATAACTTGTAACTTTCCCCTAAGTCTTCAAAAGTGATAAAATGACAATAGTATGTTCATACCAATGGACAATTTGCATTTAGTTCATTGTTCTGTGTCTTCAGTCCTCCTGGAAGCATTTTCTAATGGTCTCAGATTTTCTAGATTTTTCTGACCAAATACTGACCAAATCTAGCAGTCAATCAATCAATCAATCTATCTATAAATCAGTCAATTTTGGTGATACTTATGTGGGATCTATATTTGTTCTGATTCACCTGCTTTCCAATGTGCATTCAGCATTCTTTTAGTTGAGGAAATGCAGTTCAAATTAGTATAAGGAAAAATAAAGGGAAGTTTATTGCCTAAAATATTTTCAAAGTCCCAGAGTATTGCATATAGGGAGAAAAAATGATGTTATCATATTTCTGTCTCTCATTCTCACTCCTGCTCTATTTTTCTGTGTTATATTTCATTTGTGCTTTGAACCAAGGCTCAAACTGCTGTTGTCAGTGCTCCCTGCCCCTGTCCATCTCACAGACTGGCTGTTTCACTATGCGGCAAGATGGCCACCATCCATGCCTGCTGAGTGACCATGCCCCATAGCTTCTTTAGAACAGTCCTAGGAAGAATTTTAATTGGCCCTGTTTAGCCCATTTATCAACAACTGAACTAATCACTTTGGCCAAAGGAATTGGATTATTTGATCAGAGCCAACCACATCCTTCTGGTCATTGAAAGTGATGATAGTCTCCACCAATTGCATGGCATGAATTTCACAGAGGAAAGAGGTATTTTGTTACCAGGGTAATGTGGGAGAAGACATCCTGGACAAGAAAATATAGTAGAACTCCAATATATTAGATGACCTATCACAGCCTCAACATGTGTCACTTTCTTCTGGAAGGTCTAGAATCATGTTTTAGACATGCTTTAAACCCCAGCAGTAATTGGTAAATATATATAATCACCAACTGAAGTAAATGTGTAATAATTTACTATGTTAAGTATTACCAATACAAGTCTATTTAGAATGATTTGCCAGCTTTCTTAGCCCATAAAGAGAATGTTTATGCTGTGCTAAAATATATATTCCCTGAGTATATTATATTGCTTTTTAAAATAAAATGATGAAATTTAAGAGAAATAAGTGGATATGGTATGGAGTATTTGCCTTTATAAGATCAGGTGTATCTTTTAGAATTACTTGATTTTTACCTGGCAGGTTTTATGACAGTTCAATCAGCAGGACATGCTCCTCTGGGGTTTGGGAAATGCAATGAAAATTCCACCAGGCAACATTCAGAATTCAGGACCACGGTGCCTTTATTCTCCATATCAGTGGCAATATCTAATTATAAAGAAGGAAATGTCGATGCCTTTTTTTTTCTAATTGCTGGCTGGTGGTTTTATTAAATCTAACTTTAGTTGACAGGGACTGCTCAAAATTCTCTCCTACAGAAGTGTACAATCAAGCAAAGTATGAATATATCTTTGTCAAAACAGCAAGCAGGAGCCCTTGTTTAAACACTTAACAAATGTACCTTCAGGCTCTGATGATAAACTTATTTCCAAATTCACTGGTGAGAAAAAGCATTTGGAAAGCTGAGATCTCTAAGGTATATAGTATTATTTGTCACTCTGCATTTAATTGTTCCTATATATAGGTGGGTTGGAAGTTTCTAAGACTTGAATTATCTGTAGTTAAATGTAATGTAACTCTGGTCCTGCTAGAATGTAAGTTATGTAGGTGCAGATATTTCTGCCTGTTATGTTTACTACTGTACCCTCAGGGCTTACCATGTAAAAGTTGTTCAATAAATATTCATTTAATGAATGAATGAATGGTGATATTAGTCATTAAAAAGGAAAATCTCAATTTCTAAAGTTTTGCCTTTTCCAGAAAGTCTTATAGTTGAAATCATACAGTGTGGAGCCTTTTCAGACTGACTTCTTTCACTTAATAATATGCATTTAAGTTTTATCCATGTCTGTTTAGAGCTTGATAGTTTATTTCTTTTTAGCACATAATAATATTCCACTGTCTGGGTGTATCTTAGTTTTATCTATTCACCTACTGAACAACATCTTCATTGCTTCCAAATTTTGGTAATTATGAATACAAATACTGTAAATGTGTGTGCAAGGTTTTGTGTGGACATTAGTTTCAAATCCTTTGGGTAAATATCAGGGAACACAATTGGTGAATCTTATGGTGAGAGTATGTTTAGTTTTGTCAAAAACCACCAAACAGTCTTCAAAAGTGTCTGTACCACTGTGCATTCCACCAGCAGTGATTAAGAGTTCCTGTTGTTCCAAACATCCTCACCCAGCATTGAGTGTTGTCAGTGTTCTGGATTTTGGCCATTCTAATAGCCAAATGATATAGTAATATCTCATTTTTTAAAATTTTCATTTTTCTGATGACATATGATGTGGAGCATCTTTTCATATGCTTATTTATAATTTCTATGCCTTCTTTGGTGAGATTTTGTTAAGGTCTTTGGTCCACTTTTTAATCAGGTTGTTGATTTTTTATTGTTTAGTTTTAAGAGTTCGTTTTATATTTTGAGTAACAGTCCTTTATCAGGTATGCCTCTACAAATATTTTCACCCATTCTGTGGTTTGTCTTTTCATTCTGTTGAATGAAAAGACATTTTTAATTTTAATGAAGCCCAACTTATCAATTTTTTCTTTTATGGATCATACCTTTGCTGTCATATCTAAAAAAAAAATCACCAAACCCAAGGTCATCTGTAATTTTTCTTATGTTATCTTCTAGGATTTTTATAGTTTTACATTTTGATTTAGGTCTGTGATCCATTTTGAGCTAATTTTTGTGAAGAGTATAAAGTCTGTGTCTTGATTGATTGATTTTGCACATAAATATCCAGTTGTTTCAACCCTATCTGTTAACAACACTATCTTTCTCTATAGTGTTTCCTTTGGTCATTGTTAAAGATCATTGAGTATATTTATGGATCTATTTCTGGGTTCTCTGTTCTGTCTCAGTGATTTATTTGTCTATTCTTTTTGCCAATACCACACTGTCTTGGTTACTATAACTTTATAGTAAGTCTTGAAAGCAGATAGTGTCAGTCTTTCGACTTTTTTTTCTCCTTCAATTTTGTTTTGGCTATTCTGATTCTTTTGCCTCTCCATATAAGCTTCAGAATCAATTTGTCAATATCTACAAAACAACTTTCTGGGATTTTGACTGGGATTGCATTGAAATTATAGGTCAAGCTGGGAAGAACTGACATCTTGACAATATTAAATCTTCTTTTCCATGAATATGGAATTTTCTCCATTTATTTAGTTCTTTAATTTCTTTCAACAGAATTTTATAGTTTTCCTCATATAAAGATATTTTGTTAGATTTACACTAAATATTTCATTTTGGGGGGTGCCAATGTAAATGGTATTGTGTTTTTAATTTCAAATTACACCTGTTTGTTGCTGGTATATAGGAAAATGATTGACTTTTGCGTATTAAACTTGTATCCTGTAACCTTTCTATAATCCCTTATTAGTTCTAGGTGTGTTTTTCAGTTAAATCTTTTGGATTTTCTACATAATAATGCCATTTGAGAACAAAGAGTTTTATTTCTTCCTTCTCAATCAGTATACTTTTTCTTTTCTTGTCTTATTCCATTAGCTAGGACTTCCAGTATGAACATTGAAAAGGAGTGGTGAGAGGCAACACCCTTGCATTGTTTTTGATCTTAGTGGGAAAGCTTCTAGTTTCTCATCACTAAATATAATGTGAGTCGTAGGTGTTTTGTACATTTTAAAATCAAGTTGAAGTACTCCTCTATGTCTAGTTTACTAAGTGTTTAATCATAAATGGATATTGGATTTTGTCAAATGCTTTTTCTGCATCTATTCATATGATCATGTGATTTTTATTTAGCTTGTGGATATGATAAATTACATTAATTGATTTTCAAATATTGAATCAGCATTGCAAATCTTGAATAAATCCCTATTGATTATAGTGCGTAATTCTTTCTATACATTGAATTTGATTGGATAATTTCTTGTTGAGGATTTTTGCCTCTAAGTTCATGAGAGATATTGATCTGTTGATTTGTTTTCTGGCAACATCTTTTTCTGGTTTGGTATTTGGGTGGTGCTGGCCTTATTAAATGAGTTAAAAAGTATTTCTTCAGCTTCTGTCTTCTAAAAGAGATTGTAAAGAATCAATACAACTTCTTCCTTAAAGGTTTGATAGAATTCACCAGTGAACCCATCTAAGCCTGATGCTTTCTATTAAGGAAGTTATTAATGATTGTGTCAATTGCTTTAATAGATATCAGTCTATTCAGAATGTCTATGTCTTCATATGTGAATTTTGGCAGAGTGTGTCTTTCAAAGAATTAGTCCATTTCACCTGTTATTAAATTTGTGAGCACTGAGTTGTACACAATCTTCCTTTATTATCCTTTCAATGTATGTGGGATCTGTAGCATGCACTAACATTAAAAATGAAAGGATATCATTTTTAATATTAGTAGTTTGTATGCATTCTCTCTCTCTCTCTTCTTTTTTTTTTTTTTTTTAAATTAGCCTGGCTAAGGATTATCATTTTAATTATCTTTTCAAAGAATCAGCTTTTGATCGAATTGATTTTTCTCTATTGATTTCATGTTTTTAATTTTATTGATTTCTGCTTTAATGTTTATTATCTCTTTTCTGTTGTTTACTTGGGTTTAATTTGCTCTCCTTTTTCTCATTTACTAAGGTAGAAGCTTAGATATTTGATTTTAGATCTTTTTAAATTTTCTAATATATTCATTCAATGCTGTAAACTTCTCTTTTATGTCTGCTCTGACTGTATCCCAGCAATTTTGATAAGCTGTGTTTTTGTTTTCATTCATTTTATTTAGTTCAAAATATTTTAAAATTTATCTTGAGATTTCTTTTTTGATCCCTGTGTTATTTAGGAATGTATTGTTTAATCTCCAGGTATTTCGGGATTTTCTAGTTATCTTTCTATTACTGAATTTTAGTTTGATTCCATTGTGATCTGAGAACAGACTTTTTATAATTTATATTTTTAAAAATGTGTTACAGTATATTTTATGACCTAGCATGTGGCGTATCTTTGTGAGTGTTTTGTGTGAGTTGGAGAAGAATGTGTGAGCTGCTGTTGTTGGATGAAGAAATCTATAGATGTGAATTTTATCTGGTTCACTTGTGGTGGCGGTGAATTCAACTATGTCTTTTCTGATTTTCTGCCTGCTAGATCTATTCATTTCTAATATAAGGGTGTTGAAGTCTCCAACTATAATAATGGATTCATCTATTTCTCTTTGCAGTTCTGTCAGTTTTTGCTTAATGTATTTTGATGCTCTGTTATTAGGCGTATAGATAAAGATTATTATGTCCTCTTGGAGAATTGACTTTCTTATCATTGTGCAATGTCCCTCTTTATCCTTGGTAACTTTCATGCATTGTAGTCTGCCCTGTCTGAAATAATATAACCACTATCTGACTTTATTTTGTTTCTATAACAGAATACCTGAGACTAGGTAATTTATAAATAAAACAGGTTTATTTAGCTCATGGTTCTATGGGATGGGAAGTACAAGAAGCATAGCAGCAGCATCTGCTGGCTTTGGGTGAGGGCTTTCTGTGTGAAGACTTTTTGTGCTGTGCCATAACACCATGGAGAAGTTCAGTGGAGAAGCTGACACATAGGTAGAGGAAAAACCCAACAGGCATCCTGGCTCTGTAAACCTACTCTTATGGGAAATCATCCATTCCTGTGAGAATTAATCCAGTCTCACCAGAATGAGAACTCAATCACTGCTGCAAAAACAGTACCAAGTCACCCATGAAAGCAGAGCCCTCATGACCCAAATACTTCCCACTAAGTCCCATCTCCTAACACGACCTCATTGGGGATCAAATTTCAACATAACTTTTGGTGAGGACAAAACAAACTATATCCAGACCACAGCAGTGACATCCACTTTCTTTTAAATAATATTAGCATAGTATATTTTTTTCCATTTATTGTTAATCTGTGTATATCTGTATATTTACAGTTGGTTTCTTGTAGACAACATCTAGTTGGGTCTTGTTTTTTATCTACTCTGGCAATCCCTGTCTTTTAATTGGTATATTTAGACCATTGTTGCTCAAAGTGATTATTGATATAGTTTCATTAATATCTACCATATTCGTTAGTATTTCTGTTTATTGCTTATGTTCTTTTTCCTATTTTTTGTCTGTGACTCTTTTTCTGCCTTGTGGTTTTAATTGTACATTTTTTATAATCCAATTTTCCCTTCTTTCTTTAGCAAACTATATTAAATACTTATTTTACAACTTATTTAGTGGTTATACTTCTGTTACTTTTGTTTTCACTTATGTAGTGTTATTCTAGAGTTTGCAATATACATTGACAACTAATCAAGCCAAATTTTAAATAACAATATACTACTTTATGGGTACTGTGAGTAACTTACAATAACAAAACAATACTAATTTCTTCCTCTCATCCCCTGTATCATTTCTCTAGTGAAATTTACTTATATATAACCAAAAATAAGTATTATATATCTTATATATGGTAATATGAGCATACATAATTGATATGTTGTTACTATTTTTATTTTGAACAAACTGTTTTCTGTTAAATCAGTGAAGAATAAAAAAAATTTTATTTTACCCTCACTTATTTTTTCTTCAATGCTTGTCTTTTCTAAATAGATCTTTTTAAATAGAATTTCTGACCCATATTTCTTCTCTCTAAAGAACTTTTAACATTTCTTTAAGGCACCTTTACTGACTAATTCTCTCAGTTTGTGGTTGAAAAAACTTTATTTCTTCTTCACTTTAAAGAATAATTTTGCAGAGTACAAAAATCTACACTTCTGTTTTTTCTTTCAATCCTTCAGATATTTCATTTTTCTCTCTTTTTTGCTTGTGTAGTTTATGAAGGGAAGTTGGTATAATTCTTATCTTTGCTCTTCTGCAGGTGAGATGTCTTTTCCTTCTAACTTCTTTCAGGACTTTATCTTTCCTTTTCTGTAGTTTGAAAATGATGTGCCTAGGTGTAGGCATCTTTTTCTTTTCTTTTTAATTCTGCTTGATGTTTTCTGACCTTCCTGGATCTGTGGTTTGGTGTCTGACATTGATTTGAATGAAATTTGCAGTTATTTTCTGTTTGTTAATTCCAGCATTCCTGACATGTCTGTTTCTGATGCTTGCTCTGACTTTTCAAACTACGTGTTTTGTCTTTTAGTATGCCTTGTAATTTTTGCTTGCAAACCAGACATTTTGTACTGGGTAAAAGCAACTGCTGTAAAAAGATCTTTAGTAAGGTGGTGGTAAAGTGTGAGAAGAGGGGAAGTGTCCTATAATTGGGTTTCAGGATTTTGGTAAGCCTTATGCCTCTGTACTGTGAACTTCATGTTTTTCAGTTTTTTTTCTTCCCCCTTAGGTGGTTAGAGTGAGCTAGAATAGGTATTTCTCTTTTCTCACATGAAAAACTTGAACTGACTAAAGTTGGGTACTGTCCTTCCCCCATGTCAGTTAGGCTCTGATAAAACCCCAGCAAGTAAGGCTCTAGGTAACGAGTTTCTTCTAGTGGTATACCTGGTTAAGAACACAGTGCTCTGGTATATTTCAAAATGATTGCTTTTCTCCCTCTCCTGGCTGGAAGCACCAGGAGATTTTTCTCCAATATTCACTGTGAGAACCTGGTTGAGCTTCTGGAGGTTAAAGTCACAAAAGTTTCAAAGCCCACCCCCCACATGACCACATCCCCTTGTAGTTTTTAGCTCTCAGACTTGTCTACACCAAGCCTTCAGCAATTCAATGATTACAGTAAAGGTTTTCCTACCTAGCACTTGTTGCTGGGAGGTTTTTGCCCTGGTATATTGTGATTCTCTGTATCCACCTATCTGTCTTTCCAATTCGGGGGACAGGATTTTGCCCTGTGATCTCATCTGTTTTATGGACCTAAAATTAGTTTGTGATTTTTTCCATTCGTTCAGCTTTTGACTTGTTGTTTTGGTGAAGTGGCAACTTCCAAGTTTCTAAGATGTGGAACATGGAAACAGAAGTCTCTTTCCATTTTTCATCTCTAATCTCCTTTGGGCTGGCTTCATTCTTAGGAACTTTTCACCTGGTAACAGAGATGATCATGGGAAAATCCCCACTTACACTGATCTTTTGGTTAACAACTCCAGAAAAATTAGTTTAACCTTCCAACCCCTTTGTCCATAGAATTTCCAAAAGTGATTCTGATTGTCCTTCTTTGATGATGTACTCAGCTGTGGACCAATAGTTGTGTCCTGAGGGAGGGAGGGAAAGGATTTTTTTATAGATAGTTCTGAATCATGTGCCTTTGCAGAGGCCAAGAAGGCATAAGCAGGATTGGCAGCCCATGGGACTCACAAGGAGTGAAGAGGGGGCTAATCCCAAAAGAAAGGACAGATTAAAAGCAACAACCACAAATGTTCAAATATTCACTACATTCTCTCTAACAGGCTTCCCATATAGAGCTCTAACTTATTTTGATGGTGAAATTTTTCAACTCCCTTTATGGGGAAACTGAAATTCTCAAGGCTGAAGTGATTTCCTCAAGGTCATCCAGTGAGTTAATCACTAATCTATGAGATAACGAAGATCTACAGTTACCTAGTCTACAGCCTGTTCTCACTGTATCATTTGGCCTCCCAGATGTCCTATAAACCCACTTCCTTTTTTTTCCCTTTTACTTCAAGCATAACTATTCCCATTTAGTAAATCATATCCTATTATAGAATTATAAAGTAGATTGGCCATTTGCAGATCTGCATACAGTATAAAACTGACCTTGTATGTAATGTGTTGGAATTCCATAACCCAGTTAAGCCCCAGAAAA
Source organism: Macaca thibetana thibetana (assembly GCF_024542745.1). Classification (NCBI taxonomy): domain Eukaryota; kingdom Metazoa; phylum Chordata; class Mammalia; order Primates; family Cercopithecidae; genus Macaca; species Macaca thibetana. Next base: position 122,552,621 of record NC_065579.1, read on the forward strand.
TGAACCATGACTTTTAATAGCACTGCACTGCAAGGATTATGTGAGGAAGGATTTCTTTTAATGTATTCTGTAAGATACAGGTGGTTTTTAGGCATCACACTTTTCCAGAGATGATTTAAATTCATTCAATAACAAGGGTTTGTGCTTTATGAGCTGAAACTCTTAGTTGATAAACCCATTGGAAATCATTACAAGGACTGAGGTCCTGGTTATGTTCATTTCAGAACCCCTCTTAACAGTGTCTGTTGTCTAGCCAGTATACACTGTGATATTCTAGATCTTGTCATCACATCTTTATGAAGAAGAAAATGACTATGAGGGGATATGAGGAATTAAAAAGAACACAGGGCCAGGTGTCCATCAGGACTCTGTGACCCTAAGGAAGGCACAAATTCTCTCGGTCTCTCTTCCCACTGGTGAAATGTGGCTATTTAGAGCTCAAAAGCTGAAAGATTCTGACACTATTTGGTAGCTCTGTTACTACAAAGAGACAAAAGTGGACTGAGCATGACTTTTGACTCCTGAAGACTAGAAAATGTCCCTACATGATCTTTTCTTCAACTACTACATTTGTTTGCAATTGACATGAATTTCCACAGAAATAGACTATTAATAAAGTACAAATAAGTACAAGTGGTGTCCCAGAAAACCAACATTATCATTCACCAAAGGATGTATGAAGGAAAAAGAACAATTAGTCACAAAATTTGTCTTCTTTACACTAATATGAAAATATATTAGGTAGGAAAATATTAACATAAAAAAGGGAAAAGTTAAATTTTATATGGGTTTTCTCTTCAGTTAACTGAGCTTTCAGGAGATGTGCAAAAATATTCAGTGGTTATAATGCATTAGAATTTCTTGCAGTAGAAATGAAAATATAGTCACCATGACACAGTCACCCCCTGATTAAAAATATAACCTAAAATTCCTTTATCATTCCAAGTGTCATGTAGAGATTAAAATGATTTTTAAATGTTTTTATTCTTTTTTGTGTGCTTTATTTTTAAAACCACAGATTTACACATAAAAAACCAGCAGTCTTTGGTGAATGCTAAAGAATTTGGGGGTAGGTTTTAAACTATGTCAATATTATGAAATAGTTTGAAAGAGATACATTATGTATTTATTAAGGGGATAGAATAATGGCTGATTTGAATTTACTTCTATAGCAATGTAGACAACATGATACTTTGTCAGAAAAAAGAATATGTAGAATAACAACCAATGGCAGATAATAGCATGTTGACAGTCTTAAAATGAGATAGATGTTTTCTTTTTCTCTCTTTAATATGTCTCTGATTTGTCATAAAATACTATAAAATATTGTCAACTACATGGTGATATTGTTATTCATGTTTTATAAAAAATATAATAATTCCCAAATGATATTATTGAGGACTCTTTCAGTTATGGATATAAAAATCAATTTAAATGGCTTAAGTAAAAAAGAGGATTTACTGACACCCATATGAGGATAAAAAATAATGATGTCATGGCTTCAGGCATAGTTGGATTCATTTATTCAATGTCACCATAAATTACACTTTCTCTCTGAGCTCCGCTCTCATTTGGATTGGTCATATCTGGCAAAATATTTCTGTGTGCGGACAAGAGAACGACCCCTAGCTTCTGATTCACATTCTATCATCTTAACTACCTTAAGCCCAAGATAACTTTTTTCCAAGTGGTTCCAAGCAAAGTGCTGCAGTTGTATCTCATTGGACCAACTTGGACTGCATGCCCAGTTTCCCTAGCCCGGAGAAGGAAACATGCTGATTGGCTAGACCTAGTCACATGATCTCCACAGAAGCTAGGAGCTGAGGTTAGTCACCCACACGGCACAGTGATGAAGAATAGAAATGACTTAACACTCCCCAAAGTGATAAGGTGTTTTTATCAAGAAGGTGGGGTAATTCAACATCAAAAACTTCCAGACATATTATATATGTAGTAAACTAAATGTTTGAAGTCAGAGTTAATAATAATACCAACTTGCCTGGTAGGGACTACCCTGAATGTTATCAAATTGAATGATGAATGGTTTTTAGAAAACAGTATTTTTCAGCCCCATATTATCACAAAATGGAGATACTGTTCTCTATTGACTAATACGGAGTGACATTTTGGTAACCAAGACCCATAAAGTTACTGTTTTCTGAAACTTTCTTGTTCTTAAAGCAGAGCCTCAAGATGCTAAACATTATGGTTTTTAATTGTTTTCCAGATTAAATCATATCAAAATGTGATAGTTAATTGGTGCTATTTTTATAGACCATCAGAAAAATTCATAAAAGTGAAAAATGTGACCACATGTTACCTGTGCACTAGAGTATTGTCTAACCACTGGATTGACTATTTTTAAAATTTTGTTAATGAAGTGAGAAACTTCACAGAGTAGACAGTGATCATGAGTGTGTCGTGTCAGTTCTCAGAGCCCCACCTCAGACTTACACAATCTGAAACTCTGAGGGTAGGTCTAGCTTTCACTGTTTAATCAAGCCTACCACAGGATTCTGATGCATACTAAGATTTAAGAACTACCAATTGAGCATTGACACACCGTTTGTTGTCAACAATTTTATAGCAATAAAAATTTCATTAAAATATCTATTCTGATAGTACTTGCACTAGTAATAGTAGTTGTAGTAATTATTAATGTTTACTAATCCCTTACTGTATGTCAGGCACTGCATATCTCAGTTGATGACCACATCTCTAGAAGTTAGATGCCCTTGTTATTCCCATTTTTCGAAAGAGAAAATTGAGAACAAAAACCAAGTGCTTAGTCAAGGCCACACAGTAAATAAAGAATGCTTCCTTTTATTGATCACCAATCTCATTCTATAATTTTGGCACTTGGAAAAGTACCTTACGCGGGTAGCAATGGAGTAACAACAGACTCAGAGACTTTTAGAAATGATAAGCTCCTTCACTGTTTCGCTTTATATTCACTTGAATGTCAACCCTGTCCGTTTATATTTTTCATTGTATGAAAAAAGAGAAGGTGGGATTATTTTTTAAAAACCTTACAGTATTTTTCTTGGTAAGATGCAATATTCCAATCACTGCTGTATAAAGGATATGGAAGTTTGGAAGCTATTCCTTCCTTCTGCCTATGATCCATGCACCAGTACAAACCTGGTCATTTTATTTCAATAACATGCAGCATTGGCAGAGTCCATCGTGCATTTACAGCCTTAGAACTCGTCATGTTGATTGGAGTAGTGTTTTAGCCAGGTTCCTATTTCTTTCAGCCAAGTAGTTACAGCAAGCTGTAACTTCATGCAACACGCCTGGGCAGAGCTTTTCCTTTTGGCCCCAAGAAACTTCTGGGATGCATTTTCTGTGTATGTATGGTCCCACCAGATTTAAGAAAAGAAGTGACTCATTTTTCCACCACTGCACTATTGTAGTCTGGCTTATGTCACCAATCAGGACCAGGCTACCCAATCTGGCTTCTTCCATTAAGGGATTGGCTCTAATATAGATCCTTCCGGTGTTTGAACCAAACTCAGATCCAGCAAGACCTCATTCTCATTTGGGAAAGAAAGTAATGCCAGTTGGCCTGAACAACATTTTAACCTCTATCTTTTCAGGACCCCAGGGATTTCATCTCCCCACAGGAAAAAAAAAAAAAAGGACCAAGCCAGGCCTTCTGGTTGTTTGCATATGCTGTAGCTCAGGCTGCCCTGCTGTGCAAAATTTCCTCCAGGTTGTATGCCTGGGTGGTAGGCATGGATCTAAGATGCCCCCAAGGTTCTTACTACCTAGTGTGCTCTGAATAAGTGCCTCCTCTTGAGTGTGTGCAGGCCTGGCCTAATTAGGGGAGCCCTTTAAAAAGCAGGCGTAATGGAAGAGACAAAATGTCTAAGAAATTCCAAGCTGCAGAGATGTCCTCTTTCTTGCCTTGGGGGAACAACTGCCATTTCATGGATGGGGCCACATGGAAAGGGCCTGCGAGTAACCTCTGGGTGCCAAGAGGGATACCCAACCGATGACTAGCAAAGAAATGGGACGATTGGCCATACAACTGCAAGGAAATGAATTCTGCCAGCAACCTGAGGAGTTCAGAAGCACATCTTCACCTAGTCAGTCAAGCCTCCACTTGAGAACAGAGTCAGCTGACAGATTAATTTCAGCCCTGTGAGACCTTGAGCAGAGGACCCAGCTAAAACATAGCAGCCTCCTGATACACGGAAACAGTGCAGTGACAAATTTGTGTTGTTTTAAGCCACTAGATCTGTGGTGATTTTTTAATTCAGCAATAGAAAACTAATACAGCCTGGAACATGCCTAACCTTCCATGCAGGATATTACATTATACAGCAGTAATTTCCAAGACTGTTAGATAAAAAATGGATAATGTGGCTCTATAACAAATGGAAAGCAACATAGAAATGTTGTGGTTCTCATAGAAAATTAAGTTAAGAGGGTAGCATATCATATTATCATTGTCCCTTCTTGCTTCTTAACCAGTTTATTTGCTGTCTCCCACATGCATTATTACATTATATGTGTTCTCAGCAGTTTCAGCCTGTGATTTTCTGGCTTCCAATGTGTTTAGACATTGATTCAAAATTGCAGTCATAGATTTTGATTTTTTAAATTGTTAAAATGCTATCATTCTATCAACAAATGCTATAACATTCCTAAAAATTTTTTTCTTTATATTGTTCATGTTTGTTGTTAAGTTGGGGAACTTACTTTTTTCTCATTTTATAATACAAATACAGCTATAATAAGAGACATAAAACCCACACAATTTATATATACTTTATTGTCTCAGATTGCAAATCAAAAATACATAGTTCAAATCTATAGATGTGGAGCCCATAGTGGCTGAAATTGTGGGCATATCTTTTAAACTCATCAGCATCACTTTTAATTTTTTTCCAGTTAAACATGGTCTGAAAATGCCAAACTCCATCACAACTTTTTTCCCTTTTTCTTGGCCCGGGTTTGTAATGAGCTTGTATTTGAGAGAAACAGAAACGGAGAAAATAACTGGAACTGTCTCTCCTGTTACCACCAACTCCTATTTTTGAAGGTTTTTCTATTATTTAACACCTTCCATTTGTTTTACCTTAGAAGTGTTATTCAGTTATCAAAACCCGAAAAAAATGAAATCTAACTTGCAAGGCTTCATCATAAATATCATGACTCAAGTCAGGAAAACCAAGCTGTCTTAAGGCCTGGTTTTTAGAGTTTTTTCCTCTGACATGAAAGTTGGACCTACAGATGCCTTTGGGAACCATCCTGACAGACCAGGTATTCTTGCCATGGTTATCAGTGTGAATATGCATAAATTAATCTCTTGTGATCAAGGGCTTTGCTAGCTGCTCATCCATTAGGTAAAGTCTGGTATGTATAGACTTGGGACTTACTACCAAATGGATCATATCCTCCGGTATTACCTGACCCACTGAATCATCTCAAAGTTCCAATGTTTACCCTTCAGTCTAGCATGACGAAGGGAATGTGTTTTGATGTACAATACACAATGTCTCAACTTCTCAGGGCTGAGAAGGACTATAAATATTCAACAGTTTTTTGCCTAACATGTGTACCCATTCTTCCCAAACTCTATTCAGTGAGCCACCCTACTGTTGCTGCTACTACTGATGCAGCTCCTGCTGCTAGTTAACCTTTTTGTAATGTTTACTATCTTCCACACCCTAGGAGACAGTTTGTTGGTTATCTATTGCTGCATAACATATAACCTCCAAAACTGAGCAGCTAAAACAAGATTGATGATCTCACACAGTTTCCAGTACTGGCTTTGCTGGGTGGTTCCAGCTGTGGTCATTGTCTCATGAGATTGTAATTAAAATATTGACTGTGGCTGCAGGCATCTGTAAGCTTTATGGGGCTGGAGGACCCAATGCTAAGACAACCCACACACATAACTTGCAAGCAGATGCTGGCTATTCAAAGGAGACCTTTGTCCCTTATCATCTGGACTTCTCTATGGGGCTGCTAGTCTCCCCCAAGCAAGTGATCCAAGAGAGAACAAGGCAGCCTTAGCTGTGTATTTTATGACCTAGTCTCAAAAATCATGCACCATCATTTCTACAATATCTTATTGACTACACAGATTAGTTTCATTCAGTGTGGGGGAAGACTGCACAAAGACATGAATACCAGGTGGCAGTAATCACTGGTGCCCATCTTGGAGGCTCCAATATGTAGATATAACATATAATTTATACTTATAAAGTATATTTTCTATATGCTGTTCTCAATTAGATCATTTTCCTGGTGTGAAGGATATATTTAAGAGAAAAGATTCTAAACATACTGACTAATGCCTTCATTTTCATAATGATTCCATCTGAATTTGGATATTTGAAAATATTTACTGAGATTCTGCCATCTGCTAATCACCCTTCTGGGTACCAAAAATACTGTGGTGATTGAGATAGACAGAATGACAGCCCTCATGAAGCATATAGTCTAGAGTGGAGAAACTCTGTTAACAGTCCATTTGTGTTGCTATAAATGAATACTTGAGACTGGGTAATTTATAAAGAAAAGAGGTTTCTTTGGCTCACAGTTCTCCAGGCTGCATAAGAAGCATGGTGCTGGCATCTGGTGAAGGCCTCAGGCTGCTTCCCCTCATGGCAGAAGGTGAAGGGAGCTGGTGTGTGCAGAGATCCATAAAGAGAGGCGAGGCAAGAGAGAGAGATAAGAACGTCACCAGGCTCTTTTTAACAACCAGCTGTTATGGGAACTAACAGAGCAAGAACTCTGGTCATTGTTCACAGTGAGGACAGCACCAAGCCATTTATGAGGAATCCACCCTCATGACCAACATCTCCCTTTAGGTGCCACCTCCAACACTGGAAATGACATTTTAGCATTACGCTCGGAGGGTCAAATATCCAACCTATAGCAAACTCTAATCAAGTCAACAGACTGCCATGAGCTTCATAATAAAGATAAAACCATTGAGATGGAAAAGAGTGGTAAGTGGAGGTTCCCTAGGACAGGGTACCATAGTGGGCTTTCCTGAAGAGATGGCATTTGACCCAGGAGCAACAGCCTGAGTATGAGCCTATAATATGAAGACGGGGAGCTGCTTGGGGAGGGAGGGGTAAATCAGACCAGGAAAGAGATTGGTCTGTTCAAGAACTGAAAAAAAAAAAAAAAAATAGTGTGGCTGAAGCAAAGTGGGGAGGAGAAGGGTGAGAGATGAGATTGTAATGAGAAAAAAAGGCCAGATCACATAGTACTCTGTGAGTCACTTCTAAATTTAATGGCAGCCTTTGAGAACTTTTTAGTAGAGAAGCAACATGATATTCTTTGTGTTTTGGGCTACTCAGTCTTGCTACTAGTTAGAAAATAGAGGGTCAGTTTCAGCTGCTATTATCTTTGTTCCCCTTTTTGTCTCCTTACAAGTCCAGATGACTTTGGCTTTCAAATAAGACATCTTCCCCTTGCAATGATCAGTCATTTTTCTTTCCTCCCACTAAACATTATTAAAACCATGAATCACTCACACAATATAAGTGTGTATCCATTCACCTGGTTATTACATCTTCTCAGCTTTTATCCCCTTTCAGAATTGTACTTTACCTGGAATTCCTTTTCTTGGTGTTATCCATACAATATGCCAATCAGTTTTTTTGAAGTATGTCTAAATAAGGCCAGCAGAGTGAGAAGTTGAAGCAATGGTGGGTGGGGTTGGAGAAAGGGGATGGTTGCTATGGAGTTGTTCATCCCTGACCCGTGTGCGATCTTTACTTGGTGCTGCACTGACACACTCAGCTATGTGGTTTAATCACACACTAAGCTTCCAGGTGGGATTCTAGCCCACAGTCCCAGCCAAAGGAGGAAAAGTCATCTTTAGAAACTCTCGGGATATGCCACATTCCCTTTCATTAACCCTCCTCTGGGCCTAGCTAACTTAACTTACAAATGGTGGTATTTTTTCAAAAAAATCATTTTAGAGAGAGTAAAAATATAACACACCTAGTGAGGTTATTAGCTCCTCTGCACTTCAACAGAAGTCAGTCCTTGATTCTGTCGGATGATATAATCCCTTATAACACTTTGTTCCCAGTAAAAAAGAAACCAACTCCAGCTAATGCAAGTGGAAACTGAATTTATTGGATGACTACCAGGAGACTTGAAAAATTGAAGGAAATGTTGGAAAAATAACTTTAAAAGGGAAAAATCAAGCTGTGTCCATAATTTAAGACATAGCACCCAGATCTAGCTCACAGTCTCTTCAAGTTGTCACTTCTGGAATGAATGAATGCCATCATTATTTTCTTGTTGTCTTTTTTCCCTTTTGCATCCTTCTGCTTAATATTAAAAATCTCAAAAGAGAGCTCATTGATCTAGCTTGGCTCTGTGTAGTTAAGAGAAGTAATATCCCAGGAGGAAATCAGAGTGCTGTTCCCAAAAGTGATACCTTCCCTTTACTTTCATGTATTCTACCCCCAAGCTCCCTATGGAGTCAGGGGGTAGGGCCTGGAGTATATGAAAGATATTAGATCTTCAGAGAAATGTCATCAAGCCTGTGTGGATTCCATAAATTCCACACCCAGCCAGGAAGATGTGTAACTTACGTATTCCGAGTAATTTGATCAGTATATTACAGTAAGTCACATGCCACATCTTTCTGCATAATGACCTCCAGTTTAGCAATTGCACTCACAGTAAAAGTTTGTGATCAGAAGACATATCCAGCTTAGAACTTCTTACCACTGGAGTCAGTGGGAAAGTTCTGCTTAAAGCCAGGAGAGCCTTTAGCACCTTCTTCCAATATTGAATCAATTCAACCTTGACTTTCATAAAAAGTTATTTGATTTTTGCCTGTCTTAACCTCAGATGGTTATTATTATACACAAAAAAAGACTATATAAAGAAGAGTTAACTACAAAGTAGGTAATATTGTTCCCAATATTAGCTATGTATATATGTGTCTACTGCAGTATGCCACTGGGCTGTGTCAAAGCTGTTTCTCAGTTGATTTTGAGTATCCTAGTAAAACACATTAGTATTGGTTTCTTGGATTCCTTATTAGAAGGAATAGATCAGCTGGGATATTGGTCTTTTCCTTGACATACATCAACAGCTCTTGACACTCAACATGGTCCAAATGCTTTGTCTGTCCTTTTCGTGCTTTCTAGTTACTGTAGAATTCAGGCATTTCCTTAATTTGCCAAGCACACTTGGAACAATATTATTTCCTTATTAAACCAATCAGGAATTGATCTCTGAGTATAGAAGCTGTGATGCTTTGATACTCTCCTGGCCACATGGCATAGATATAGCTCTTAATATAGTCTTCTAAAATTCTCCCATTCAGTTTCTTAGGTACTATAAGGTCTTTCCCTTTGCACAAAATTTGGTGCAGTTAAGTTCTGTCCACGTAACTGTGATTTTTATTGGTTGGAGGAGCATAGTGCTCAAGAGCTCAGGTTCCTGGTTCAGAGAGACCAGAGTTCACTCTCATGCCATTTCTTTCTCACTGTGTGACTGAGCAAGTTCCTTAATTTTTCTGGGCTTCTATTTCCTGGTTTTCAAATAAATATAATAATAATATATGAAGTTAAGTAGGATATTATGTGCTAAATTCTTGATTCTGTGTCTAACACAAAGAGCTCAAAAAATGTTAACAGTTATCATCAGCCACTGCAGTTTGCCCTTTCAAACTGCCTCCTCTTACCTATACTGTATTTGGTTATTTATTACATTCAAAGGAGAATTTATTCTCCCTGTTTTTAAAATAATACATGTCAATTTTCTTTTAAGTGGGAAGAAAAGAGAGAACCCAGTAGTGAGTGGGGAGTTCTCTACAATCTTAGTCCAAGTATCTTAATAAGAAAGAAAGTTGCACTTTTGCTTAGAGGTTGTATATACTGTTGCTGATCTGTGAAATGATGGACACTCAGATTTCTGCATTATTTAATCGTATCAATATAAAGCTCCATAAAACTACTTTAAATTCAATGAAGCATCGTTAGCCCAGTATGACAAGGAGGTTTCACTATGAATTTATGTGGCTATAACTGAAATCAAAGCCTGACATAATGTATACACCTAAGAGGAATAACAAGAACAATAATCATAAGTAGATCATACTCCCTATACGCCAAACACTTTCCATGCATTATTCTATTTAATCTTCACACTAAGCAGTGTGGTGCTCAAGAAGCATAAAATTGTGGTAAGAGTACAGGGTTTGGAGGTCAGACAATCTAATTTAAAATTTAGGCTATGTGACCTTGGCCCAGTTAATCTTCACATCCCAATTTTGCCATCTGAAAAAATAAAGTATATAACTTCTGAAAAATGGAGAGTTAGAGAAAATCTAGGTAATCTTGCTTGGATTTGGTGACAAGTCTTTAGATATAACACCTAAAGCATGACCCATGAAAGAATATATAATAAACTAGACTTCATTAAAATTTACAAACTTCTGCTCTGTGAAAGATATTGTTAAGATAATGAAAAGACAAGCCATGACTGGGGAGAAAATATGTGCAAAATACGTTTCTGATAAGGTACAATGAGCCATTAGAATAGCGAAAATCTTGAAAACTGGCAATACCAAATGCTGGCAAAAATGTGGAACAACAGGACCTCATTGTTGATGGAAATAAAGAATGGTATAGCTACTTTAGAAGACAGTTTGGCAGTTTCTTATAAAGCTAAATATAATCTTACCCTATGATGCAGCAATCGCTCTCCTAGCTATTTACCCAACTGATTTGAAAGCCTTTGTCCGCACAACAACCCGCACACACAAATTCATTGTAGCTTTATTCATAAACATCCAAAACTGTAAGCAACCAAGATGTCTTTCAATCAGTGAATTGATAAACAAACTGTGGCACATTCATTCAATGGAATATTATTCAGCCAAAAAGATAAATGAGCTATCAAGCCACAGAGAGACATGGAGGAAACTTAAATGCATGTTACTAAGTGAAAGAATCCAATCTGAAAATGCTACCTACTATATTATTCCAACCACAAAACGTTCTGGAAAAGGCAAAACTTCAGAGAAAGTGAAAACATTAGTGGTTGCCGGAAGTTCAGGAGGAGGCAAGATTGAATAGTTGAAGCAGAGAAGATTTTTTTAAAGCAGAAAAACTATTCTGTATGTTAGTCTAATTGTGGACATGTGACAAAACGCATTTGTCAAAACCCATTAAACTTGAATGCACATAACAGTGCACCTTAATGTATACAGATTTTAAAAAAACCATTTTCAAGAACAGGGGAATCCCTGATAAATGCAGAATATGACCAAAAAACCTAACTCTATTAAAATATATAAAACACCTTCACTGAAGGCAGAAGGGGAGAACAATGCTGACTTTAGTAATTTTGGAAATGTGTAGTCCGTAAAACTAAAGGAAAAAGAGAATGTGCATAAGCACTGAGATTGGGTTGATAAAGTTGTATTCCACAGGAGCATGGGTTAAATGTGCATATATGTGGGATTGTTATACACATATATTTCCTTGACATAGCAGTGAGTGCACTTAGTGCCCAGATCATAGTTTCCAATACCATTATTCAATTAAAAAGACCAGAGATTTTTGGAAAATTTGGATAATTCTAGGAATGGGACAGGAAATATACAAGATGAGCCTGAAGCATCTTGTAGTAACAGCAAGAAAGAAAAGGCTCAAAAAAGACAACACTCCATAATCACAGAGTCAAAGGGACACAGGAACCAACTGAAGAGCTCCCAAGAGCCAGCACTGGAGCAATGAGCAACAAAATGAATTAAGTGATATGGGATGATAAGCCAAAGTACAAAATAAATATCCATTGGCTTTATTGATATAAATGATTGAATAAATAAATGGAGGAGAAAAGACAAATCTACCATGCAGGAGAACTCCAAATAATTTAGACTGAAAATCTACCCTCAAGGAGGGAGAGCACAACTCTGCTTTTTAATTATGAACTCTGAGTTGTGACTTCTTCCAAAGTGTAAAGGATGGAAAAACGAGTGAGGGGAAGAGTGACTTTCCAATAGAGAAACCTGGCAAAAATTACCACAGCCAAGTTAACACAAACAAAAGTAATTGCAGTTTTCACTATTATTTTTAATGTAATTTATTCATTACTTTTAATGGCGAAAACTGCAATTTCTTTTGCATCAACCTAATATTATCTACCCTTGATATAATGAGATAGAAATGATAGTTTATCTCTGTGGTCTTCCTCCTCCAAACCCATGATCTCAGTTATTATGGAAAAAGGTCAGATAAATAGAAATTGAGCAACATTCTATAAATTATCTGACCAGTACTCCTCAAAACTGCCAAGGTCATAAAAAAACAAGAAAAAGTTTGAGAAATTGTCACAGCCGGGAAGACTAAAGAGACAGATGGCTCAATTATCCTGGATGGATGGGATCCTAGAACAGGGGGAAAAAAAGACATTAAGTTAAAACTAAGGCAATCTGAATAAAGCATGGACTTTATCTAGTTAATAATATATTGAAATTGAATCATTAATTGTAACAAGTGTACCATACTAATACCAATGTAAGACATTAATAATAGAGGAAACTGCTGTGTGGCGATATAGGAACTCTGTACTCTTCATAATTTTGCTATAAATCTGATACTGCTCTAAAATATTTTATTAAATTTGAGGGTTGGTATGACAATTAAGATAACGTGTTTTTCAAACCCTTTATATGTATTGATTTATTTCATTCTTACAAAGACAATCTGAAATAGCACACTTACTATCTCATTTAGTTTTCATAGTAAATTTATTTTTTCTTGCCTAATATGTTAGATTTTATCATCATTATTATTATTGAAGGGTATTTAGATTTGAATAAAATAAAAACCTTTTAAAGGTTTAGGTGAACCTCTGAAATTATATACTAAATGCCATATGCTGTGTGCCTTCCTGGGAAGAGCATCTGAAGCACTTCTCATGTCTTCAGATCTTTATGACAAATGAATCTTTACACAATATGTTTCCTGGAGATTTAATTGGCATCCCACATGATTTGATGTTTCAATTTTCCAGGATTAATTCAATGTAGAAAATTCCAGCCTCTCAGGTAACAATTACAGAAATTAAATGAAAAGTCCCAAGATTTTCATTTCTATGTATTTAAATAGATGTAGATTCCAGATTATCTTCTCAACATTGACTGGCAAACAGCTTTAAGATATAAATGATGTTCTAAAGTATCCATTTTTATAGCATGTTTTGACATAATGACATACTTAGAAGGATCAAATGTAATTTCTTAATATATAGGTTAATTACAGCTTTTAAATAATATATAGGTTAATTAATTACAGCTTTTAAAAGAGAGTATATTCTTATTCTTGATAATCCAGATTTCTGGCTTGTGATTGATTCCAAGGTCACAGTGTAGGGATGAGGAATTAGTCTATGGGGCGTCAGTCTCACAGTGATCACCACTCCATTGTGTCTTTATGTCTCATATATTTATGTTTGTTTGTATTTCATACCTGTTCCTATAGGTATCCAGACTATGAAAGTTAATACCAGTAACTGCTACCTTCAAATACTGGAGGTGCATCCAGACAGAAGAAAGGTAGAGCTTCTTCTCTGGAATGCCAGAGAACAAAACTTGTAAGAAAGATCAAAAGTTACATTGAGTTAAATTTCTGCTTAATTAACCTGAGAAATACATTGACTCATGAGGTGATGAGATCATTCCCTGCTACCACTCATGCAGAGAAGAGTCTGGACTTGGGTTAAGCTGAATAAGTGGCCCCTGAATTTCCATCAGGCTCTGAGAGACTATAGTGTTGTTTATTCGATAACTTTAGTTTCTTACTGTCTGTGATCATCACAAATGTAACTTCATTTCATCTTAGCTCTGAATGTGAAATCCTTTTGAGTGTCCTTGATATTGCTGAAGGAGTTCTAAATAGTACTACTCCATTCCTAAGCATTCCTTTTTTTTTTTTTTTTTTTGAAATTATTTTAAAACAAGATGTTCTCTAAAAGGATTTATAACTTACCATTAGAAATCCTCTTCATTGCTTTTTAGCCTTTTAGGATTTTGTAGGGATTACTAAGGGGATTTCTTTTTATCACTAGGGAAATATGGCTACAGCTATTATAACTTAAAAAAATAAATCTTAGGCATAGCTAGACAGTGAGAAATGCATTTATATTCCCCTCCAGAACAGTTTCGTTATAACCCAAAGACAGTTTTTAAAAGTATTTTAATTTGACAAAAACTATAGCAAAGTAAAACCTAGAGGAGTTAGATCTACCTTTGCATATAGTTTACTAATACAGACATTATTGAATTGAATATCAAAATATAGTTTAGAACTCACAGTGCTTAGGAAGTCATGTTATAGCACTCTGTTACCTTATCTTTTGGCCTTTGCCAACAGCAGTTGTGTATAAACACAGGTGTCTTTATAAACTCTCATTCTAGTTTGGCCTCTACATCCAGGCCCATCCAACTAACTTTCTTGCTGGCTGTTGGCCAGGGATCACTCTCAGCTTCTAGAGGCAGCACTCAAGGGGCCCTCTTTTCTCACATAGGGCTGTTTGCTTTCTTCCAGGCCTTCCAGAGAACATGTCTCTGATGCTTCACCTTTTAAACATTTCACCTGATTGACATTTATCCAGGATAATCTTTCTTTGCATTAACTCAAAGTCAACTGATTACTAACCTAATCAAGGGAATGATATCTCATCATAATCACTTTTCCTGCCCACACTCAAGGGAAAGAGATTCTACAGGGTGTATACACCCAAGTTCAGAAACCCTGGGACCATCTTAAATTCTGCCTGTCCTGGATGGGTACCAAGTTTGTCTCAGCACTGGTTATATGTTTGCAGATTATAGTTTGTTGCCAGAAAAAATAAGAGACCTTATACGTATTAGGCCAATAAAAACAATAGCTAGACAATAATCAGTAATCGATACAAAAGAAGGTTTTGTCCTCTCCAATCCTCTGAGGTTTTAATATGATAAATTGGTTTATAAGCTTTATAGGTCCCCAATTAATTGTGTAAGTCGAAATATGAACTGTAGAGCATGGATTAGACCTTTGAAACAAAACATTCTTAATTAGAAAAGAATGTCACTTAGCTTCCAAATTCAGCTGGTTCATTAACTCAAGATGTGAAATTTATATGATCACTGGGATAGATGTCCTCAAAGAGTTTTTAATTTTGTAACAAAGATATATAAAGATTGTCTGCAAAACAAGGCTGAATGAAGCCAGTTCTAAAGTGAGCTCTTATGGAACTTAAATGAGAAAGTGATTAATTCAAGCTGAATAAAATCTCACAGATAAGGGGGCATAATGCTGAGCCTGGGATAAAAGCAGGCTCACAACTTTAGCACATATTACAACTTGAGTGTGCTGTTCTTTTAATTTGTCTATAATTAATATGGTCTTATTTCTCCATAAGATTTTTAGACCCACTCATTAGTGAAGAAAAAAAAAAAAAAAAACTACTGATGGATGTCCATTCCGATTTACAGCTCTATCCAATCTGCCAGTTCAAACAGTTTCTTTAGGAGGAATTTAGTATCTTGTACAAAATGATCAGTATCTCAGATTTCCATCACCACCTCCAAGATACTCTTCAAAATGCCATCAGGTGTGTGGGTAAAGGAGTATGGCTCTCTCAGTCTCTGTGGAGAAGATGGATTATGGTCCTTGGGTCACAGTATTCTTTGGTTCCTCTGTTCACTGAGTAATACTCCTTCATCTTTTTGTTGCTGCGCTGCTGGCTCTAAGGGTCACTCATGGTATTCTTGAGTAGATCTCTTTCAGCATCCCTGGTTGCGTGGAGCTTCCTAGCTGACTCATTCTCAGATTGTCCCCACTGGTACCACAGATACCTCTGAGGATTGGCTGTGATCTCCATCAAGACCTGGCTTAACTGGGTTGCTTTATGCTCCTGGAAACAGAGTGGTCTTACTTCTGTTACAGCACCCCTGTAGAAGCCTCCAACCATATCCTTAGCAGCTTCAAGTCCCACGAGTCACACAAGTGTAGCTCAGGAATGTAAAGCCTCAACACTTCCCTCTGGCCACTCCTCTGCTTCACTATGGCCTCCCACTGGTGCAGGAACTGGCCTGTAAACCATCTTGGTCCAGTAACAAATACTCTCTAGTTGACTTCAGTATTACTGTTGCTCACCTAATTAACTTTACTTACTGGACTTCAACCTAGGATAAAGAAAACTGGGACTCAATTTTGTTCTTCTTTCCTTCTCTTTTCTCCTTCCCATTATTTCTTAGGGTCTAATAAAAGGGGGAATGTGTTTGTCCCATTCCTCCTCTTATCTAGATCTTCCTTATATAAAATTCTGTGATAAGAGAGTAGATTGGCTCTTGATATGTTAAAAGAGAAATACAACAACTTTAGATAATATTTTCTTAAGAAAATAGCCTGGCTAGTAAGGTGCTTGTTTTGCAACAATGTCATTTTTTTTTAAATGTCAAAAGCAAAAAGTTACCTTTCTCCCAATATTGTTTCTGTTCCTAAATTCCTAATATTCCTCCTCTTTCACCCTCAAACAGATGGACACACTAGAACAACTGGGGTAAAATTCTAAAAAGTCAGAAAGTGAAAAGAGAAAAAGCATATTTATGTTTCAAAAATTATTTCAAACAAGGTTCAATAGTATTGCAACTAGCAGGGTATCTAGGTAGAGAGAATAGAATGAGCAAATGTTCAGAGATTCTCAATGAATATGGTCTATAATAAATATGATTTGATTGTGCTATTTGATTATTTTAATCCCTTTAGAGACACCACTAACAATCACATTTTGCAATATAATTTGAACACAAAAATTGGATACTTATTTGTGAAATAGAATGAAAATCCGTGGTGTATTTGTTGAACACTGAAATATAATAGGGAATGACACCCGGAAGGTGTTTTGGGGTCAATTGTGGAGAGCTTACTCCCTCAAGATGAATGACTGTTAGATCTGAGCAGACCAAAAATCCTCTAACTTTTTCATTTTATTATACTTTCATAATTCTATTGAGGATGAGAGGAGTGGAAGAGAAAGCCTGACTTATTTATGTTCGTGGTTCTGATTTACAAGTTAAAAGTTAACACATGCAATGCCACCCATTTTTAGAAGAACAAAACCAAGCCTGAAAAACAGCTGACATAGTTTGTCTTGCCCTTTAGTGCAAACTTCATCTGATATCATTACTGTTAGGTTATTGTACCTTTCACAAGATGAATTTTGTGCCATACAGGAAAGCAATATATTGTCCTTCCTATTTCCTCCTCTGATATATCTTTATTTGCAGAGTTAAAAGTAAGGAAATAAGAATTGGTCTTTTACCTGCTTGTCTCTGACATTTTCTGAGTTGTATGAAGAGTAAGGCCATTTTTCTTCATATATCCACCTCATTTTGCCTTCAGGGTTACTAGCTTAGTTATGTTTCTACTTGGCAGGTATTCAATATCTATTTGATCAATAAATTTGGTTGAATTAACTTCTCAAGTTTATTTGTGCAGGATCTTTATTCCATCTCGATGTGGCAGATTAAACATATTTTCTAATGGAGGATCATTGAGCATACTTCTTAATATGTCTGTTTTGGGGGAGGGTGGTGAGTATTTTATTATTTTATTTATTTATTTGTTTGTTTGTTTGTTTGTTTAGAGATGGGGTCTCGCTCTGTCGCCAGGCTGGAATGCAGTGGTATGATCTTGGCTCACAGCTTCAAGTGATTCTCCTGTCTCAACCTCCCAAGTAGCTGGGATTACAGGTGCCTGCCACCATACCCAGTTAATTTTTGTATTTTTAGTAGACACGGAATTTCACCATCTTGGCCAGGCTGGTCTCAAACTCCTGACCTCAAGCGATCCACCCACCTTAGCCTCCCATAGTGCTAGTGCTGGGATTACAGACAAGCGCCACCATGCCTGGCCAGTATTGCTTTTTAAAATATCACTTTCTATTGAATATTCTTCATTATGGATTTTTTTTTCCACAAGTATGACAATGCTTTGAGGCTTGATTTCTTTTTTGGAAGAAAACAAGTCTTTCAGAGCCAAGTTTGGTGACTTAGGTAGGTATTCAGAATGGGTGAACATCTTTCCTGTCAAAATAATCAGTGTGATTCCTTGAGGGCCTATTAAATGATTATTCAGGCACTTCCAACATACTTAAGGTTGAGATTGCTTATTAAGCCTCTCAATATTTCCACTTATACTTGAAAGGAAATCTCTGCCAATAAGCAAGCTGCAGTTGTCATTCAAAATCATCTTTCAATAAATGAGCACTTACTATGTTTCAGATTCTATGTTAAATACTTTATATACACTGTGTTATTCAATAGTATCATTGAATATTTACAACCAACGTAACTAAGTCATACAAATAAAACTAACTTAAAACGATTTCTAATTTTTTTCAGAGTATGTGTGTACGTATATATGTATGTATGTGCCTACATCTATATGCACATAAGCCTGTTAGGCCCTTTTAATTTTATCATCACCATGTCCTTCTAATAAAAATGTGAGCCTTCCCAGAATTTTACCTACAGAGACGCATAGTATGCAACTGTGGGAAACCGCCCACAGCCTTGGAAGTTAAACACTTAGCAACTCAAGGGATTATTCCCCATGCTCATTGTTGGGATGAAGAAATTTAGAAAAGTGGCAGGGTCTTTTCAGTAATGGCTATGTATCCAGGGCCATGATGAATGCTAATCAGGGCAAAAGTAATTTATGGCACACCTGAAGTTATTAGCAATCTTGGGCTGAAATCTGTGATTGATCAATGCCTTCTGGGCATCACCATGCTTTTTTTTTTAACTTTCGCAGTTAAAATTGAATGCAATGCTATACAGCCATGTTTATGTGAATACTTCAACATCAAATATATGAATTTGACTAAACCTTAATCCAGAATTTTTGTCTAGAATGCAATTAATGATAATAAAATTTATTGAACCCAGATTTTACAGCCAATAACCATGCGAGTAGTGGGAAACTGCTAGTATTTGGTGGGGGTGGGTTATTTTTTCCTCCCCCTGACTGATGTTTTCTGGTTTGCTTCTCTCAGTCAATATAAAATGTAAAATATTTTAGAAAGATTTAAATGCATGTATGAATTACCTTTGGTAAATAAAGGTAAATGTAGGCGAATTTAAGACATCCTTATAAGAAAGAATTAAGACTAAGAGGAGCACCGACATGCCCTTCAAGCAGGTGTCTTCCACCCCAGAACTCTGACCTTCCCCCTCCACACACCTGCTGATTTAGCTTTTCTTCAAGGATAAGGGATTACACTGATGTCCACCCTGTGGGGCCCAGGCTTGGACAGAGGAAAACACAGTCAATTAATAAATTTTAATTCTCTGTTTGTAAAATTTTTGCAACCTATGCCGAAGGACTGCTAATCTCATCTTGGTCTCTGTGGCAAACTTTTTGGCTTTCTAGAAATCCGGAAATTAGAGGCGTTTTAACCTGGAGATGTGTGTTTGTTTCCTGAAAGCTTTCTAGCCTGTAGCCTTTCATTTGAGGGACCGTACCCAGTTGGTAGGAAAGGTCACTGAACAGAGAGGCTAGTGACCAGAGTCACGCTCCTGGCTGAGGCTCATAGGCTCTCATTTATGGCAGTTCCTTTCATTGCTCTGGGCCTCAGTTTCCACTTCTTTTAAATTAGACATTTACACCAAACAACTTCTAAAAGACTTTTAGCTCATATAAATAGTCAATAAGAGCAAAAGGAGATTCTAGACTTTCAGTCAGGGAGGGGGTTTAAAGCCGGGAGGTGTGAGCCTGTGACTGCTGATTGCCTCCCTTGCTGTTTAACTTTTCCAAAACCTTTGGCTTGTGGCACCTTTTTTTTTTTTTTTTTTTTTTTTTTTTTTTTTTTTTTTTGAGATGGAGTCTCGCTGTCTTACCTAGGTTGGAGTACAGTGGCAGGATCTCAGCTCACTGCAGCCCCCGCCTCCTGGATTCAAGCAATTCTCCTGCCTCAGCCTCCCGAGTAGCTGGGACAACAGGTGCATACCACCACGCATGACTAATTTTTGTATCTTTAGTAGAGACAAGGGTTCACCATGTTGGCCAGGCTGGTCTTGAACTCCTGACCTCGTAATCCACCCGCCTTGGCCTCTCAAAGTGCTGGGATTACAGGCATGAGCCACCACACCTGGCTGGTTTGTGGCACTTTATTACTTGTTTCAGTGTTCGTTTATTTCCCTGGGTTTAAGCCCAGTGTACTCTCATGTCAAGAGGAGACATGAATGGGAAGTTTTCAACAACCTGCAATGTCTAATCGGGATCTTGTGCCCATTTATTCACAACAACTTTTATAGGGTCATCTATTTAAAATAAATTTACCCACACCAAAGAAATCCATAGAGAGTAACAGTCAAAATAAATTACCTAATAATTCCTGCCTGTGGTGGAAATATGGTGCCACAGAAGGAGGGCCAGCTGGCAACCTTGGAGAGGTCATGTCTCCTCTCATCTTGTCTGCCCTCTCTACTGCAAGGTGTAGATACTGATAATGATAGGAAATATGTATTTCCTGAGCACTTACTATGTGCCAGGCCCTGAATCAGGTATCCAACATGCAGAGGAGGTAGCCAGAGTGGAGTCAGACTCCTTAGCTTCAAGTCCTGTCTCTATTATTTACTTATTATGAAACGTCAGGCAAGGTATTTCACTTCTCTAAGCTTGAATTTCCACATCTGAAATTCTTTGTCTTTATTCTTACTTGGAAACTTGTATAATCTTGAGCATGTTTTCTGAAGTCTCTGAGCCTCAGATAACCTATCTGTGAAAATGAAGCAATAACAATATCTCTATCTCAGGTTTGCTGTGAACATCAAAAAAAAAAAAAAAAGATCCATATGAAAACACTTTGAAAACCATCAATATGGAGAGATAAGATTTGGTTATACATAAATTTATAGCCTGTAGTTGAGACATGATGTTAAAGAGTCGTATTTCACAAAACAGAATATTCCTGCTGCATGTAGTCATTAGCAGAATAGAAATTTAGGTTCCGTTTTCAGAGTTCAGTTTACTTGTTCAAAGAAAGACTGACTGATTGATGGAAAAGTGTTGTGACTTTCTCAGTCTCAAGGGTCTGCCTTTCCCACTGTTCCTTAGAGCTTCTTGATCAGACAATTAAAAACAAGGGGTCAGGGTATAGCTGAAAATAAAATGATTTTGTGCCATATGCCAATACTATTCACTCATGGGCAGGCTGACGTGCTCCAAAGTGTCTGACACGCTTTCGTGCCTATTAACAGAGGGAGAGAAACAACCATATCATCACAATCATAGGTTTTCCACCACTATGCTTCATGTTCAAATGAATGACTCTCATGCTTCTTAGGGACATCATTTTATATGCATATGTGAATTATCAATTCAAAATATTTACTTGCCCTCCCCCCACTCCACTCCCACATACTCCCATGTCTGTCATGCCTTTTGGTGAAGTTCCAATATAGGAGATACAAGCGGTTAACGAAAATAAAACTTGAGATAAATTCTCCTTGGCCTCAAGGACCTAATCCGAATGGGGAGAGGCAGCCTCATCATTGCTTGCCCTCCTCTTCTTCATATTAATGTTCATTGTGTAACACATTTTACAAGGTACTTTCATGTATATTATACTACTTAAGACTCTTACTCTCAACCGCCCTGAGATGTAGGCAGAATATGAATTATTAGCTTTCTTTTGAAGTCAGACAAACGAAAGCTCAGAAGTGATTTGGCTCAAGCCAGAGAACCAATAGTTCTCAGAGTCTGGTCACTTCCCAGCTGAGCCCCCATCCTGATGCCAGTGCTTTTTCTCCCTACCACATCTTTTTCTCCCTACCACATCTCCCTAGCACAAGCTTGGGAAAACAAATCTTACAAAAGGTAGCAACCGCCAATGAGCACCACCAGGAAGCTGACTAGCAGTTCAGAGGAGTAAAGAGTACACAGCCTTGGCCGACGGGTTGTGGGGCACATAAGAGAAGTTGATTTGGCCTCTGTCCTCTAGAGAACATTTACTATTATAAGGGAGCCCAGATGCACACAAATGAAACAATGAACTGCTGAAAGTCCAGAGTCAAGTCATTGTTACTGGGGTGGATTGATTATTCCTTAAACATCTCAAAATGTCTGCTTTTTTGTTTTTTGTTTTTTAACACAAGGCAAATATTTCTAGCACATGCAAATATTCACATAAAAATTTGTATTTCTTTAATGTGGATTAGCTTGTATCCTAGCAATCTCTGTTTAGGTTTCCTCTAACAGGAATAGAACTAAAAATAAATCATGTCATTAGATAATCTCAGAGTACATCCATTAATTTCCCTTCCTGCTAAAAAGCAATGAAATTATGGTTTGGGCTGTGTTAAGAACATTACATGAAAAATGAGGAAAGGGAATCAAGACAGATTAGAACGTAATTATGGGGGCTGGAATTCAGCCAGGCCCTTCAAAGCCTTGCCAAGCTGGTGACATCCTGTTTCCATCCTCTAGGTGAACTTGGAAGATGAGTACTTCAAACTCAAAATGCAACTTTCCATGTAGCAAGGCTCCATACAGGCATACTGGGGAAATACTGAATCACAAAAGACCACAAAGGAGACATTAAGTGAAAGGCTGAATAGAAGATGGAAAATATAATGCTGACCACTTATATATTATAGAATAGAGTGTTGGCTTTTTTCTCCCAACTTTGGTCAGGGATATTAACTTTCTGTATACAGATCTGGCTTGAATCCATGGTGATTTCCCAAACAGGGTGTGAATTTATCACGCAATATTGGGAGCATCTGGGGCTTTTCTTTTTATTAAAATGATTTTTTTGTCCCACCACAGATGCTCCATGGAGCAAGGTCTGTACATTATAAGTAAAAAGTGATTCCCCAGAAGGATATGTTTTATCACTGGCTGTAACTTGGAGTGGAGCCTATACTTTATTTTGGAAACTGCCTTGTGGAGAAAACAGCCAAGGGTGCAGCTTGGAGACAGGTTGACAAGTGCATAAGTAGCTTGTAGCTGAGCCCTCAGGATGAAAAGATAGAACACAGGCTATTTCAGCAGATGCATTTGAGGTTTGCTCCTCTGTGAAAACTGGGAGAATAAAAGTACTTACTCACTGAGTTATCATGAAGAGTAAGATAATGGATAGAAAGCATCATTACATCACCTGGCATATTGTAAACCCTCTATAAGTACTGTTCTTTTCCCTAATTTTTACATTTTTATTTATTAATTTGTTTTAGAGATGGGGTCTGGCTATGCTGCCCAGACTGGAGTGAAGTGGCTTTTATAGGCACAATTAAAGCTCATTGTAGCCTCGAATTCCTGGCCTCAAGCTATCCTCCCATCTCAGTTTCCCAAGTAGCTAGGACTACAAGTGCATGCCACTATACCTGGCAGACCTCTACAAATATCAACTGCTATGTCAGCCATGATAATCAGGCTCAAAAATATTTCTACAGAAAGTACATTATTACTGAATATTTTCTGTTCTAGCAGTACCATCTGGCTGTGTACTTTTACTTGTTTCATTTACTCCTGCTCGATTGCTTAGTGATTGATTTGCTTACTTGTCCATCTCTCCTACTATACTATGAATGTTTCAAGAACCAGGTTTATTACCTATTGTCTCTGTAGTCCTGGTGCCTAGCACAGAGCTTAGAATGTACTAGTTCTCAATATACACATGTTTAATGGACTTAAAAGCAACAATTCTTTGCCTGTTAGTAAAACTAACTTTGGAAACTATGCCAAGACTGGAATAAAACCACATATCATCTGGTATTGAACTTGCAAGTGAAACAGATGAGAATGGCACCCTCCCTCCACCTATATTGAGCCCTTGTTCAAATACTTAAGGTTAAGTGAAGGCTGGAGGAAGAAATTTGGGAGAAAGTAGAAGAAAAAAGGGACACTGGGGGAGAGATTTAAAGAGCAAAGATTGCTCTTGAAGAATTCATTCTGCCCAAGATGGTTTTCCACTCGCTTCTCTGATTCCCTGGCCACCCACTATCTGCCCCCTCTAAATATGGCATCTGGCTCGACTTTTAAAAAGCAGGAGGCTTCATTTTTATCAAATTCAAGAAATCTTGGCTATGGACTTGCGATTTTTGAACCAGATAGGCACAATAGTCATAGCAGCATTTTGGGTTGGAGTAGATTTGGAAGTCACAGTGAGTATTTCCTCACTGATTTTCTTCATTGGCAGTCAAGCAGATAACTAAGATCTGCTATTGCTTTCTTATGTTTTTACAATGTTCAAAAATAAGAATTTTACCTCTGTGAAATAAACATATATAAGAAATCCTTATATACTAGGTGAAAAAAGAGAAATTCTTCAAAGATATCTTATTCTAAAACAGAAAAAATACCTGCTGCTTTACAGTCTAAAATGTCATTGCTCAACCATTTTCACTGGTTTGTGGTTGAGATGGGATTTTAAAAATCCCAACTTAATCAAAGTAGTAGCACAAGGCACTGTTTTGTTTTGGGGTGGGCTTTTTTTTTTTTTTTGCCAAATGATGCAAAATACTTTTCTAATGTAGAAATGAGAAATGTGGAAACATAGGCTGGAACTATAGCATGGCCAAGATGATTATAACATAGTTGACATTTTCTTCACATGGTTAATCATTACTTTTTGGTAGGTAGGAAGAAGAAATTAGACTAATTAAATTGTGATCATTGTCATATGAACAGCTCTCAATGTGCATGCATTAGAATGAAATATAGTTGTCAATTCTTTGATGTCAGACCTGTTTCAGATTCTAGTTTCTCGGCCGGGCGCGGTGGCTCAAGCCTGTAATCCCAGCACTTTGGGAGGCCGAGACGGGCGGATCACGAGGTCAGGAGATCGAGACCATCCTGGCTAACACAATGAAACCCCGTCTCCACTAAAAATACAAAAAAATTAGCCGGGCGTGGTGGCGGCGCCTGTAGTCCCAGCTACTCGGGAGGCTGAGGCAGGAGAATGGCGGGAACCCGGGAGGCGGAGCTTGCAGTGAGCCGAGATCGCGCCACTGCACTCCAGCCTGGGCGACAGAGCGACACTCCGCCTCAAAAAAAAAAAAAAAAAAAAAAAAAAAAAAAAAAAAAAAAAGATTCTAGTTTCTCTACTTACATGTGTATTTTAACCCCCTTAAGGCTCAGTTTCTTCACCTATATAATGGAGATATATATAATGCTTGGCCCAAACAGCCGTTTATGACAAGTACATGTGATGATGTATGTAAAATCCTTAGAATAGCACGGGACCTATGGTGATGGCTTAATAAGTAACTATTTTTTTAATTTTTAGTTTTACTTTTATGGATACGTAAGAGTTGTACATGTTTATGGGGTACATGTGATATTTTAGCACAAACATGGAATAAGTAATGATCCAATCAGTATAATTGGAATATCCATCACCTCAAACATTTATGATTTCTTTGTATTAGGAACATTCCAATTCTAGTCTTCTAGTTATTTTTAAATATACAATAAATTATTGTTAACTATAGTCACTCTATGTGCTACCAAACACTAGATCTTATTCCATCTAACTATATTTTTGTACCCATAACAAACCTCTCTTCATCCCCCTGCTGCCCCACCATGAACCTTCCCTGACTCTGGTAACCATCATTCTACTCTGTATCTCCATGTGATCAATTTTTTTTTTTTTTTTTTTTTTTTTTTTTTTTTTTTTTTTTTTTTTTTGCTCCCACATGTAAGTGAGAATGTGCCATGTTTGTCTTTCTGTGCTTGGCTTATTTCACTTAACACAATATCCTCCAGTTCCATCCATGTTGTTGCAAAAGACAGGATTTCATTCTTTTTCATGGCTGAATAGTATTTCATTATGTATATGTACCACATTTTCTTTATTCATTCATCTATTGATGGGCACTTAGGTTGATTCCATATCTTGACTCTTGTGAATAGTTCTGCAGTAAACATGTGGCTGCAGATATCTCTTCAATATAGTGATTTCCCTTCCTTTGGATATACACCAAGGAATGGTATTGCTGAATCATATAGTACTTCTACTTTTAATTTTTTGAGGACCCTCCATACTGTTCTCCATAGTGATTATACAAATTTGCATTCCCACCAACAGTGTATGAGGGTTCCTCTTTCTCCACATCCTTGCCAGCATCTGTTATTTATTGTCTTTTCAATAAAAGCCATCTTAACTGGGGTGAGACAATATCCCATTGTGGTTTTCATTTGCATTTCTCTGATATTCATGATGTTGAATATTCTTATATACCTGTTGACAATTTGTTTGTCTTCTTTTGATAAATAAATGTTGAGATCTTTTGCCCATTTTTCAAACAGATAAATAACTATTTAATTATCATTCATTCACCATTTACTGAGTGCCCTCTTTAATCACTAGTCATATTTAGTGTATTTTTATCAAAGACAATGAGGGTTTTTGTATGTTTACATTTTGTGTTTATTTAAATGCATGTGTATGTTCCTGTATTTACACAGGATATACAAAGTGAAAGGTCCATCCTTTCCACCAAGCATAGAGATACAAATTTTTGTACACATGTATTTTTTCTGACATTTTATTATAAACATTTCAATACTCAAGGTAGAAAATTGAACAATGAACACTCATTACCAACACATAGCTTACACAATTAACCTTTCATTATATTTGCTTTAGCATATATCTGTCAATCTACCCATGCTTTAATCTATTTGATTTTTGCTAACAGCTTTATTGAGATATAATTTATATACCATAAAATCCACTTGTCTTAAAGGTAAAATCTAATGACTTAAGAAATTTACAGAGGGTGCAGACATGTCCACACTCAGCTTTAGAGCATTTCCATCATCCCAGAAGGGTTCCTCGTGCCCTTTTGCAATAACTGTCTCTTCTTACCCTTAGCCCAAGTAACTACTAATCTATTTTCTGTCTCTACAGACTGGAAAAGCCATGCATTTTTTTCCTTTTATTTTTAGTTGTGACACTTAATAATTGTACATATTTATAGGATACAGTGATTTTTTGATGCAAGTGTACAGTATGCAGTGATAAATCAGGGTAATTTGCATATCTATCACCTCAGACATTTATCATTTCTTTGTGTTGGGAACATTCAAACTCTCTTCTAGATACTTGAAAATAAACTGTAAATAATTATTATCTAAGGTCGCCCTACACTGCTATAGGACACTAGAAGTTATTCCTCCTATCTACTGTCATTTTGTATCTGTTAATCAACCGCTCCCTATCCTCCTCTCCCTGCTACTCTCAGGAGCCTCTAATAACCACAATTCTACTCTCTACTTTTATGTGCTCAACTTTTTTAGCTCCCCCATATGAGTGAGAACATGAGGTATTTATCTTTCTGTGCCTGACATATTTCACTTAACATAAGGTCCTCCAGGCTCATATTGCCGCATATGACAGGATTTTATTCTGTTTTATGTCTGAAGAGTATTCCATTGTGTATCACATTTTCTTTATCCATTCATCTATTGACAAACACTTTGGTTGCTTCTGTATTTTGGCTATTGTGAATAGTGCTGAAATAAACATGGGGGTGCAGCTATTCAGTACACTGATTTTCTTTCCTTTGCATAAGTAACACAGTAGCAAGATTGCTGGATAATATGGTAATTTTATTTGTAGTGGTTTTTTTTTTTTTTTTCCTTTCTCTTTTTTTTAGTAGCTTTGTCACCCAGGCTGGAATACAGTGGTACAGCCATAACTCACTGTAGTCTCAAACTCCTGGATTCAAGTGGTCCTCCCACCTCAGCCTCCCAAATAGCTGGGACTACAGGCACGCACTACCACACCTGGCTAATTTTTTTTTTATTATTTGTAAAGATGAGGTCTCATTATGTTTCTCAGTCTGGTCTTGAAATCCTGGGCTTGAGTGATCCTCTCTCTTCGGCCCCTCAAAATGCTGGGATTACAGACATAAGCCACTGCACCTGGCCTATTTTTAGTTTTTTGAGGAATCTCCATGCTGCTTTCCATAATGGCTGTACTAATTTACATTCCCACTAACAATGTATCAGTTCCCTTTTCTCCACATCCTTGCCAGCATTTGTTAATTTTTGCCTTTTTGATAGTAGCTGTTCTGACTGGGATAAGATGGTATCTCATTGTGGTTTTGATTTGCATTTCCCTAATAATTAGTGATGTTGAGCATTTTTTCATTTTTTCCCTGGCCTTTTGTATATCTTTTTTTTTTTTTTTTTTTGAGAAACTTCTGTTCAGATACTTTGTCCATTTTTTAATGAGGTTATTTGAGTTAGTTTTATTTTTTATTTTTTTGCTGTTGTGTCCCTTTTATATTTTGGATATTAGTTCCTTATTAGATAAATAGTTTGCAAACATTTTATCCCATTCTACAGCTTCTCTCTTTACTCTGTTGATTGTTTCATTTACTGTGCAAAAGCTTTTTAGTATAATGTAGTTTTCCAGTACCATTTATTGAAGAGAATGTTCATTCCTCAATGTATGTTCTTGGTGCTTTTGTCGAAAATCAGTTGAAGTAAATACATGGATTTATTTCTGGGTTTTGTATTCTATTTCATTGGCCTATGTGTCCGTTTTTATACTAATGCCATGCTGTCTGGGTTACTACAGCTTTGAAGTCAGGTGGTGTGATACTTCCAGTTTTGTCCTTTTTGCTCAGTGTTGCTCTGGCTATTCAGGGTATTTCATGGTTTTTTACAAAATTTAGGATCTTTTTTTCTATTTTTGTGAAGAATGTTACTAGCATTTTGATAAGAATTGCATTGAATCTGTAGACTGAAAAAGCCATACATTTCTCAGCAGCATAATAATAATTCATGAGTCCTTTTATACTGGAACTTCCAGGATTACAAAGGTCTTGAAACTGTCTATACCAGATGGACCTTATTATTTTTAATGAAGCAAAGGTTATAGGGCATACATACATCTTCCTGTATCTTTTTTGTCTTTAGTCTCACTCTAATTTTTAATGTCTAGAGCACTAAATAAATTCCCATTTTACTGACAAGAAAAAGTGAGGGAAATATGAGGAAGAAGAAAAGACCAAAACTGGCAGAAAAGCAATGGTAATGGTGGAATTCAAGCCAGGAGGTCCCTGCTGTTCATCACTGCTCACTGCTGAATCTGGCTTTGCTGAATATCACTGTACCTCCACAAAGCATAACAGGATGGAAGAATACATACAGATTATCCAGCAGCTGATATTTCTGTGGGTTATCAGCTGGGGTGGTGATTGCTTGAACAGATTCCCCACTATGGCATTTGAGAGTGAAATCAAAGAACAGCAGTGGCAGGTGTTTGGAAACTGCATTTGGAATTGGCCTCCTACAGAAAGAAGCTAGATACTGACTTCGTGGGTGATGAGAGAAGTCGACGGCATTCTCAGAGGGAAGTTGCTTCTATGGCAGCTTTCCAAGCACACAGATTTAGGTTTCTTTCACATTAAATCCCTGAAGATATATATAGGGGTTGGGGAGCGGGGAGCAACAGGAATGCCACCTTCATATGTTGAGTATCTCCTCTTTTGGAGATAAAACTGTCAATGCTAACCCAAGGGAGAGTATTTAGGATTCATCAACTCTGAGTGCAATAAAAGTATAAAAAAGCACCGGTTCTTCCAACACGCTGTGCAGCCACAGTTCCCATTTTTCTATTTCCAAAAAGATTGGTTTCTGACACATTCCCAAGTGACACTGTTTGACTTTTCACCTGGCTCACCAAAGCTCTGCTTGGCCTTTCAAGATAGAGTCAACACTGCCCACATTTTCACTCATTGGTTAGTTTCTCCCACATTTTATTCTCGGCCTTGGGAAGCAAAGAAACCAACAACAAAAAAAAAACAATGTCATTGGTGTTTGCTGTAAACATACTTAGATTTCCTCTGATTATGAAATCACTGAAAATCACATAAAGGCAAAGTGGCAGAGCAGGTGACTTTTGATTCAAGCAGTGTAGTTTGATGTCTATTTGACGCAACTTTCTGTGAATCCTTGGCAGTGTACCTGCTCAGTAGAGATCCTTGAATGAATTAGTGAGGAGCACAGATGAACTCTATTGTATGTAATAAACACTTGAATCATTCCTGACCCCTGCCCCCATCTTGTGTGCACACACATTTATATACACGTTTGCTGGAGTTCTGAAGGTGTTGTTCTTAGAGGCCAATATGCATTTTCACCTCAGTTCAAGGTAAAGGGGCTATTTGCTGTTCTGTGAGGGCCTTAACTATTTTATTTCCTCACATATGGCAACTTTGTGGAGAGACTTTGAGTTCAGCGAATTAGGTAGAAATCTTATTTTATTTTAATCGATGAATTTTTTTGAGTTAAACACTTCCACTCACCGTATCTTACCACATCTCACACATTAGTTATGAAATCCGTCTTTGAGATTATGACTAAATGAACTGGTGCTCTTCAGGAGGAATAACTTTGCCTCTATTATATTGATAGCAGCTTTGACACCTACCAGTTATAAAATTCTGGGCATGTTATTTAATTTTTTTTCAGCACCAGCTGTCTCATATGCAAATAACATAGAATGATTCTAAGAAATAGGTGGTATTGTGGGGATTAAATATTGCATTCTAGGTTCATACTTCACTAAAATAACAGCTTCTGGGAATGCAGAACTTTTGTTTGTATCGGCTCAGTTTCTATTTCTAGTTTTCCCATAGAGTAGCTCATTTTTTCTCTGGAGGGGTCATTATGATCTGGTTGGTGCTTATCCTACCCCATGCTCTGTAGATCAAGCATGGCTGGCCAATCAAAGTGTTTTGTGACCCCTAGTAGTCCAGTGAGACTCAGACCTGGAACCTTGATACATATACTGGTAAAAAGAAGCTGTCTTTTTGCTGGACTTAAGAGGGGCTGAGTGTAAACCTGGTGCTTCAAAGAACCACTTCACACATGGAAACTTCTTGAGAGTGAAAATAAAGTAGAAAAGAGTAGAACTGAGATATGGGAAAGAGAAAGATGAAATCTTCCTCACATCGGTTGAGTATCTACATGGCCATCTCTGAAATTAGCACCATTCTAGGACTTTTTCACCAAGAGGTGCTCTAAATATTCCTTATTTGTTTAAGCTGATTTGAGTTAACTTTTGGCATCTGCAACTGGAAGTCGCAATTAACATGTTTCTCATCAATATAATTATTGAGAGTAAAACCACCACAACAC
Source organism: Macaca thibetana thibetana (assembly GCF_024542745.1). Classification (NCBI taxonomy): domain Eukaryota; kingdom Metazoa; phylum Chordata; class Mammalia; order Primates; family Cercopithecidae; genus Macaca; species Macaca thibetana. The sequence continues at coordinate 122,583,781 of NC_065579.1, forward strand.
TACCCACCTGTGCCAGTCTACCTTGTTATACAAAGTTGATGCTCAATAAAGGCGCAACACCTAAAGGCTCATAGTTAAGTAGGACAGAACCAAGGGAAAGGGCCACTCATAATAAAGGTAGACATTCTGAGACACTTCATTATTCACCCCTCTAATTCCCCCGGGCATACTAGGTAATATTCTAAACATTTTGTTAAAAAACTCAAAAATTATGTTGGTTATAGCTGGATTTCAATAATTTATACTCTAACAAATAAGTTTCCACAAGCCAGTCCATTCAAAATGAATGTATAAATTACTATCATTAGTGAGATTAAGAGAAATGGCATTCTCATATATGCCAAAATACTTGGCTAAAGCCACTTAAAACTCCTTCCCTTTCATTATTTTGTAATGTACTCTGTGACAGAGTTATTCTAACAAAATGCACTGAAAGGAGGTACTAATCGACTGAACCTACTCAGGAGGCAGATATTTGCTAACCAACTGCATGATAGGAAAAATAAATTAAAGCTTGAGGTTGTTGAAAAACTCTGCTAACCCAAATATTCCAATTGTAGTCTTTCATATTCACAGTGTGCTAATATTATTCATGGGAAAATGTATTTCTTAAAGTGGGCTTTAATTGTTCTTGAAACTAAGTGTCCATTAGAATGTCCCTGCCTGGTCACATAAAACAGCTACATGGAAGGAAGTCATCACTGAAACTGCTTCCTCCAATTTCCCAGCTGAGTTATGTTGGCAGGAGTAGCACCTTCTCATGAGATCACGATCATGGAATACTTAGTGGAAAATTATTGACAGCACATCAATAAGAGCTCATAAAACATGTGCTTGAATTAATGGGGCTTCAACAAAGATCTCAGACATGAATAGGCTGTTCTAATGAAAATTAGATTATGTTTGCTGAACACTAAGACATTGAATAATATCTCAACATATGTAATGTTATAAGACAAGATACACAAGATACATCATTGTCTTAATCTGTTCAGGCTGCTATAACTAAATACCATAAACTGGGTGGCTTATAAACAACAGAAATGTATTTCTCTAGGTTCTGGGGACTGGCAAGTCCATGGTCAAGGCTCTGGCAGTTTCAATTTCTGGTGAGGGCCTGCCTTCTGGTTCGTAAATGGTGTCTTCTCAATGTGATCCCAATGGTGGAAGGAACAAAGCAACTCTCTGGGGCCTCTTCCATAAAGACACTAGTCCCATTTGTGAGGGCAGAGCTCTCATCACCTAATCACCTCCCCAAGGTTTCACCTCTTAATATCATCACCTTGGAAGTTAGGATTTCAACATATGAATTTGGAGGGGGGTGCTTGGGAGGACACAAACATTCAGACCATAGCAATAACATGCACTGCTGATCCTAAGTAGATCGTTGACTTGGTTGGTTTTAAATGCTATGCACACATCAGGTACAAATGGATAACAAGGCATGTATGTATGAATTCATGTTTTCATGAATTTAACTCCTGACATCCTGAGGGGGTGACACAACTTGGAGGCAGATTATCTCAAAGTAACCAACATATAATAGGGTTCTGATTTTTTTTTTTTTTTACCTATATACGTTTTGCCTTAAAATTTTATTGGTTTTTGTTCAATGACAGATTTATTCCTTATTGTTAAAAAGTCAAAGTGTATTCAAAGATGCTGAACTGGTCAGAGTCCAATCAGAAATGAACAATCACATAGTAATTGGGATAGAAAGTTGAATATAAAGATTATGAACTGTAATAGGAGATTAGAGTATCAAGAGATTGACTGACTGCCAAGAATTAAAGAGAACTTTACAAAACATCGTAATAGCAGATATAAAGAGGCATCACTGAAACTGGGGTGTTAATTTGATCAGATCTGTCTGCCCTCCTTGCTTTTGCTCATTTGCTTTTTGTTATTTTTTTTTTCCTTTTTCCATGAAGGTGAAGGCCAGGGTAGCTGAAGGCCTCACCACTAAATGCTGAAACCTAACCTTTATTGGTCACTGTATGGATAACATTCATAGGTCACCATGGTAATGTTCGCTTCAGGTGCTTTTTCAGGAACTTGGGTCAGCTTCTGTCTAGTTCACACCCATTGAGATACAGCCCTTCAAATGGGCCTGTACAAGTGCCCAAGAGGTGGTCTTTTGACATCAGAGGGCTGGTAACACCACTACCATTAGGGCTGAGATAGGTGACCCCGGGAAGAACCTTCCTCCCTCAGGCTGAGACCTGGACCTTGTGGGATTTCTCAGACCTTCTTGATTTTACCAGTTAATTTTCCTTATTGGTTACATGAACTGAATAAAGAAATTCAGGATTTTCTCTGAAGAATTGGCAATGTGATGCCAGATGTAAGATCTGGAAGAAGCAGTTTACAGGTTTCCTCCAACTAAACTGTGCAGAAACGAAATTTTAATTTTCCATGCATAGTATATTATATGACCTATATAGTCAGCTAATTTTGAAAATTTTATTTCCTGATGATGACAACTTGGTAGAGGATTAAATGAGACTGTTTAATCAAAAGCTGGCACAAAGTTGCTAAATACCAAAAGAAAGGGTGGAATTGTTTTGTTAATCCTTTCCTTTGCCAAACTGATGGCTGATGATTAAATATTTTGTAATATCTTAACAGAAACATGGACATTTCAGATAATCATAATATTTAAACTCACTATTTTTCCTAGTTCTCTTCTCTCCATAGCCTCAATCAATGCATACTTAATTATATGAGAACATTTACACCGAATGAAAATGTTACCTTATTAATGAGTATTTAAACCCATAGTTTAAGGTTATTTTGATTTAGATCAATATTTAGGTTTGAAACTTGTAGAAACTAATGATCTATGGAATTCTTTGGGGGTGAAGGCTTTAAAACATATCCCACTTTTTTGATTTATGGATTTACTTAGGTTAATTTCTAAGCAGGTTTTCCCAGGTGGAAATACTTTAGTGAAATACCTCTTTTTGAATATTAAATTTTTACTGGAGAGTAATTTTGAGAAGCACAGATTTGAATCATGGTAGAGATGTGTGTATTTATATTTTTTAGACAAAAATTAACTTTTATGTATACCTGAATCAAATAGTAAGGAATCTTCTTAGTTTTCTCTCCCTTTTACCTCCCTTTTCATTTGTCAAGAATTTAGTATTAATACGTGTATTACGGAAGAAAGAACTAAGAATTATGACTGCATTGACTTGAGATCATGTTACGAAGTTCATCAATACGTTATTAAACTCAGGAGTGCTGAATTTAAATGCAGAAACTTATTTACAATTAATGTGCCTGAGTTTCTATTTATCAATCCTTTGTGTTGAACTTCTGCTTTATGGTAAAACAGATACAATCCTTTCTTCCTGAATATTTGGTAGAGGATATTTTTTCCCAATATTTCACCTTTTATCCAGGAGAAGTACCTGAAATTCTGTGTGAACGACACCCCTATCGTGACCCAGCCCCAAACAAAAAGAGTCACCATGATGATGATATTACTAGCTTTTGAAGAAGGGCCTGTGCTTATTGGATAGCTCTCAAGTCACACATATATGATTTTAAGTAGTGCTTCATTTAACTTCTAATCTCTCGAAGGCTTAGTTGCCAAAACAATTAGCAGGTTTAGTCAGGGAGAAGGAAGCAGTCCATCTGCTTCTTTTGTGCCATGGAGAGCAAACAGCCAACTGATTGACTGAATCCCTCAGACAATTAGTCAGAACCATTTGCAGCCCCCATGTTCCTGTAACAACCTTGTTGACACATTTATAGATGAGAAGACAGATGGTTTCACTACAAGTGAATTTGCCTTTTAAATATATAATAGCACTTTATAAATAAATGGTGTTTATAAGTTATGGTGTAAAAGGCTTTCTTATACATTCTGAAATCTGATGTTCACAGGAGCTCTTTTGTAAAATAGGTGGTTTTACACATAAGACAATAGAGTATTACAGAGGTAAAATGATTACCCAAGTTTATATATGAGCTGGGATTAGAACCACAAGCCTTTTGACGCCAATCCAGTGTTTTCTCTACTATCCTTTTAGAAATGATGAAGAGAATGGGATGCTCTTGGATATTTTATGGCAAATGATCTCGGAATACTCATATCTTCTTCCCAACTATACCATTCCACTTTATGGTGTCCCCTTAGGAGACCAGTGAACAAGGGAAGTTGTTTAAGAAAGCACAATAACATTGCATGTGTAACTAAGAATATACAGAATAGCAGGTCAGAACTCTTGTAAATTGGAGGCAAAGAGTATCATCTAGCCAAATGCAAGACTCTTCCATCTGTGTTGAATACAAAGGCAAATCTCAAACTGTTGTCATTGGTCAACTCCATAGGAGCACAAAGGAGGGCAAAGAAGAGAGTACCAGAAGATGTATGATTTAGAACATAGCATAACCCTTCCTTTTTTAAAATCACTCCAGCTGCATAGAGAGAAGGAGCACCATGCTCACCCTTGCATCATGTTTATATGACCTTTGACTACACAGCGACCCTGCCCACTAGTAAACAGGAACCATTCTGTGACATAGACCTAGTATGTCGTAGTATCTGAACTGTTAAGTGTATATCACTCCCTTTGGAAAGACACAGAGTAGACAGAGAGGAAGGAGAGAAAAATCTTGCTTCCTTCCCCTCCTTTAGAGGTCAGCATGCCCTCTGAAGCTCTGTAATTTTTACAAGGTCTTTTCAAAAGAACTCATGTATATTCCTTTACTGATTTGTACTGTCAGGGAATAAAGCAGACATACCTCCTTTTATCAGTCTAGGCTTTGCTGCACAGAGACAGACAGCAACTTAACCATGGACACAGAATGGCAAGTAGTGTTAAGTAATTTTGTTTTGGCCACACTTATTTCTGCCAAAGAAAGCTTTGAGATGATAAAATCAGCTCTAGTGTGAATATTTTGATGTTTTTCCTTGATTGAGATATGGCAAAAACACCACCATAGATGTAAATCATCACAGCATATTTTGGGCTCACCTATTTAAACTAAAGAATGAATTTTTTATGTCTTCACAGTGGTTAGGTCAGTTATCTGCAGTTAAAAGAAAAAAAATTAGGGTTGCAAAATAGTACTTATATTTTTCATAAAATTGCAAATAAGAATAATTATTTCATACTAAAAGTTTTGGTACTTAATCCTATTGGAAGGAGTATAAAATGAATCAAATCTGTCTCTATTGCAGATTCAAATAGAAGGAAAAGAATGCAGCAGTTGCTTGGTGATGTTCTTTTTACTTTTCCAGATACCCTGAGATTAGCCCAATTGCCTTCTAGGGATGTTTTTGGACTAACAATACTATTTCCACAGGAGACTCGACATATAATGGAAAAAACTGTTGAGAAGGCCAACTCTTCATGACTTTTAAGGAATTGTGTTTTCAGCTTACAAATAAATCAGTGCAAAGAGAAATAGTACTTTAGAGTGAAACACAGAACACAAATCCTGAACTCCAGCTAAGTGTGCTTTTCCTAGGCGGTATTAAGTCACTTCCCATGGTGCCTTGGGAGCAACAATGTTGCCTTTTAATTTCCTTTGAACTGGATCATTAGTTTTCCTTATGACTTTCTTAAGACAAATGACCCAACTTTTCCTCCTCTTTTCCAGGCAATGGATAGATGGCTATGAATGGGCAGAGGAAAGGGTGTGTGGCAGGCACACTAGCATCCCATTTAATTTAATGCTTCATTCAAAGGTTTTATTTTTCATTCCCCATGGAACCAAAAATCCAAAAAGTCCATTTCACTTTGGAGCCAAAGCCAAAAGAACTAACAGAAAGCGTAGGGTGTGAGAAAGACATAAAATCTGTAATTGGAAAATCTTGAAGTTTTGCAAATTATCTGAATAGTACCACATAAAAATTTAATTCCAGAGATTTTGTTTTGCCCTTCTGTCATGTTAATTTTGTTTTGTAAACTATTAACCCTTGGCTTTGGCCTGACCAACACCTTGCCCTGCCTAAGTCTGCAGTAATACAGCCTAAAATCAGGTTTGTACACTAACAAGCTCTATAGATACTTTACACAGCTTCAGATGGGAGCTGGTAAGGGCCTTTTGTTGAAATGAATGAGCTTAGGAGAATCTTCTGCAAAGGTTTAGTCCCTTCTCCTGCCCTGCTTGTGGCATTATCCTAAGTCCATCTATGACTCTGTGTTTAGATAAGAATGTTTCTAATGAACCCTTCCAGTCTAGTACATACACGAGAACAAATAAAGTACTCACTGATCCTTTTAAAAGTGTGCTCTGTTTGAATAAATATTCTTAGACTCTTCTTTGCACAGTCTAAACAATTCTTCTTTTCTTAAATATTAAAACTGTGACATATAAAGCAACCATGCTAAATGGTTACAAGTTCTAAATTAGCAGTGTCTAAATTAATGAGGTTTTCCTGTATATTAAAGTATAATACATCTCTAGCATCTGTGCCTGATGAATTTTTGTTCCTAGCAATTAGATGTTATTTAATTATAGTTAGAGTCTTTAAAATCACCTAGTTTAATTGCCATATTAAAAACTATTTTGAGAGTTGATTTGCCTAACATCACAAATTTAGTTTGGGAACTGAAAATGCCATTTATTTGTCCTACTTAAGTGTTATCGGTAAGAATTAAGTGCAGGCATATATTGTTATATAAACTGTCATTTTGATGTAGACTACATAGCATATCTCTGTGTATGTTGTATGTAACACTTAGCATATGGTGACTCTTAAGTAATGATGTGAGATGTGTGTGTGTGTGCATTGGAAAAAGTGTGATGAAATAAACTACATTTTTTATCTCCTATTTCCTAGGAACCTTTTTAAGTTGATATTTATTCTCTTGAACAGAGAGCAGAAAAAAGATCAACTTATCCCTGATGGATTGTATGATTTTATGATTATTAGTCTTCCCTGGATTTTGGCTGAAAACTAGATCTGGGGGTGGTGATTGGCACTGGATCATATATCTTAATCATACCAGTGAGCTTTATCTTTCTTTAATGATTTTTTTTTTTTTGAGACAGGGTCTTGCTCTGTCACCTAGGCTGTAATAATCTCCTTAACTTTTTATTTTTAAATAATTATAGATTCGTATGAAATTACAAAGAAAATGTACCAGGATGTCTCACGTACTCTTTGCACAGCCTCCTCCAATGTTAATTAGCATCATGCATAATACCAGTATAATATCAAGGAATACCAGGAAACTGACATTGGTAAAATCTACAGAGCTTATTCAGTTTTCACCAGTTATACTTGTACTCATTTGCATGTGTGTGTGTGTACATCTATGCTCACATGTGTGCCTTCATTAACCACCCTCCAGAATTACGATATTTAATGTAACATTGCCATGGGGCTTCCTTAAGCTACTCCTTCATAGCCATACCTATACCTCCTCACCTCTGCCCCACCCATCACAACTACTAATCTCTTCTCTGTCTCTATATTTCAAATACTATATAAATGAAATCATATCATATATACCCTTTTGAGATTGGCTTTTTTCATGCAGCATAATTTCCTTGAGGTTCATCCAAGTTGTGTGTATCAATAGTTCGCTTCTTTTTATGGCTGAGTAATATTTCAGAGTTATGGATGGACCACAGTTTGATTAGCCATTCACCCATTGAAGGACATTTGAGAATTTTCCTGTTATTGACCATTATAAATAAAGAGGCCATGGACATTCCAAGGAAAGCAAGTTTTAACTTCTCTGAGAGAAATACCACAGTGTGCAATTTCTGGGTGGTATGGTAAGTCCATTTTTAGTTACTAAAGGAGCTGCCAAACTATTTTCTAGAGCAACTGTGCCATATTACAGTTCTAGCAGTTGTGTATGAGCAATCCAGCTTTTCTGCATCCTCACCAGCATTTGGTGTGACCACTCTTTTTCAGTTTGGTCATTCTGATATATGTGTAGTGAAATCTCATTGTGGTTTTAATTTACATTTTCCTAATGTCTACTGGTGTTGAACATCTTTTCATATGCTTGGTTGCCACAGAAATACCCTCTTCAGTGAAATGCCCATGTCTTTTACCTATTTTATAATTAAGTTGGGTTTTGAGAGATCTTTTTTCCAGGCGCAAGTCCATTGTCACATATGTGATTTGCAAATATTTTCTTCCAAACTCTAGTTTCCCTTTTCATCCCCTTCATGGGGTCTTTTGCAGATCAAAAGTTTCTAATTTTGATGAGGTTCAATTTATGAATTTTTCCTTTTATTGATTGTTGTTTTGATGTCTAAGCACTCTTTGCCTAGTCCTAGATTTAGAAGATCTCCTATTTTTTTCTAGAGATTTTAGTATTTTATCTTTTAGATTTATGACCATGATCCATTTTAGTTAATTTTCCTATAAGGTGTGAGATTTATGTTTATGCTTATTTCTTTTGCTTGTGGATATCCAATTGCTCTACCACCATTTGTTGAAAAGATTATGTCTCCCCTATTGAATCAAAGAATGATTATTTTATTTTATTTTTTGTAGAGATAGGGTCTTGCTATATTGCCCAGGCTGGTCTCAAACTCCTGGCCTCAAGAAACACCCACCTTGGTCTCCTAAAGCATTGCTTTATAGATGTGAGTCACTCTCCCTAGCCAGCATGATTTATTTAAAGGTACATAGTCCTTAAATAAACCACATGTCCTACGTAAAAATAATTAGAAATGTTTGAGCATCTACCCTGTGCCAGGCATATTTCTAAGCACATTCCCTGCATTATTAACTATTTATTATTTGCAAAAAAAAAAAAGCATGTAGGATATTGTTATTATCAACATTTTAGAAATACGGAAGCTAAGTTTTGGAAAAATTAAGTGATTTGTCCAAAGTCATGAAGACAGTGTGACACAAAGTAGAATCTATATCTATCTAACTTGAAAGTCTATGATATGCTTAGGAATAAAATGTTTTCTTGCCAAAGGAAGCTCAGAATTAAGGCTTTTCATCTATCAAGACTTTATTATGTTGTATAGTCAGGACCAATGACCTCTTTAGAAGACCCTTAAAAATACGTTTTTCTATCTCAAGAACTCAGCTGGAGGTTTGGAGACTGGTTATGAAATTTGAGCAGGCATTTGACATATTATCTATGTCCACTTTAAAAAATAAAATGGTAGTCTTCATCCTGAATCAGTTTTTGCCCATACACTTTGTCATGCCAGTAGTTACAGCCTGAGCATCTAGAACAGTTTTGCTCCCTTTTACTTGGTTTGTATTTAACAGAACTTCTTCCAAAGCTGTGTTGATTTTTAGCAAAGGTCATGCAGCTAAGGATGACTTTATTTATTTATTGAGTCTCTAATTCTTTTTAAAAATCTTAATAGGCTATTTTCCTGGACATTAACCTGTAGTAATGATTTCTTTGTGATTTACATGTTACACCCTCAATTAAATATATTTCTAATGTTCTACTTTTCATTTCATGGAGGCTTGCATAGATATGGATACTAAGACAAAGTGAACAGGAGGGTCACCGGATACCATACGTTCCTCGGAAGGGGATTGATAGCAGAGTTTTACTGTAGTTCCATTTTCTTTCATAAACATTTGATACTTTGGTCACCTTTAGCAAATAGAAAATCTCATGGATAGAGCAAATATCAGAAGATGAATTGCCTTGCTTCCTCTACTGATTACTTGCTAAATGACCTTGAGGAGCTTCTAATTCTAAACCTGCCCATCCTGCAAGTACAGATCACAAAGGAAATAAATGTTTTGCTCTTGAGGATTAGCTTTTATTGTTTTCTTGTTTTGTGAAATGTATAAGCTGGTCTTTTGGAAGCAAGAGGAAATATGTTAGTATTTTACAAGAGTCATAAGAGAGGGCTCATCTAGGACAGCCAGGTTAATAAAGCAGATGTGGTATAAGACACAGGCATGGGTAATAAAGTGACTCAAAACAGTCTCCAATAATGTAAGCTCCCTGAGGACAGGGATCTGTGTGTTTCGTTCCCTGTTCTATCTTTAGAGTCAACGACGATGTCTGGTACCATCCTCTGTCTGCTATTTCCACGCCTGTTTCCACATCTCCATGTGGAGCTTGTAAAGTAGTGAAATCAGCCACGTGAGCCTTGGAACCGTTGGCATCTATTTGCCTTCATTGTGCCCAAACCTCCCAGAGGTCCCAACCATCCTGAGGAAACACACCTGAACCAAGAATAAAGAGTCTCTAATAATCTTATTCAATCTGCTTTCCGTCTGTTGGTCTCAATATTCTTTCTATAAATTGAGAAGGTGGCCAGGCGCGGTGGCTCACGCCTGTAATCCCAGCACTTTGGGAGGCCGAGGCGGGTGGATCACGAGGTCAGGAGATTGAGACCATCCTGGCTAACATGGTGAAACCCCGTCTCTACTAAAAATACAAAAAAAAAAAAAAAAAAAATTAGCCGGGCGTGGTGGCGGGCGCCTGTAGTTCCAGCTACTCGGGAGGCTGAGGCAGGAGAATGGCGTGAACCCGGGAGGCGGAGCTTGCAGTGAGCCGAGATCGCGCCACTGCACTCCAGCCTGGGTGATAGGGCGAGACTCCGTCTCAAAAAAAGAAAAAAAAAAAAAAAGTTGAGAAGGTAACTACAGACCTCATTGGTCTATTGTTAATACAGAATGAGATGATACAGTGAAAGAACTCTCCAAATGACAAAGCACTATCTCCATCTAAGAATATCGCTTCTGTTGCATCAAGTGAAGTAGTTCCACAGCTGTTTCTGCTCAGAATGGTTCAAATCTTGGCTATTCTACGAGGGTTTAAGACATTTTGAAAATGGGCAAAGCCTCATTTTTCCTATAGGTCAAAAGGAGTTCCAGATCGGGGAAATCTGAGGATTCAGAAGCATGATAAATGTTAGAACATGGAATCAGGGTGCTTTGACTCTTGGTGCCTTAATTTCTCTGTCAGTTAAATGTCATATGATAAAATGACTCTTACCTCACTGGCTTGATGTGAGAAATAAATGACTACATATAATGATCAGCACCATGCCTGGCACATAGTGAACATCGATATATTATTAATAATACCTCCACCTACTCTATATACTGACTCTCTGTCCTCCCTCTCTTCCTCCTTCCCTGGATCTTGAAAGATGAGTGTGATTAGAAACAAAATTTTGTTGTGATAAAGTCCACCTAAATGTTCCTTCAGATACTAATTGAATCTCTTTCTTTCATATGCATTCTTTGGACAAAAGTCTCTTCCTTTTTGCTAGGAATTTTCTCATTTCTTCTCCTCTTGCTTTAGAGAAAAAAAAAAAAAAAAGCATGTGCAAGAATTATTTTTTCTTCTCCCCAGATGTCACCAGAACTAACGCCTGTCCTAGTTCCAGCTCTGGTGAACTCCAGCACACTTGCTCAAGTGGACAGCATTAGGAACCTTGTCAGTTTTGCAGTGCTTTTTGCCTGAAGCCACATCAGGTCCCTCATGCTGCAGGTATGCTGAGAGGCCTGGAGGTGCCAGGCTATTTCACATCCATGCACACTGAAGGCCGGGTGCTGCAGAGCTGTACGGGTGATCGTACTTTACTCTCTTCCCTCTCCCCCACCATGTCATTTTTATTTGTACTTTATACATCCTTTCCACTTTTGCAAGTTCGTTTTAGCCGCAATCTGAATGCAGTCATGTATGGGGTAAAGGAATATCATATGTATATATTTTTTAAAACAGCAACACAATTCATGACTCTGTTGCAGAATGTGAAGGAGCAAGTCTCTCTGGCTAATTGAATCAAGCTCTGGTGGGTATCTTGCGCTCTGAGCTCTCCTGAAGTTGGGCACTGAGCCTGAATCAATTGGTCCGTTCTCCCTTTCTCTTTGTATAGAAATTAGTAGAAATTCTGTCTGTGTTAATAATGTAGGATAACTTTGGAAGGGTGCCTTAAATTTCCAGGTTACAGTTTATATTCCTCATAAAGTAAAGATAATTTGAATATTGAGCCACTATTGGCTAAAAGGCAGACTTAGATATGACCTCACTTGGAGTACTTAGTTGAAGACTGTTAGGGGAAAATTCTCACATTAAGGCTTAGCCTTTGAGAATAGGGTGAATGTGAGCCTTCTGTACATAACCGACTTTCAACATATGCTCATTAAAAACAAAAAAGTGTAATGATAATCAATCACTAAAAATATTCATCATGTTAATTTCTCATAACCCTTATGCAGTGACAATATTGCATAAATATTTGTTTGTAATGTGTAAGGTCGGGGCTTATTTTATAAATGCAAGAAATCCCCAGTTTGGTTAATACAAAACCTCAATAAGAACCAGTAAGTAGAAACACTTGATAAAGCTATATAATTGTAGATGACTAGTGGGGAGAAGACTTCAATTTGCCTTAGCCTTGATGTTTATAGAAATAAAAATATTGAGAAAAGATTAAGGATGAGATAAACCATTTGGAGGTTAAAAAGTTCATGAAGTGACAGTAACCAGACCTCAAAGTAAACATCTTATTACAGTTGACTTGCTTGGTCGGAAGACAATGTAGGGTAAATGCACCTGACAGCAATAACTTAAGCATACCCTGAGAATGACCCTGTATGGCAGATGCACCTGAATGTGTGTTCAGAGCTGGGGAGTCCAGGAATGGCCAACCAGGAGATGCGCCCCTTATCTATGATAAACATCTGAGTCCTGAGTTTTGCGGGGTGGTTGAGGGGCGGGCAGGGGACAGGGTATAGATGAAGTTTGCCAGGTGGAGGTCGTTGGGGGGGGTGTTAAGTAAAAATGCTGTATAAACTGCATGATGTTTGCAGGTGGTTGTAGTTTTCCTGTCCAGCCTACAGCCACTGGACTGTAGGAAGGCGAATATGTTGTCCAGCCCTTCGCCATGGGATCATTTCTGTAATTAAGGCTGTTCTCCTGTCCAGCCCTCTGCCACTGGACTCTGTCACCGGTATAGAAGCCCCTAATAAAACCCCAGATCTTATTTGCTGGCTCTGGGTCTCTTCCTCAGCCTCTTGAACCTGGTGCCTTCCCTACTGAAGGTAATAGGAGCTCAGCACAACACATCACCCACACACAGGCCACCTGCCTTCAGAAACCCAATTCAAATGGTCTTAAGCACCAAAAGAAACAGATTCACTCAGGTGACTAAAATAACCCAGGAAATAATCAGATGGAGGCATGTGGATGTTACCCCCAGGACTTGATCTCCCCCAGTCCCTGACTCTGCCTTTCCCATGTTGCCCCCACTACCAGGCAGACCCTTTCTACCATGTCAAGATCTCTTTGGGCATTCCAGGCTTCAACTCCACTAGTTCAGCAGTTCCACTTGGGAGAAAATGTGTTCCCCAGCTGCTTTAGTCACAGCTCTGACAACTCAGTTTCAGTACCTGGTTTGAGTCATAAGGCATCACTGACAAAATCACAACTGTCAGGGCTTGAGATGTGTCATTTGTCCTATGTATCAAATGGCATAAGAAGAGTGGTGTTTCCCCAGAGGAAACTGAGATTCTATTATCAGTAAAAGGGCTGCTCAGGAGGAAAAAACAACTTGGGTACCCTCCACCACCCATCTACCAACCTGGATTTGAAAGGCATAAGACAGCAGAAAGTCAGGACCAAGATCAAGTAGCACGGAGAAAGAAGAAGAAACCTGAAAAGGGAAAATCAAAAAGCCTTTCTGAGGTCCCTTTCGCCCACTCAGTCATAAAAAAGCAGAATTAAATTAAGGCTGCTAAAAGTAGAAAAGGCACACCATTGACCCTATACGAAGCCCTGACAAGCAGATTTGTTGGTTTTTTTGTGAGTACCCTCCAGAGCCAGATGTGGAGTGTCTCCTCTCGGGTAGACCACTTTAGTGTGATTCATATGTTTCAATCACACAGCCTCTGAAGGCCACGTATCTAGAATAGCACCAAACAATGAAAAATGACTCTAGAAACATTTATTATTCCTTCAGCTTTTTCTATCTCCCAAATGTATGTTGAGACTAATTTATTAATATTAGGTCATACAATAAATTCATTCTGGGAGGAAAAGCATTTCCAGGGAGTAACCATACACTCTCATCACCTACAGCTTTGTCCCCGCCTCATCATCCAGGGTGATGATTTTAATCCAGACTTCGCCATGTACTAACTGTGGAACCCTGGGCAAAACTGGCTCTCAGTTTGCTTATCTGTCCAAAGGGGACAATAATAATATGCCCTGCAGAGGTACACATGGCTGTTATTGTTTACGCATTCTGGCTTCATTTGGAGCAGTCACAGAACTGATCTTATAGGGTAAGGTTATAGTATGAGCTTATCATATAAGACACACTTGCTTATAGTAGTCCAAGAAAGTGCAATACACCAATGCTTAATATTAGGAGTTTAGAAACTAAACTAGGAATCACATTACTCCTGGCTCAGCCTGGCCCCCTGAACTAACCTCCACTGCGTATTTTGTCCCCATGGTGTCCCCACAGCATCTCTCCAGGCTTCCTAGGAATAACCCACAATACTCCCTATTCTCAAGAGACTAGCTCTTTTCCCAAAACCTTGATGTACTCAGTCAGCTAAGAGGTACTTTGCATGCTTTAAAATTCCCACCTATTATTTATTTTTTTAGGTGACCAGTCTCTAAGGCAGAACAAAAATTACTTGAGTGGGGATTTAGACAGGGATTCCGAGAAAAAAAAAAAAATAGCTAAATTGGGCAAGCCTAAATGATCTCTTAGTCATTTGTTGTTTTTTTTTTTAGCAATTTCCTTCTTCCCTGGAGCCTGACCCTGCAGGACAAGGATCTAATTCCAAGTCAATGACTATTCCTAAAGGATATAATTACTTACAAAATCAGAAAAGGAATCCTATTTCTCTTATTATGGTAATGTAATAGTAATTTTTAAAATAACTACAATACATATGATAGAAATGGCATTTGCTTTCTTTCAACTTTTCATTGCTTTTAGTTTCATACCATACCATTCCCAAATCTCCAACTTACCACAAGCAACGATAAATGGCAGCTTGTAGATTATTGTTAAGCAAGAAAAATAAAACAAAATAAATTATTAGTCTATAACACACCATTGTGGCTAATCTACTTCTCACTGGGTAACATTCAGAAGTCTCCTCAAGAACTCAGACAATAGACCCTTGAGAGTATGAGTGGTGACAATGGATACAGACTGAGCCGCCCAGAAGCCTGTTCATAGTCTCAGATTCTAAATTCTAGGGCTCAACTCCAGTTCCCTGCCCACAGCTTGGCATTTCCTATCCTTTTTAGCTACTTAAAAAAAAGTTTGCTATGGCTGTATGCTAAGTACTAAGACACATATTCTCATTTTATCTACATGCCACTTCTCTGTTAGGAGTTACAATATTCTCTTCTTTTGTCACTTTCATTTCATTCATTCATTGCATGCCCACTCTAGACCAGGCAACAGCCTAAGTGCTATGGATATAGCAATGAAGAAAACAAAGGTTTGCATTTCAGTGGAGGAGAAAGACAATATGTAGAAGGAGAAAGTGAAGGAAAAGAAGGGGAGAAGGAGGAGGAGACATCAGGGAGATGATATTTAAGCAGAGACCTAAAAGAAGGGATGTTGTGAGCTCAGGGGGAAAGCATTTCAGGTGGAAGAACTATCATGTGCAAAGGTCCTGAGGCAGAAACAGTGCTTGTGAAGAACACAGCATGGCCTCTGTGAGTGAAATATGCTGAGAGGGGTTGGAGGAATGTGAGCTGACAGAGAGTGCCAAAGCCTTGGAGGGCAGGAAAAAACACTGGGTTTCTTTCTTTTGATCAGCCATATGTAGGTGCTAGTGAAGGAGTGATGTGATTTACCTGTGAGGAAACTGAAGCTAAAGGAATGTTAACTAACTCATCTATGTCACACATGTGGGAAGCCCCATCATCGGGACCCACACTGCGGTCTATGCAGTTCCCAAGGCTCAGTCATTTATAATCACAGCCCAGCTTCTAAGTCACTCAACAGATAATTCCATGTATATGTGCTTTGTCATTGGCTTTATAAAGGCAATGAGATGTCTTTGAGATCTCTTCACTCATAATCTCAGTTGGCTTGTTTATCATCTTCTTCCTTGATCTAAATGTCAGCAAATCTCCCTCTCCAGTCACAGGTCCAATTAATTATCTCTTATGAGATTTACCAGATGTAACCCTTCTTTTCCATTGCTCCTCATACTATTCAGGTTTCAAGTCTTTTCTGCTCCCACTTCCCAGGATTCCTCAACGATCCAGTACTAGCCTACATGTTCCATCTCATTCCTTCTTATTCTCTCATGTCTCAAACTGGTCACCTTCAGACTACATTTTGACTACATGCTATTCTTAAAAAAAATTACTTCAAATTATGTTTCTGATATCTCTTTAAAAAATTGAATCTGACAGTACTGGGCCCATAGTCCCACAAAGCTAAAGTTGAGTAGTGGCTGCCCATTTTGGATGGGGCAAGAGCTCTCCAGTTCCCCACAGTCTCCACTACTCTCTATAATCAGACATCTTCAGGCATCTGTCTTATCTTCGCAGCCATTGACACAGTTAGGAATAGTGGCTATAACTACTCTCTGGAGCCAAACTGCCTGGGTACCAATTCTGGCTCTACCACATACTAAACTTATGTTATTGCCCAGCTACTTAAAATTTCTGTGGCTGCCCTGTGAAATTTAGGTAATATGGTTTGGCTGTGTCCCCACCCAAATCTCATCTTGAATTGTAGCTCTCATAATTCCATGTGTTGTGGGAGGGACCCAGTTGGAGGAGTTGCAGGGGAGTTCCCCTGCACAAGCTCTGTTGCCAGCCATCATTCAAGATGTGTCTTTGCTCTTTCTTCACCTTCCACCATGATTGGGGGGCCTCCCCAGCCATGTGGAACTGTGAGTCCATTAAACCTCTTTCTTTTATAAACTACCCACTCTTGGGTATGTCTTTATTAGGAGTGTGAGAACAGACTAATACAGTAAGTAATTATGATAACTACCTCATATTTCTGGTATGATGGTTAAATGCACTAATACTTGAAAAGTATTTAGAAAAAATAGCTGGACATAGAAAGCACTCAATAAAGGTTACATTTTGAGGTTGCTGTTTATAATTCCCACTGTATACTAGGTAAGTTGGTATACTTGTCAAAATGAACATGCCCTTTACAGTCCCATCTCCTTGACCTTGTGTACTTTAATCTTGCTTCCCAGATGGTTTTCCCAAATGGTCCAGTCTTCTATGATCACAGAATCTTATCCATCTCTTAAGTAAGACCTACTTCAAATCTTACCCATTTGTGAAACCATCACTGGCCACTCTGTCTAAACATTGTTTCTCACTTCTTTCCATTTCTGTAGCTCTGATTTTGTGCACTACTTACTGCATGCTCATCTACCCCTTTGCATTGCTGTTGAACTATCTTGTGTTAATATTTTCTCTCTCCAACCAGACTGAAGAACCCTAATGGTGATGCATGGCAGGTGATGATTGGGTTATGTTTCAACTTTCTGGCCAATAGTAGGCGGTAATGCTCGATTGTACAATGATTATTTTCTGAATTCTCATGGGGAGGATTTTATCATGACATTTTTCTTGGTCAATGATACTAAATTAGAAGGTCAGATGTTTGTCTAATGAGCACAATATTGAAACAGGTAGTATGTTTTAAATAACAAGGTTCTGGAGTTGAAACAGGTTTTGTGACCCTTCTAATACAGGTTAATGCAGAATGAAGGTCATTATTGTGTGACATTAGTTTCAGATTGAAGGTCATTATCATGTGGCAACTGGGTTTTGATTCATTGTTTTCCTACTTTATAGAAGATGCAAACATAATTGGTAAATCTGTAAAAATAGCTGGAGCATCAGTTTCTTTGGGATTCTGAAAGTTATGCAGGGAACTCTGTGTATCTATCTGTCTGTCTCTCTATCTATCTATCTATCTATCTATCTATCTATCTAATCTGTCTATCCATTGAGAAATGAGTATAGTTCCTACTGGGCGTTGGTCTTCAACATGGATAAAACACATAACTTGATAATTCAATATTAGAATATGGGACAAAGACAGTGAAATAATTACTGAGAAAAATATGAAAATCAATCACATCAAAATTGAACCACCTAAGATGATTGTTAGTGAAAGTAATTAGATATGCTTTTTCATTAATGTCAGCTAATGCCTACCTAAAATTTAGTGAAATCTCAGAAGACTTTTTTAAACCTGGAAGGAAGATACTTGTACCATCATTTGCATTAATCGCTGAAATGAAACACTTCCGTATGGCTTCCATGGTAGGGAGGGGACTATAATTACTGAGGTCACTTTCTAAATAATACTACTGGAATCTATTCATATGGGAACCAAAGAGATGTTGTGATGCCAAGTTATTTCCTCTGTGGAAATAAAGATAAAGGTAAGGTAAAGGAAAGGTAAAGATATATAGGAATATTACAAATGATCCCAGGATTTAGCAGTAGATCTACCACAATTAAGTCTCAGTTCTCTGAAAGTGACCTTCTGGGATATTCATGTCTGACTCTAGTATACTAAGGGCCATTCTATTATATAGGCAGAAGACAGCAATGAGATTGTTTGATTGGTTAGAGAATGCTAAATTAATCCTGCCAGCAGTAAGCTAAACCCACAGTGCCAGCCTACACAGTACAATAAATAGAAAAGGTAATTTGACACTCTGCCCAAAACACTAGCCTTGGAAGTAGCAGCCACTTGGCCTCATTGAAAAGGTAGGGAGAAAATGAATTTTGTAATGAATTGCTTGTCACTCAGAAAATATTTGGTTTACAGCAGGAAATAAAAATCATTCTGAAGAGTGGCTATTTTGCCTAAAAGGAAGCAATAAATCAAATAAGTGCTAGTGAAACAGAAGAATAGTATTCATTCATCTTTAGGTCATCTACTGACCCAAACAATAAGATTAAAGTGGAATGATTCAATCTGAGAAATGTGAATGGATAGAGAAGGAATAAAGAATACTCTTTAGTTCTCAAATGACTTTTAATTAAATATTATTCTTTCTCTTTTATTAGGTTTGGCTTATAAACCTATATTTTGTAAATCTTGTTTGTGTTCAATTTAGAAAAATATTCATTTACATTTATTGGTTTGGTTCTGATTGCAGTAATCATGAAGTCTGGATAATGAAAAATATTCACCAACTCTTCAGTGTACCAAGGAAATATTGAGAATTGACAACTTTTTTTAAGGTCTTAGTGTATAGTCAGTAATCACCACTATTAAATGTGACATTTATTGTGACAGGACCTATATACCCATATATCCCGCTTTATTTCTGGGGTTTGGAGCTAAATATTGTCTCTGTGACCATTCGGGTGATACCAGGGTCAATAGCCACAGCACAGAGGATCACTAATAGAAAACCAAAGCCCATTCTTGAGACCTTTACAGGTTTTTTTTTTTTTAATTTATTTGTTTGCCTGTTTGTTTTGTGAAGGATAATGATTTATTTTTTAAGGGACCCTAGGCTTCTTAGGATTTTCTCTCTTCTGAAGATATTGACTAAAGTGTCCAAAGTGGGGATGGTTGGAGATGGGCTAATAGGAAGTGAAAGACTAGTCCATTTCTCTGGCTAATAGGCAGTTAAGTCTGTAATACACTGATATTTCAGTTTTAACAAACACTTTTAATTAACAGAAGAAGGGGCTAATGCATCAATTTACTGATAATTTGTGAATGAATTAATTTGTTAATGAATCCATTTACTAATAATTGTTTCCTTTCAGAGTGCTAACTCTGCTAGAGTACATACTGTTTATCAAAGCTAGAAAAGCGCATTAAAATACTTTCCAAATATTAGATTCTAACATCAGATCAGATGGCTACTCCAAGCACCTTTAGATTGAGGCACTGTAATATTCCTTTTAGGTGTGAGTAGAATAAAGGAATTTTTATTCTCACTTGATATTGGATGACTCTGGAGGGAGGTCCTAGTGCCTACTTACTGAGGAGTTTCCACAGTTTCTAAATACACTTCCTCACCTCAAAAAGTTTTCCTTTAGCCACAGGAGAAAGGCTGCTTTTTCAATACGAGGGGTTCTCTCAAACCAGGACTTCCTTAGCTCTGAGGTGTGTCACAGTGGT
The DNA here is from genome assembly GCF_024542745.1 of Macaca thibetana thibetana. Taxonomy (NCBI): domain Eukaryota; kingdom Metazoa; phylum Chordata; class Mammalia; order Primates; family Cercopithecidae; genus Macaca; species Macaca thibetana. Next base: position 122,603,821 of record NC_065579.1, read on the forward strand.
CAGAGCAGGTAGACTGGCTGGGAGACCAAGACCTTGAGTAGGCTACCTAACATGTTTGTGCCTTAGTTACCACATCTGTAAAGTGGGGATAATAATAGCACCTATCGCCATGCATTGTAGTACAAAGTCACATTTTTAACAGTGCTTGATCCATGGTGTTACTCTCAGGTGTCTACCATAAGAGATAAAGGTGTCATTGAAAGAATTCCATGTGTAAAATTATTTTGGGGTTTCTTAAATTCACATAGTCTTGTACACAGTTTAATGCACATGGCCTTAGCATTGTGTAGAATGTTATTTGGACACTCTGGAAGAGGAGGACAGCAAATTTGATTCTAGGGTTGTAAAATTGGAGGGTTAATTATAATATAAATCAATTTAGGTAATTGGGAGAAGACGACTGGAGGAAATTTGATATATGTTTATGTGTTATCAAGTGATTATCAAGTGTTATCAAGTGATTGCATCTGCTTTTCTCTCTCTGCTGCCACCATCTGCCCCCAAAACCTTTGTACAAGCCACAATAGTCACATCCCTGGAACTATTTGTGCCCCCTCCAGTCTGTTTTCCACCCAGCAGCCAATATCATTTCTTATGATTCTCTACTACCTCATGTCATTCCTGCACTTGGCATCACTCATTGGTTGGACTTTAGATAAACAGGAAGCATCAAGCTCTTGCCTCCTTTCCAGCTTCATCTCATATATTTCCTCACTCATAAAGCTCTGCTTATGCCAGCCTTCTCTCTGGCCCTTGACTATATGGAGTTCTTTCCAGTCTCAGGGTATTTGCAACCTGCTGTTCTGCTACACGGGACATCTGCCATTCACACTTTCTATCTCTCACTCCTGCTCATCCTTTAGATCTCAGCTAAACATAACTTTCTTGGATGGCACTCCTTTAAAGCCTAGCCACCCGACCCCAGAATTTAAATTAGCTTCTCCCCATCCTTAATCTAATTTCCAACATGACATATTGACCTTTTTCTTTGTATGACTTATTATAATTTGGGGAGTCATGTTTTCTATATGCTTGTTGAACCTCTGTCTTCCCCAATAGACAGTTAACTTCATAAAGCCATGGATGGTGTCCATCTTTTTTTTTTTTTTTAAGTACTGTACTCTGCTTCAGACAAGATGTGGTTGGTGCTCAATTAATAGTTGTTGAATCAATGATTACATCAACAAATGAACATTTAGTATGTGATAAGCACTGGGCTAAGTGTATAATACCCGTGATTTTATTTAATCCTTACAATAACCTTTTGAGTTAATTATCATTACTGTCATTCACAAATGAGGAAATCATATTTCTTCATGCAATAAACTTAGAAGGGACTGTTACATCCTCTAAAAAGCGGCCAACCTTCCCCTAGGTATGAGCTACACTCAGTGACTTGCTTCCAATGAACAGAGTATGGAAACTGATAAAATGGTAAAAATAGTAACCTCACTGTGGATAAACTTGGAAGACATTACCTTAACCAAGTTACCAAGGTTAATATATCCAACGATAAGTTATCATGTACCCCCTGATATTATGTGATATGAAAGGCATTTCACCTCTGTGATTTTATTCTCCAAAATTCATAACCCCAGCCTAATTATAAGGAAACATCAGAAAAATTCAATTTTATGGACTTTTGATAAAATATCTCTTCCAAACTCTCAAGCTCATGAAATACAAGGAAAGAAAGATATCATAGATCAGGAGGAGGTTAAGGAGATATGTGTGCTGAATGCAACGTGTGATCCTGGAACAGAAAAAGGACTAAAGTGAAAAAACCGGTGAAATCCAAATAAAGTTTAGTTAATAGTAATGTGCCAATGTTAATGTCTTAGTTTTGACAAATGCACTGTGGTTATATAAGGTGTTCATATTAGGAGAAGTTGGGTAAAAGGTATGGAAGAGCTCTCTGTAGGATCTTTGCAACTTTCTGTAAATCCAAAATATTTCAAAACATTTTCCTTTCAATGGTTACATTGGTTTGGAAACCAGGGCTGACCTTTAGTCAGCATACACTGGTGGTTTATGGCTGACATGATTCAAGTTGATGTGATGTGTTGACTTCAATTGGTCAGAACTTGAGCATGGCCTGTTGTCGGCTGTATTGAGAATTACTAACCATGCTCTCTTTTTACAAAATTATAATCAACTTTCTATTCACTCAAAAGTATATTCTAATTATTTTCTCAGAAGAATAAGAAACTGTGTGTGACTTTAAGTCATTCTGTTTAGTTGAGTGGTTACCATGGTGAATCTAAGTGTTCAGAGAATAATTTCTAATCAAAACTCCAGATAATGCTAATGCCACAGCACAAAAAAGACCAACTATCAATAGTGTGGCTTCTCAGAGCCACAAAACAAATATACCAATTTATACCTAATATTGGAAACCTTCTAGTCCAACCTCACTTTGGGCTTGTTGGAGTATCAGAAGTTGAATATGTTTTTCCAGGTTTGCTTACTTCCTTGAGAAGTCACAGAACTGAACTCTATCAGAAATATGCTAGGGCATTTTTTTTTAAATTATACCTTAAGTTCTAGGGTACATGTGCACAACGTGCAGGTTTGTTACATATGTATACATGTGCCATGTTAGTGTGCTGCACCCATTAACTTGTCATTTACATTAGGTATATCTCCTAAAGCTATCCTTCCCCCTTCTCCCCACCCCAAAACAGGCCCCGGTGTGTGATGTTCCCCTTCCTGTGTCCAAGTGTTCTCATTGTTCAATTCCCACCTGTAAGTGAGAACAAGCAGTGTTTGGTTTTATGTCCTTGCAATAGTTTGCTAAGAATGATGGTTTCCAGCTGCATCCATGTCCCTACAAAGGACATGAACTCATCCTTTTTATTGCTGCATAGTATTCCATAGTGTATATGTGCCACATTTTTTAATCAAGTCTATCACTGATGGACATTTGGGCTGGTTCCAAATCTTTGCTATTGTGAATAGTGCCGCAGTAAACATACGTGTGCATGTGTCTTTATAGCAGCATGATTTATAATCCTTTGGGTATATACCCAGTAATGGGATGGCTGGGTCAAATGTATTTATAGTTCTAGATCCTTGAGGAATGGCCACACTGACTTCCACAATGGTTGAACTAGTTTACAGTCCCACCAACAGTGTAAAAGTGTTCCTATTTCTCCACATCCTCTTCGGCACCTGTTGTTTCCTGACTTTTTAATGATTGCCATTCTAACTGGTGTGAGATGGTACCTCATTGTGGTTTTGATTTGCATTTCTCTGATGGCTAGTGATTATGAGCATTTTTTCCACGTGTCTGTTGGCTGCATGAATGTCTTCTTTTGAGAAGTGTATGTTAATATCCTTTGCCCATGTTTTGATGGGGTTGTTTGTTTTTTCTTGTAAATTTGTTTGAGTTCTTTGTAGATTCTGGATATTAGCCCTTTGTCAGATGGTTAGATTGCAAACATTTTCTCCGATTCTGTAGGTTGCCTGTTCACTCTGATAGTAGTTTCTTTTGCTGTGCAGAAGCTCTTTAGTTTAATGAGATCCCATTGGTCAATTTTGGCTTTTGTTGCCATTGCTTTTGGTGTTTTAGACATGAAGTCCTTGCCCATGCCTATGTCCTGAATGGTATTGTCTAGGTTTTCTTCTAGGGTTTTTATGGTTTTAGGTTTAACATTTAAATTTTTAATCCATCTTGAATTAATTTTTGTATAAGGTGTAAGGAAAAGATCCAGTTTCAGCTTTCTACATATGGCTAGCCAGTTTTCCCAGCACCATTTATTAAATAGGGAATCCTTTCCCCACTTCTTGTTTTTGTCAGGTTTGTCAAAGATCAGATGGTTGTAGATGTGTGGTATTATTTCTGCGGGTTCTGTTCTGCTCCATTGGTCTATATCTCTGTTTTGGTACCAGTACCATGCTGTTTTGGTTACTGTAGCCTTGTAGTATAGTTTGAAGTCAGGTAGCATGATGCCTCCAGCTTTGTTCTTTTTGCTTAGGATTGTTTTGGCAATGTAGGCTGTTTTTTGGTTCCATATCCACTTTAAAGTAGTTTTTTCCAAATCTGTGAAGAAAGTTGTTGGTAGCTTGATGGGGATGGCATTGAATCTATAAATTACCTTGGGCAGTATGGCCATTTTCACGATACTGATTCTTCTTATCCATGATCATGGAATGTTCTTCCATTTGTTTCTGTCCTCTTTTATTTCATTGAGCAGTAGTTTGTAGTTCTCCTTCAAGAGGTCCTTCACATCCCTTGTAAGTTGGAATCCTAGGTATTTTATTCTCTTTGAAGCAATTGTGAATGGGAGTTCACAAATGATTTGGCTCTCTGTTTGTCTGTTATTGGTGTATAAGAATGCTTGTGATTTTTGCACATTGATTTTGTATCCTGAGACTTTGCTGAAGTTGCTTATCAGCTTAAGGAGATTTTGGGCTGAGACAATGGGGTTTTCTAAATATACAATCATGTCATCTTCAAACAGGGACAATTTGACTTCCTCTTTTCCTAATTGAATACTCTTTATTTCTTTTTCCTGCCTGATTGCTCTGTCCAGAACTTCCAACACTATGTTGAATAGGAGTGGTGAGAGAGGACATCCCTATCTTGTGTCAGTTTTCGAAAGGAATGCTTCTCGTTTTTGCCCATTCAGTATGATATTGGCTGTGGGTTTGTTCTCTTCTGCATCTTCTGTCAGGAACAGCCAATAAGTGCCATTTTCAAGTCGCTACAGATCTCAGCTCTGGACCCTTGGAAATCTTAGGCTCTGCTGGATTCTAATCAAGAGTGCCCACACAGTAACTTAGAATCTGACCAGGGTGCCAGGACTCACATCTAGCTCTTCCCCAAAGCATGTATGGGCAGGGATTCTCAAATCATCTGGGGATGTTGATAAACTACAGATGCTGACTCAGTGAGTGTGGGGTGAGGCCTGACACTCTTAATTTCCAAAAGCTCCCTGGTGCCACTGTAAGTCTTTGGGACTACATTTTATGACATCCTAACCAAATTATGCCATTAGGGATTTAACTGCATATTCCAGAGCTTTACTTTCCTTATCAACTTAACCTCTTTAGTTCAACAATTTAACACTTGTGGAACTCCACAAGTTAGGATACAAAATGGCCAAGAAAAGGGATTTAGTTTTAATTGAGATGTCCCTTCACAAGAAGTTGATAGAAAAAGTTGATAGAAAAAATTTATATCACATACCTGCTAAAAGACAGACTTTTATAAGATGATTTATTTCTTTATGTAGAATCATTTATGATCTATATTGAGCAAGTCTGAGAAACTCTCTCTGCTCAATCTCAAAGTGAACTAAGGGCTTTGTCAACTTGACCAAAATACCATCCAACTTAGGAACTGTTTCCATCTGCTAGATAATCCTCTCAGAGTTTGTATTCTTGCTTTTTCCTCCCATTATGATTCACTAACCAGTGACTACCCAAACCCTAAGTCCTAGGTTTAGGATTTTTTTTTTTTTTTTTTAATTTTCAGCTTTTGTTTTAGATATGGGGGGTATATATATATATATATATATATATATATATATGGGATTGTTACATGGGTATATCGAACCCAGCCAGGTAGTGAGCATAGTATCCAATAGGCAGTTTTTCAACCCATGCCACATCCTTCCTTCCCCCATTAGTAGTCCACCGTATCTATTGTTCCCATGTTTATGTCCATGTATGCTCAGCGTTTAGCTCCGACTTATAAGTGAAAATACGCATTGTTTGGTATTCTGTTCTTGTGTTAATTTGCTTGGAATAATGGCCTCCAGCTCCATCATGTTGCTGCAAAAGTCATGATTTCATTCTTTTTTATTGCTGTGTAATATTCCATGGTATCTATGTACCACATTTTCTTTATGCAATTCACCATTGATGGGCACCTAGGTTGATTCCGTATCTTTGCTATTGTGAATATCGTGGTGATGAATATATGACTGTGTGTGTCTTTTTAGCATAGTGATCTACATTCTTTTGCATATATACGCAGTAATGGGATTGCTGGGTCAAACAGTAGCTGTGAACACATTTGGAACTGTGGTTAGGCCAGATGTCATGGTTCAAATGATGTTAGACATTAAATGTTGTATGCATTTTAAATCTTCAGATCTCATAAAGTTTTAATAATTTCTGTAGTTTTATTGAAAACACTGACATTGCTTATTTGAGTCATGGATTGTTATATCCATGTGAAAAGACAGTCACCCCTGATAGAACACACATTTTCTGTTAGTCAGCATAATACAGGTTTTTAGAGTATTACTCATTACTCATAGGGTTGGAAGTTTGATTTTATTCAGAAATATTTTTTTTTTTTTTTTTTTTTTTTTTTTTTTTTTTTGAGACGGAGTCTTGCTCTGTTGCCCAGGCTGGACTGCAGTGGCCGGATCTCAGCTCACTGCAAGCTCCGCCTCCCGGGTTTACGCCATTCTCCTGCCTCAGCCTCCCGAGCAGCTGGGACTACAGGCGCCCGCCACCTCGCCCGGCTAGATTTTTGTATTTTTTAGTAGAGACGGGGTTTCACCGTGTTAGCCAGGATGGTCTTGATCTCCTGACCTCGTGATCCGCCCGTCTCGGCCTCCCAAAGTGCTGGGATTACAGGCTTGAGCCACCGCGCCCGGCCAGAAATATTTTTTAAGAGATGGTGTCTTACTATAATGCCCAGGTTGGACTCAAACTCTTAGTCTCAATTCAGAGATTCTAATGTCCATCACATGGAGTTTTGACCCCTGAAAATAGGTAAAAGTATATTTCTATGGTATAAACCAATATATTATACCATGGAATTTCACTGTGATTTGCTAATACCTGACATACAATGTGCTGTTTAGTTTCTTTAATAGAGACTAGTTTCATCCTTGTATTTTGTCATTTTTTTTGTGGAACATATACAAAAATTCAAATTTTTCATATTCAAAATTTGACTATAATCCCACTTAGGTGGAACAGATACTTCAACAACAACAACAACAACAACAACAACACACACACACACACACATTTTGTAAGGGGATACTGAGGCCCAGGGACTTACTCCTAGTCATGAAGTTACTGGCATTTGACTCTGGAAGGGATGACAGAGATTTCGTCTTATGACCTCGCTTTACAGAACAAGTAATGAAGCTGAGAGAGGCTGGGCCACTTGCTCAAAGAGTTACAGCAAGTGAGTGGTGGGGTGGTCAGGACTCAAAGTCACGTATCTTGCCTCTCAATCCAGGATATCATTCCCTGCCATTCTCTGTTCCAGGCCAGCACAGCACTGGGCACCCAGCATCCTTCGTCCATGGTCTAGGTCTTTTTATCACACTATAAACCTATGTTTCATGTATCCAAGCACACAAGGTGATTTTGGGAATATCATATTTAGACAAACGTTGATTTCAAAATTCTTCATTTATTTTAATGCATGTCAATATCTGTGTATCTTCTATTTACAAATGAGAATTATTTGCCAAATAACAGCTATATAGAATTTTGTTTTTTTTTTTAATATAATCATTTGGTTCAAAATTAAGTAGATTTGAGGCTGGGCACGGTGGCTCATGCCTGTAATCCCAGCACTTTAGGAGGCCAAGGTAGGCGGATCACTTGAGGTCAGGAGTTTGAGACCAGCCTAGCCAACATAGTGAAGCCCCATCTCTACTAAAAACACAAAAAATTAGCCAGGCATGGTGGTAGGCACCTGTAATCCCAGCGATTCGGGAGGCTGAGGCTCGAGAATCACTTGAACCCAGGAGGGCAAAGTTAACAGTAAGCCAAGATCACACCACTGCACTGCAGACTGAGTGACAAAGCGAGACTCTGACTCAAAAAACAAAAAAACAAAGTAGATTGCAAAATAAACCATAGTTCAGGTCATTTGTGGAGATGGCACATATTGGGCACATAGATTATTGAAGTTTGGAAACTGTCAACGTACATCCCTAATATCTTTTACCTTTTCATCACCATTTATGTGTCTGCAAGATTTACCTGGCTGTGGTTCTCTTACAGTCACTCTAGCCAAGGAAATGGAAGCAACTGTGTGAAAACTACGCCAGTTAACTTATAAAAGTTCAATGACAGAGAATGGGTAGGTAGTGACTACTAGAACACAATGTTTCAGTGTTATCATTTTAAAGTAAATCTTAGAATTCCTATTAGTACAGAAGTAAACTAGCATTACCTATTATGAGCTTAACACAGTCAGTGAAAGTCTTTATAGAAATTATACCTCACAGAGGGGCCGGGCGCAGTGGCTCAAGCCTGTAATCCCAGCACTTTGGGAGGCCGAGACGGGCGGATCACGAGGTCAGGAGATCGATACCATCCTAGCTAACACAGTGAAACCCCATCTCTACTAAAAAAAAATACAAAAAACTAGCCTGAGGCAGGAGAATGGCGTAAACCTGGGAGACGGAGCTTGCAGTGAGCCAAGATCCGGCCACTGCACTCCAGCCCGGGCTACAGAGCAAGACTCCGTCTCAAAAAAAAAAAAAAAAAAAAAGGAAAAAAGAAAAGAAATTATACCTCACAGGAAAAGTTTTGACAAAAATCTGCTTAAATCGCTTAAAACCTATTTTAGCGATAGGTAATTGTTTATTTCAAGATCTTCACAATTTGAGCAATTTAGTGTTGCATCTGAGAAGACAGAGATGGTCAGGTTTTCCAAAAAAAAATGCATAAAAAGACGTTAACAGTTTATTGATAACTATTAAGATCTGCTATAATAATATGTCTCTCCATATAGAATTCTCATATTTATGTGAAAATGTATGCAAAAATTGTGGCTTTTAATATATGAAATTTAAAAACTCATCCACAACTTTGCTGGCAGAGCTAGATATGTGTTCAATTTAGTATCATTTCCATAATCCCAACTTTTATCTTCACCTCATCATGATTCTGTTAAACTTGGAAGCTCTTTTTAAAATAATTTCATCCAAAACCTTTTCTGAGGCTCTGATCACTTAGCTCTTGAACTCCTGTTTAATTTCCCTCAGCCATTACCAGGTGTTGATTTCATTTTCTTTCTCTTCCTTGCTAGGAAGTCTAACCACAGCATTCTTGCTGTGTATTCCAAAGGGGCCTGGCCTGGCTGCTTTCCATGTCAACCTAATTTGTGAGGTCCTTTTATGTGAAAATGACTCTCCATCATCAGGGTCACCTCATTCATTCATTAAAGGTAATTTAGCACACTTACCAGGCATCCTACCAAGACCAGCTTTTTGACTTTTGTCAAGGTTTATCCACGTCACACTTGACACTCCTGGTGGGAATTTCTATGAATTCTGAAGCCTCAGAAAGATGTTCTGATCTGTCCCACCAGGCGAAGCAACTTTTCCAGGGCACACAGTGATACGAGGCCTGAACTAACTGCGTTCACCTCCAGGCCTGAGAAAGATGACGAGAACCAGAAAAGCATGGCCTTACAGCTGGTTGAAAGGAGACTTTCTTGCTGAGGCTCATTACAGAACCAGCCCAAGACACTCAGATCCCTTCATTCCCGTGGCTGTGAACTGTTGCGTCCTGCAGAAGCTGAGTCAGCCTTCTACATCTGGGCTGCAGGTGTAACCCCGACATGGCTAATTAAAATGCCAGGCCTTAGTGGTATAGGGCTGTTTCTCTGGGACACTTCACAGCTCTAGCATGTCACCCTAAAAGGCTTAGTCCTGAAAGTAAAAGTTCTGAATATTAAGAAGAAAAAAATTGTATAGTCACTGGAATGCTAATGTCTTGAGTTTCTAAATTGAACGGCACTATTAGATTAGGCTCTATCGACATCATCAGCAAGTTCTTATTCTCCTTGCCTGCGCCAGGCTGCTGCATGTTAGGACATAAAAGGTTTCCTTCATAGGCAAAAGAAAGCACCCGTGATAAGGATACTATTAAGGAAAAGTGGTCAGTGTTCAGGCTGAGTTGAGACGGGAGTGGAATGTCATCTTTCTCATGTCGTGCACTTTAATTTACAGCCAGGATGGTCATTTAAGCTTTTACGCACTGTAATAAAGGTGTCCCAGCAGTTGGTAGAGAGTGAAGCTTAAAAGAATGAGATTGAGATATAAAATATCTTTAATTGAAGAGATCTGTATCACAAGGGTTGTGAAGTCGAAGGTTTTATAAGAAACATAACTGCTGTCTTTACCCAGAAGAGTAGATATAAACAGCCCGGTCCTAAGTAAATCTCTGACACCCCTTCACTACCATTCCGCATGATACTGACATTTGGTTTGTTGTTTATGGTTTATAAGAGTTTTCACAAACAGAAACTCATTTCATCCTTATACCTCTCTGGAGGATACAGTATTTTTTTCTGCCTTTACCAAGACTTGTTGCACATTTGAAATTCTGCATTTCTAGAACATAGGGCTGCAAACTATTTGATGTGGATTTGGGAGAATGGGACATTCCAGGAGACACAGAGTAAAGGATCTAGGTGAGAACAGAGAAAGACACAGTTCCCAGATGCTTGGCACATAGCGAGGATGGGAAAAGGAAGGCCAAAGAATCTGGCAGCTCTGGCTCAGCAGTTAACCTGTCTTCTGTGTTCCACCTCTCCAGAGGATGCTGCCCAACTCTCAGGGATAAGGATGTGGTTTTAATTGGCTTGTTATCATAATTTGAAGCTACGTGTCCTGCCTGACTAATCTTTAATGAGGCACATCCACTCCTGGGCTCAGTCAAGCAAAAGAACGTTCTGTGAATTAATAGACTCCAGTTTCTCCTATGAATATTGCCAAAGGTACAGGGGACTTTGGGTGCCACTAAAAACAGATTTCCCATTGATAGTCTTCCTGCATGCAAATAATCCTCCTCCGCAGGGGAATCATTAACAAGAGAAAACTGAGTTTCTCCTCACAACAAGTCAAGTTTATTCCGACTCATTTGTGTAAACTGTTCTATAGGAACACGCAGAGAAGACTTGCTGTGTTAATTAGCCTCATCTAATCATTCCACACTGTGGACATATATCAAAACATCACATTGTACCCCAAAAATACAATCATTATTTGCCAATTTTAAAACATTTGTAAAAAACTTACTGAACCCATACTTGTATGCTAAGCCCTTAACATGTATCATTTTACTCAAACAAAATAGTTCTATATAGAGTCTATGGTTGTCACGTCATTATCATTTCAGACAAGGAGACCAAACTCCAGAAGTTTTAGAAACTCGTGTAAGTTATATGGAAAATGAGTTTTGAAGCCAAAATGTGAGGTGCAGCTGTGGGAAACCAAGCCCGTGTACCTAGTGATCCCAAGAATTATCCCACCCTATAGATGGAAGTGCTTTTGATTGGTACCTTGATTCAAGTAAATTTGTGCAGAGAATTTTTGGAGACTTTCCTTCATACAAAGACAACTGATTTTGTTGAGATTTCTCTATTGAGTCTTGAAAGTTTTGTTCTATCCAGCACAGGTTATTTGAAGGATTTTTTTTTTTTTTTAATATTTAAGGGAATGAAAAGATATATGCCTTATATGACTCTATGCATGTTGTAACTTTTCAGTTCTTCTTTTTCTTTTCCTCTAAGTACATTTTCTATGACTCCTCTTATTTCTTCAAATAAGTAGTCCACAATGGGAAGACTAGTTGCACACGATAAATCTCTGCTAGACAATTGTCAGATAATTTTAAGGCTGCTAGATGCTACTATAAATACGAACTGGCAAAGATAACTTAGTTCTGGAGTTTTTCTTAGTCATGAACTCATTAGAAGAGCTAGTCTCTTGCTATTGGCAGCCCAGAGAATGCATTTTCCTTGTTCTTTGTATTGAAAATTTCTGACTTCATTTCAAAGAGGTGTTAAGAGGTGAGGCATGTTTTCAGAATCATACTGTTAGTCTCTTTTATAACATCAGCTTCCAAAAATAAAGTTCTAAGGTATTTGACTGCCATTCTGAGTCCTCCTTATTCTGAAAAGATGACCAAAGTTTTGGCTCTGAGAGACAATATTCTAAAAAAGGACAGCTACTTCAGGATATAAGAAAATAAGAGGAGAGAGAGCACCATTTCAGTTTAAAGGAGGAAAGACATATTTTAAGATATTGCTGAAACTTTGACATTTTGAGTTTTAGCAGATTCAAACGGGAGACCAAAAACGTGTGGCCCCCATGACTCAACTCATTGTGGGTGTGGAGACGTGGAGGGGGGTGGCCAGGCAGTTCAACTGTTAGCTAAATATTAGAGTCCTTGAGATATTTTCTTCCTGTGATATTTGACCTCTTTTTGATGGGTATTATCATCATTTTTTCTTCCCACTGGGAGAAAATATGGTGAAGGAAATGAAAGGTGAAAGGGATAGCAAAGAAAAGAATGGATGAATAGTGGGTAGAGACCAGGCACCCTGACACGGGGAAAACAGGGTCAAACAAAGCCCTTTGGTTGTCTTCCAGGAACCTAAAAATATCCACCTCTTGCCTGATTGACATTTCCACTCTGCTTGCCTTATGCATGTGCTGTAGGGGCTGCTAATGTTGCTTAACTCACATGCTCCCTGCACTTTTCTGCTGTTAGAAAGAAACCAGTCAGTTGGGTAATCATGATAATTAAAAAAGATGTAAACTTTCAGAGCGGCTGACACTAACTCATTACACTAAGCTGTCTTGCCTGACTGAACTAACATTAATTCCAATACCCCATTACATTCTGGCATGTAAGAATTTATAACTAATGTAGATATTTCTTCCCTTCATTTCCTTACCCAACTCTTCCCTACCTTCTTTCATTCCTCCCTTCTTTCTTTCCCTTCTCTCTCATCTCTAACGTAGTCCCATTGATGCTGATGCTGCCTATCCAAATAACACACTTTTGCCGAACTGTTTCAGACTCATCTCTCCCAAATTGTAATGTGCATATGCATCATTTGAGGCTCTTATTAAAGATGCAGATTCTGGCTGGGTGCATTAGCTCACTTCTGTAATCCCAGTGCTTTGGGAGGCCACAGCAGGAGGATTGCTTGAGGCCAGGAGTTTGAGACCAGCCTGAGCAACAGAGTGAGACCCTGTCTTTACAAATTTTTTTTTTAACTAGCTAGGCGTGGTGGCACATGCCTGTGGTCCCAGCTACTCCAGAAGCTAAGGTGGGAGGATCCCTTGAGCCAGGAGTTCAGGTTATAATGATGAGGTTATAATGAGCTATGATTGCACCACTGTACTCAACTGTGTGAGACTGGGGGACAGTGTGAGACCCCCAACTCTGAAAAAAAATACGAATTCTGATTCCATAGGTCTTTGGTAAGACCTGAGATTTTGCCTTCCTGTGAGTGTTCCAGGTAATGCTGATGCTGCTGACACCAGGGCAACACTTTGAGAAGTTTCAAGACAATGGTCCACACATTTCCAGTGGGATTAGAGATAATGAATTTTGGCCAGGAGTGATGGCTCATGCCTATAATCCCTACACTTCAGGAGGCCAAGATGTGGGGATCAACAGAGGCCAGGAGTTTGAGACCAGCCTGAACAAAATAGAAAGACCCTATTTAATTTGTTAAGAGAATTAAAAACAAGTAAAATATTTTTAAAAAGAGAGAACCAGTTTTAATGCACACCAACCAACCAGTTTGAAGGATTCTTTTTTTTAATATTTAAGGGAAGGAAAAGATACAAGCCTTATATGACCCTATGCATGTTGTAACTTTTCAGTTCTACCTTTTCCTTTCCTCTGAGTACATTTTCCGTGGTCGAACTGGTTACTCAGAAGTGCATTTGGTGAAATAATTTCTGTGCCTACCTTGGAAAGTCTCCATGCCCCTTTCTTCAGGCTAAAAGGCATGCTGCAGGAAACCATATCCAAATGTATTCTTCCCTTTCTTTGTGCCAAGGAGTTGGAGTTTCTTAGAACTCTAGATTTCGGCGGAAGTAAATTTCAATATCTGCTTCATCACTATCTGTACAAGTTCTGCATGCTAACTGATTGTGCCACTGTAGCTCCAGCTTCATCACTTTCTTAATCCCTCTAAGTCCCTGTTTCGAATGAGGTTGAAAGTGATGGGTACCCAATGGGGTTGTGGAGGGGCTTCTATGACAGGTTATCAGAACATGGGGGTTTATAAATGTTAGCTTCTAATATTTTGAGATGACTCTTGTTGCACTTGGTGTGTTTGTGTCCAGAAGAAGACAGAGCATCCTCAAACCTCTTATGTTGCCTACACTTGAAGTTAGAAAATATTTGGTTTTATGTGGACCAAAAAAAGACCGTTCTCATGTACAATGTGAAGACTCATTGGTGTTTTTATGCAGCATCGATTCCCCTGTCAGGGCAATCATATGGGATTTGCTTATTGTTATGTATAAAGAATTTATGAAGAGGACCAGGTTGTCTGTGGACCCAGGGTGAAAGTATAACCCAGGTCTACCAAAAGGCTCTTCCAAACTCAAGTATCCTTCCTTTTGGCTGGAGGTACCCTCATTAATTAGAGCTGATCCTATGGATGAAGGAACAAGAGGGAAGGTCAAATATAACTTTATTTCCTAGAGGGTGTGCTTGACTAGCCCACTGGCAGCTATGGGATGTATTATGGATTAAACAGTAGAGAAAAGTCAAGCCTCAATTTAAAATTTATTAATGAAGCACATGGGGGCATTTAGCATATATGAGCTTTTGTTTTTTAAGAAAGCTCACAGAGTGATGAAAAGATAACATTTTCTCTTTCTATAGAAGACTTCTTAAAAACATTGATTTTCAGTCCATGTTAATCAAGAGTCTTCATTGAAAATGATAGAAACCCAATCTAAACTGCTTAAGCAGAGAAAAATAGGTAAAATGTATTGGGTTAACTAACTGAAGTTCACAAAGTTGTAGCTGATTTGGGACATGACAGGAGGCAAGGGGTCAAACAGTATCAAATTCTACCCCACCCTGCCCCTTTGCCCTTCTTCTCTTGGTGCTGCTTTCTCCTGGATTGATTTTAAATTCAGAAAACATATCTTCATGAGGGGGCAAGGATGACCATTAGCCACTCCTCCAGGCCTATTTTCTGCCAGGTCATTCATTCCAACAAAACACACAACTCCTGCTTCTCAGCCAGACCCACAGCAGCCCTAGGATCACATTTCATAGGTCTGGCTTTGCCTTACTCACACTCCATTGGTTATCATATGATCTGGGGATGGAATTGTCTACCTCTAATTGACCAGGCCTGGTCCACATCAGCCACACTCAACCCACATAACTCAGAATGCAACAAGGATGATTTCCCTAGTAAAACTGGGGTATTATTCCAAGAAGAAGAAAGAAAGAATGTTGGATGGGAAAAACAGCGATTTCTAAGAACCCAAAGGGAGTAAAATGGCACATGCCTTAAAGAAACTTGGACAACAGATAGAGAGCCCCAGGTTTTGCAACAAAGTTATGATGTTGAGGAACATTTTCTGATGTTTGTCACAATCACAAATGAGGTGTTTTTGCCAAATACCCTACAATTTCCAAAGAGTTAATATTTCAGAGGATGGGAGTTGGGGAAACATTTGGATCACATCCACCTGTATTTCATCTCCCCGCTTCCATATTAGATTTTTCTCTCCCTGTCTCTTTGTCTCTCTCTCTCACACACACACACACACACACACACACATACTCTTAAATATATACAATGAGTTTATTCACCTCAGAAGCAGGGATGTGATACCAGCTGGAGGGTTTCACTAACATGATTGAAATATGGTTAAGTGATTTTCAAGTGTACAGTGATTTGCACTGTGTAACTATAAATAGATGCTCGGGGGAAATTCTCTTTCCCCAATCCTGTTGACTTACGACAATGTATGTGGAGATCCAAGCTCTGAGCAGAGTGAAATATGACTTTGTATTGCAGTTGCTTTCTGCCAAAGATAAAAATCACTTTACATAAAAAGAGCCTATTCCCACCAGGTGAAAAGCTGCTCTTTTGTAATAAAACACAATGCTCTGGAAAACCACGTTAGCGTCTGTGTGCTGTTGGAGCTCCACTTAGGGAGGCAGAGTAGTAGCAAGAGCTTAAAATGTGGCAATCCATGTGCCCTCAGGTTGTTCTCTTGCTTGGCCTTTTCTTACCTTGGTGACCTTACCTGCTTAGCTTGTCAAACCCAAGTTTCCTTGTTTCTTCAATGATTTGGCATATTGACCTAAAGCATATGGGGTTAAGAGGATGAAATAAGATAAAACATGTAACATGGGACCTGGCATATCATAAAATCACTAAAGAATTGGTGATGGATGAGTATGTGATTATTAGTATAATGGGATGCAGTAAATGGAATATAATGATTCAGTGCAAGTGAGGCCAAACAGTACTTTTATCCTATTTTTGAGAAACCGGACTTTTTAAAAAGAAAAGTATTAGGAATACCATCAGGTTTTGTGACACTTGTGGTAGTTCATCTGCCTGGGCTGTAGTTTCCTCATCTATGAAACAAAAGATTCAAATAGGATCTAAAATTCTCAGGAAAACATTCCTGTGGATTTAGTTTTCATACGTTGTAAGGACATCCTAAATGGTTTCAAACCAAAGCTAGCCTTTAAGTCAGGTCAAGCAATAAGGGGTAGTGGCAGAAACTACAAAAACATTAAAATTACATTTCCCTTAATACCTGTATCTTCATATAGCTAGAAACCGAGTTGGGCTGTCAAAGTTTGAATTCAAATCCCATTCTTTCTTTTTTCTTTTATTCTATATGAATGAACTGAGGGCCTGGCTTGGCCTGTTCTGTCCCTATCTTATGCTATCCATGGGAGTTGTATTTTAATTGGGGGGGGGGGGGGCGGAATATGTAACCCAAAATGAATAACTGCAAATTATGCCACAGTCTATGAAAAAAAGAAAGCAAGCAAGGAAACAAATATTACTACGACTCATGCCAGCCTCATTTTCATAAAGAAAGGACTCTGAAAGGAGGCAATAAGCTAAGATATAGAGTAAAAGCCTTCAACCATGCGAAGGGGAAGAAGGAAACCACTCCAAACAGAAGGGAAAGCAAGTGGAAAGGCCCTGGGGTAAGATGTGTTTGCAGACTAAATGACAAGCATGGCTAAAGTTTAGTACGTCAGGGACAGTGGTAAAAGTTGTGGTTGGAGAAAGGAAGAGGCCAGATCACACATGGCCTTGTAATGTGTTGTCAGAGTTTGCATTGTCCTCTTTGTATCTTGCGAAGGACTACAGTAATAGAAATTATGATTTAAAACCACTCTTGCTTCTATAAATAAACAAGAGAATATAAGAATGGAAGCTAGAAGATCAGTTAGGAATTTCTCAGAGAAATCCAGGGTAGAGACAACGGTGAGCTAAACTAGGTGGTAATAGTATAATGCACAGGAAGAAATATTCCAGTCTTATCCCTGGCTGTGTGACTGACACCAAATTTCTTTTTAAATCCCTAGGACTCAATTTCACTGTCCGTAATGTGAGCAGGTACAACACAACCTCTAAGGGACTAGTATGTCAACATTTTATTCTAATTTCTAAAAATCTCTAAGCCAGACCAACTCTTTCGTTAAATTCACATGGCTTTGATGCACTGATTTGCTCTTACCAGCTTTCTTGCCAGGCCCTAAGGTAGAGATGTGAGATAACCTGCCAAGAAATAAGAAATGAGTGCAAGTCTTATTAAGAACTGTGGGAGTTGGCTGGCCTTGAAATGGCATTATCTCTTCTGTTTTACACTTAGGGTGGTTTCAAAACAGTCTATTCAGTTGCGTACACGAATTTCCAATTCCAAATTCAAACTACAAATTTCATAAACCCATATTCTGAATGTTATGTTTCATTTTATGGTGTTTAGGATGATGGTTTTCATGAAGAAGGGCAAGAGATTAAAAAGAGCTATGATGAAAGTTTTATTAAATGAGGAATTTGAAAGAGAAAACTCTCCAAACCTCCTCCAACATTTTTCTATCTAGTGTTCAGAGAAAAATGGTAAATTAATAGAAGAGCAAAACAGTGTGGGATGCCAATACATTCAAGAAAAGCCAAAGTTCATTTCTGCCTGCAGATTCAAACACTGCTGGCAGATCAATGTGAGCTTCACAGTGTGGTTTGCAAAAATCGTTCTACAGCTAATATTCTCAAGGACAAGACAAAACCTGCTTTGACTACTCTTCAGAGTTTGCCCGAATTGCTGTGGGAAGCGATATTTTCCACTGGGAGGACTTTGGAGCCTAGATAGTTACAGCACCCATAAATCAAATCATCAAGATTTCACAAAAGTAGTGAGGATTTTTGGTGTTTGCTTTTTTCCCCTCCCCCACATATAACTGTGTGGTGGGGTCTGGGGGCAGTCTAGCTTGTGTATCATTAGCCATACTCAAAAGTCTAATGTGTGCTTCTGCTTTAATTTAATGAGATACGACTGGTTGCGCATTCTCTCTCTCTGTTTCTCTTTCTCTCTTGTTTAGCTGCTTTCTCTAGAAATGATTCCATTACCAAAGGACATTATTTTTGTCATTTTGTTGTTGTTGCAAAATTAACGTAGACCATATACAATTTGCAAAAGCAGAAGCATGGTCAGGGTGGGACTATGAAGTTAATATTTCTTGAGATAGGCAGGCAAAAAAGATATAAGTTATGTTATATGTTGTATTAAATTTTATTTTTAAAAATTAGTTTTAAATTTGCAGGATAAAGTTGAGATATATATATATATGTATTAATATGTATTTGCTGAGCACATCTAAGGAAGAAATTATAGCAGGTACTGGGGTGATAGCAGTGAACTAGAAGACAAGAGTCCTTCCTTTATAGGTCTAGGACTAAAAGAGAAGGCAAGCAAAATAAGCAAATAATTAAAATGTAATAAGTAATGTTGAGGAGAAATATGGAGGGCAATCTTTGTGGGGGAGTGGAAGACGTCATATTTAAAGATAACTGCCAAGGGGTAGGAAGAGAGGAGAGATGTCCAAAGGCTTCGAAAGAATGTGTTCTGTTGAAGGTGCAGAGCAAAACCAGTGTGACTGGAAAGGAGAAAGAAGGAAAAAGGGCTTCAAGCAAGATCATCTGCATTGTCAGACTTCAGATCATCCAAGGTCTTATAAGATTAGGGGACTTTTTTTTATATAAGTCATAAAAAAATCACTGTAGGGGAAACAAACACTAAACAGGTATACAAGATAATTTCAGATAAAGTATATGAAGCAAAACAATGGGATAGAGAAAGTTTAGAGGAGACAGTGATCAAGATAATTTCAGATAAAGTATATGAAGCAAAACAATGGGATAGAGAAAGTTTAGAGGAGACAGTGATCAGGAATATCCTCTATGAGGAGGTGACATTTGAACGGAGACCTGAATGGGACAAAAGGGCTAGTGGAGAAGAGATCTAAAGAAAGAGCATTTCAAGCATTAGAGTAAATAGAGCAGAAATCAGGAAGCAGGACTGTGCTGTTTGTTTAATACACAGAAAGAAAGAAATGGTTAACTGGAATTTGGACTTGGGACTCGAGTTCAAATTCAAAGTTAATTATGCTGCCCCCAAATGTGACTACCTAACTGAGCCTGCTGTTTGCTGAGGATTAGGGGTCTTTTCTGTTTCACTAGATGGTAAGTGCCTGAGTATAGGAACCAGGTCTTCCCACTTATTTCTGCAAACTTAGTATCTGGGCCCCATCTAGTACCTGTTAGACTCTCAGTAAATATTCATTGAATGAAGACAGCTCTACAATACAGTGACTGTATATCTACTGTTACAATTCTAAGACTAGATAAAAACAATTTAAATGTTAAAATTCAGTCAGCCAATTGGTAATTTAATAACCCAATTTTAAAAAAAAACAAACCCAGAAGGCAAAGTAGTCAAACCATTTGTAAGAGTAGCTACAGACTGAATAACAAGAAAGGAAAAAAATTGTCTAAAGCAAGACTTCTCAACATCAATGCTATTAACATTTGGGGCTGAATAATTCTTGGTCATAGGAGCTGTCCTGAGCGTTGCTTAGTGGCATTGTTAGTTGCTACTCACTAGTTACTGGTAGCATGCCCCCTGTTGCGACAACCCAAAATGTCTGCAGACATTGCCAGATGGCCCTATTGAGAACACTGGTATAAAAGTATTAATGCCATGCCACTTTCTAAAATGTTGCAGAAGTTGTTGTGCCACCCAGTGGGTTTTCAGTTGTTTGTGTGCAAAGTTCAGTTGATTTGTGTGCAAGAAGTATGATAAATATGTCCCCTGAGTTGAAATGCTGTATATCACACATGCATTCTTAACAGAAAACAAAAATGCTTAATATTTTATTATTTCTTATGGTTTGTGATCAGACATCCATCAATGTAAAAGAAACCAGTTTCTTCTAAGTTTTACTTTATAAATATGTAATATAATTGTAGAGTAAACCTCCTTTATCATCCTGATGGAGGATCAGACTAATATCTGTCTTGAGTTTTACCAGGATTTTATTCTATTTTTACAATAGTTTGTGGAGGGAGGGAGGAGGGAAAGGTTTGATATGCAATATGCTAAAATCTGTAGAATAACACAGTTCCACTTCATCAAGCTGTACTATATAGCTAGCTTTCCTATACAGTTTAAATAATTTTAAAAATGACTTTTTTCTGATTTTAAATATTCAAAGAATATAGGCAAGTATACAAGAGGAAATTAAAATCATCTATAATCCCACAACTGAGAGATAAGTATATACATTATTCTTTCCTGGATTTATTTATTCCTTCATGAAATTATGTGCCAGGCACTGTGCTAAGGCTGGAAATACATGAGAACAAGATGTATAAGTTACCTCCTTATGTATACCTACTTGCATATATATTAGTGCATATATTAGAATGTGTATTCCACCTCTATTCATACCAGATTCATACCAGGACACCTAGATAGTTAAGTAATGCTTTGGCTGGCAATTATTTGGCTGTCAGTGAAGAAACCTGAAAAACATTAACTTAGACTTTAAAGGTATTATCTCATTTGCATAAGAAATTTGAAAGAGAGTCAACCAGGGCTGATGCTCTGAATTCATACTTCCATCGAGTACTCAGGATCCTTCTGGCTTTCTCTTGTGCCACTTCTAAGCATAGAACCATTGGTTTCAAGCTTGCAAAACAGCTTCTCCTTCTTAAGGTATTTGTCCAGGTTCCAGATTGGAAAAGGGGAAAAGGCAAAGGGAAAAAAAAGGCAGGTGCTCCCTGAATCTGAGCCCATAAAAGAGCTTTCTCCAAACTTAAGAGTTTTCCCAATAACATCCATTTATATGTTACTGTTTGGAACTATTTTACATGGACCCCAAGATGCAAAAGATAGAAAAAATAGTACAAACTTACATTAAGTTAAAAGTGATGGACAGCCTCCAAAAAACAGACATAATCCTTGCCTCCTTCTCTAAGATAACAACTAAAAGTTTAGTATTAGACTTCTAGATTCTTGTCTAAGTGTGGAGAAATACACACAAAAGCATTAAGGTCGTCTTTCCATCCCAATTAAAAGGGGACAATAGACATTTTCCTCTACTCAACAATATATCATGACAACTTTTCAGGTCAGCACATTTAGGCATAAGTCATTTAGAAATAATTGTACAATAGTCCATGCTATGAGTAAATCACAATTATGAAACTGTCCCATCATAATAGATACATAGATTCTCTCAAAATTGTTATTACAAATAAAGCCCAGTACATCTTTATACAGTATCCTTACACAAATGAGTGACTTTTTCTGTAGATAGGCTAGAAACAGAATTGCCAGGTCAATATGTGTGAAGCATGTTTAAACATTCTAATGGGTACTCTCAATTGCCTTTCATAAAGGCCATAATTATTTACAGTCTCACCAACAGTAGCTGCAAGTTTCTTTTTCTCTTCATTCACACCGACAATGGATATTATCAGTCTTAAAAGACTGGTAATGTTTCCTAACTTCTCAGGCTATAATAATATGTCTCCAGATGGATTTATTTCCAAACTATTTATATAAAGAATTTCATGTACACTCAAAAGCAGTACAAATAATACAAACTAAGACTCCCATTACCAGTCACCCAGCTTCAATAATTACCAATATATTGCCACACTTGTTTTATCCGCACAGAATTTAATCATTTTTCTATTTTTGCTACCATCCCTTTTTTTGTTGTTGTTGGAGGGAGGCAGGTTGTTGTTCATCTTTTACTTCTTATTCTAGTAAGAATTTTGATTTCCTCGTGCGTCCTATGTATTTGTCTTAAAGCTCACAGCCATGCATCAAGTTTTCTGTCTAGGGCAGAGGTGATGCCATCACTTTCCCCCTTCTGCACCTGGGTAGATAGTATTAATTGATCAAGATATCTTTTTGCTGTAAGCCCAGGTGTCCCTCGCACCTTTTCTTAGCACAGTGCTTTATACTTATGGTTCTCAAACTTCAGCATACCAAAGAATCACCTGGAGAGCTTGTTAAAATACACATTCCCACACCAACCACCCCCATAGATTCTCATTCAGTAGGTCTGGGATGGGAACTAAGATTCTACATTTCTAACAAGTTGCCAGATGACGCAGATTCTGCCTATCCACACATCATAGTTTGTTAGCATTGTTCTAGACCAGTGCTTCCAAATTTTAATGTATATATGAATCACTGGAGATTGTGTTCCAACGCAGAGTTTCATTCAGTAGGTCTGCTTCTGGCCCTGATATTTATCTTCCCTAATAAGTCTAATAAGTTCCAGATGATACTCCTGGATCATAGACTAAATTTGAGTATCAGATCCTCAATAGTCACTACTACGCAGAGTTGGCTTGTGAAGTGAAATTAATCAGCCAAGTCTGACCTAGAACCAAGGCCTTCCTTGATCTCAAAGTTTCCTAAATATCATTACATAGACTAGAACCAGGTTAGCTAAAAATTATTCAACTGGGAAACTTTCCTTAAAATTTAGATTTCAAGTCTGTACAATGAGAAATTGTCCTTCATGAGAAATTTGGGGAGGAGTCGAGGAATCTATTCTTTATACAGTTCTTTTGCCAACCTTGGAGCCCAGGTAAGTGTGGTAGCCACTACTTTATGCTTCTTGGATGATGCACAGGTGTTCATTCTTGGATTCATCTGATCCCTCCCCTAATTATTCATCTTATCAAGATACAAATGTTGGCACTGTCTTTACATGACTACATTAGATGCTACGGGTCATACGGAGAAGAATTAGGCATAGATTCTACTTCTCTAGACCTGATAACCTGGTGACAGAGATTGACATAATAATACATAGTCACTACTGTGGGAAGTCAGAGCAGAAAAACTGTTTCCTCTCCTTCTCGGTATCCTCCTTCCTAAAACTTATATTAAAAACATTTGCTCAGGAGGAAATTTCCCATTTCAAATAGAAATCTCATAAAAACATAGAAATGCCAAGGAGATAGTTTTCCATGTAATATTAAGTCATAATATGGGCTTTGCTCTTTGGTTGTGTTCCCAGTTACTAGCTAGGTTTTAAGTATAACACAACATGTGCATTACACAGTACAGATAACAGTGAGGAAACGAATGCCACCTAGAGAACCATCACTTTTTTCATTTCTTGACTTTGGAGAAATTTCAATTTGTAGCCTTAATGATATACAACTGTAGATTTTTCCATTTTAAGTAACGTGCTGATTGAAGTCTTGCATAGTGTTCTTATTTTCTCAAATTCTCATCCCACACAAA
Source organism: Macaca thibetana thibetana (assembly GCF_024542745.1). Classification (NCBI taxonomy): domain Eukaryota; kingdom Metazoa; phylum Chordata; class Mammalia; order Primates; family Cercopithecidae; genus Macaca; species Macaca thibetana. The sequence goes on from NC_065579.1 coordinate 122,627,400, forward strand.
ATTCCCAAATTCTTGTATTCCCAAATTATGATTTATATACAGAATGTAAAATTTCTAATAAAGCTATTAGTGTAGGTCATATATTTACTGTCTGCTGAATGGGGCTATTCACTGTCATTAAGATTCTGAAAGAAGCCCTTGAGAAAACAGAATAATGGAGAAGAAGAAGAGCTGTAATCAAGCATAAAAGGACTTTTAAAAAGGGGAACTGAGACATCTTTCAACAGTGACCTTTATAACACTGATATTGGACTGAGACTATAATTGTCCATCACTCTTTTCAATGGTCAATACTCTGCTCACCACAACTCATTCTTTCAATACCATTGATCCCTTTAACAACCCTGGCTGGCAATCTCTCTTTGTAAGTTACAAAGTTAGTGGCATTCATTCTGCCCTGTTCGGTGGTTCATTGTTAGGCAGTCTCAACATTCTATGTCTTCTTGGTGCAGTCTGGTAAGTGAATTAGGAAAATTTTCAGATGGTAAAGACCACCTTTTAGGCAGGATATCATATGGTTAAATGGAAGCATGGTATAAACCAGTGGTTTTGCATCATTACAAAACAACCCTACCTCCACTTTTAAAGGAATTGACCATGCATTGAGCGGACTTTTGTTTCCCCCCCCCCCCGCCTTTCTGCACAGTGGGATGATTAGAAATATTTTGATTTGAAGGAGAACCCAAATTATATCACTCTCATGGATCTAAAAATTTGGGTCATGGGACTTCAGGGATTGGAGAGAACTGTAAAGATGGAGACACAATTTGCTTAGGTTGTGCCAGAATAGGAATCAAATGACAATAATAAAACTGCATTTACTCTCAGGATAATAACCAATTTCTTCAGATAAGTTCAGATCTTGGTTCTTCTCAACTTTGTGTTCTTAGGCAATTAGCTTATCCTCTCTGACACCTAATCTCCTTATTTTTTAATGATTATAACAACAGTATCTATTTTAAAAAGTGTTTTAGAGAATTAAATGAGATGATATTTGATAAATACATATATTATAATAATGTTCTTTATGGTGGTATGTAACTTATTTCTTATTCCTATGGAATATTCTTATGGAATAAGAAATCCATTAAATTTCTAATAAAATATTTTTTTTTTTTTTTTTTAATTTATTTATTATTATTATACTTTAAGTTGTAGGGTACATGTGCATAACGTGCAGGTTTGTTACATATGTATACTTGTGCCATGTTGCTGTGCTGCACCCATCAACTCGTCATTTACATCAGGTATAACTCCCAATGCAATCCCTCCCCCCCCCCCCTCCCCCCCCCTCCCCATGATAGGCCCTGGTGTGTGATGTTCCCCTTCCTGAGTCCGAGTGATCTCATTGTTCAGTTCCCACCGATGAGTGAGAACATGCGGTGTTTGGTTTTCTGTTCTTGTGATAGTTTGCTAAGAATGATGGATTCCAGCTGCATCCAAGTCCCTACAAAGGACTCAAACTCATCCTTTTTTATGGCTGCATAGTATTCCATGGTGTATATGTGCCACATTTTCTTAATCCAATCTGTCACTGATGGACATTTGGGTTGATTCCAAGTCTTTGCTATTGTGAATAGTGCTGCAATAAACATACGTGTGCATGTGTCTTTATAGCAGCATAATTTATAATCCTTTGGGTATATACCCAGTAATGGGATGGCTGGGTCATATGGTACATCTAGTTCTAGATCCTTGAGGAATCGCCATACTGTTTTCCATAATGGTTGAACTAGTTTACAATCCCACCAACAGTGTAAAAGTGTTCCTATTTCTCCACATCCTCTCCAGCACCTGTTGTTTCCTGACTTTTTAATGATTGCCATTCTAACTGGTGTGAGATGGTATCTCATGGTGGTTTTGATTTGCATTTCTCTGATGGCCAGTGATGATGAGCATTTTTTCATGTGTCTGTTGGCTGTATGAATGTCTTCTTTTGAGAAATGTCTGTTCATATCCTTTGCCCACTTTTTGATGGGGTTGTTTGTTTTTTTCTTGTAAATTTCTTTGAGTTCCTTGTAGGTTCTGGATATTAGCCCTTTGTCAGATGAGTAGATTGCAAAAATTTTCTCCCATTCTGTAGGTTGCCTGTTCACTCTGATGGTAGTTTCTTTTGCTGTGCAGAAGCTCTTTAGTTTAATGAGATCCCATTTGTCAATTTTGGCTTTTGCTGCCGTTGCTTTTGGTGTTTTAGACATGAAGTCTTTGCCCATGCCTATGTCCTGAATGGTACTACCTAGGTTTTCCTCTAGGATTTTTATGGTATTAGGTCTAACATTTAAGTCTCTAATCCATCTTGAATTAATTTTCGTATAAGGAGTAAGGAAAGGATCCAGTTTCAGCTTTCTACTTATGGCTAGCCAATTTTCCCAGCACCATTTATTAAATAGGGAATCCTTTCCCCATTTCTTGTTTCTCTCAGGTTTGTCAAAGATCAAATGGCTGTAGATGTGTGGTATAATTTCTGAGGACTCTGTTCTGTTCCATTGGTCTATATCTCTGTTTTGGTACCAGTACCATGCTGTTTTGGTTACTGTAGCCTTGTAGTATAGTTTGAAGTCAGGTAGCGTGATGCCTCCAGCTTTGTTCTTTTGACTTAGGATTGTCTTGGAGATGCGGGCTCTTTTTTGGTTCCATATGAACTTTAAAGCAGTTTTTTCCAATTCTGTGAAGAAACTCATTGGTAGCTTGATGGGGATGGCATTGAATCTATAAATTACCTTGGGCAGTATGGCCATTTTCACGATATTGATTCTTCCTATCCATGAGCATGGTATGTTCTTCCATTTGTTTGTGTCCTCTTTTATTTCACTGAGCAGTGGTTTGTAGTTCTCCTTGAAGAGGTCCTTTACATCCCTTGTAAGTTGGATTCCTAGGTATTTTATTCTCTTTGAAGCAATTGTGAATGGAAGTTCATTCCTGATTTGGCTCTCTGTTTGTCTGTTACTGGTGTATAAGAATGCTTGTGATTTTTGCACATTAATTTTGTATCCTGAGACTTTGCTGAAGTTGCTTATCAGCTTAAGGAGATTTTGGGCTGAGACAATGGGGTTTTCTAAATATACAATCATGTCATCTGCAAACAGGGACAATTTGACTTCTTCTTTTCCTAACTGAATACCCTTGATTTCTTTCTCTTGCCTGATTGCCCTAGCCAGAACTTCCAACACTATGTTGAATAGGAGTGGTGAGAGAGGGCATCCCTGTCTTGTGCCAGTTTTCAAAGGGAATTTTTCCAGTTTTTGCCCATTCAGTATGATATTGGCTGTGGGTTTGTCATAAATAGCTCTTATTATTTTGAGGTACGTTCCATCAATACCGAATTTATTGAGCGTTTTTAGCATGAAGGGCTGTTGAATTTTGTCAAAAGCCTTTTCTGCATCAATTGAGATAATCATGTGGTTCTTGTCTTTGGTTCTGTTTATGTGCTGGATTATGTTTATTGATTTGCGAATGTTGAACCAGCCTTGCATCCCAGGGATGAAGCCCACTTGATCATGGTGGATAAGCTTTTTGATGTGTTGCTGAATCCGGTTTGCCAGTATTTTATTGAGGATTTTTGCATCGATGTTCATCAGGGATATTGGTCTAAAATTCTCTTTTTTTGTTGTGTCTCTGCCAGGCTTTGGTATCAGGATGATGTTGGCCTCATAAAATGAGTTAGGGAGGATTCCCTCTTTTTCTATTGATTGGAATAGTTTCAGAAGGAATGGTACCAACTCCTCCTTGTACCTCTGGTAGAATTCAGCTGTGAATCCATCTGGTCCTGGACTTTTTTTGGTTGGTAGGCTATTAATTGTTGCCTCAATTTCAGAGCCTGCTATTGGTCTATTCAGGGATTCAACTTCTTCCTGGTTTAGTCTTGGAAGAGTGTAAGTGTCCAGGAAATTATCCATTTCTTCTAGATTTTCCAGTTTATTTGCGTAGAGGTGTTTATAGTATTCTCTGATGGTAGTTTGTATTTCTGTGGGGTCGGTGGTGATATCCCCTTTATCATTTTTAATTGCGTCGATTTGATTCTTCTCTCTTTTCTTCTTTATTAGTCTGGCTAGTGGGCTGTCAATTTTGTTGATCTTTTCAAAAAACCAACTCCTGGATTCATTGATTTTTTGGAGGGTTTTTTGTGTCTCTATCTCCTTCAGTTCTGCTCTGATCTTAGTTATTTCTTGCCTTCTGCTAGCTTTCGAATGTGTTTGCTCTTGCTTCTCTAGTTCTTTTAATTGCGATGTTAGAGTGTCAATTTTTGATCTTTCCTGCTTTCTCTTGTGGGCATTTAGTGCTATAAATTTCCCTCTACACACTGCTTTAAATGTGTCCCAGAGATTCTGGTATGTTGTATCTTTGTTCTCATTGGTTTCAAAGAACATCTTTATTTCTGCCTTCATTTCGTTATGTACCCAGTAGTCATTCAGGAGCAGGTTGTTCAGTTTCCATGTAGTTGAGCGGTTTTGATTGAGTTTCTTAGTCCTGAGTTCTAGTTTGATTGCACTGTGGTCTGAGAGACAGTTTGTTATAATTTCTGTTCTTGTACATTTGCTGAGGAGTGCTTTACTTCCAATTACGTGGTCAATTTTGGAGTAAGTATGATGTGGTGCTGAGAAGAATGTATATTCTGTTGATTTGGGGTGGAGAGTTCTATAGATGTCTATTAGGTCTGCTTGCTGCAGAGATGAGTTCAATTCCTGGATATCCTTGTTAACTTTCTGTCTCGTTGATCTGTCTAATGTTGACAGTGGAGTGTTGAAGTCTCCCATTATTATTGTATGGGAGTCTAAGTCTCTTTGTAAGTCTCTAAGGACTTGCTTTATGAATCTGGGTGCTCCTGTATTGGGTGCATATATATTTAGGATAGTTAGCTCTTCCTGTTGAATTGATCCCTTTACCATTATGTAATGGCCTTCTTTGTCTCTTTTGATCTTTGATAGTTTAAAGTCTGTTTTATCAGAGACTAGTATTGCAACCCCTGCTTTTTTTTGTTCTCCATTTGCTTGGTAAATCTTCCTCCATCCCTTTATTTTGAGCCTATGTATGTCTCTGCGTGTGAGATGGGTCTCCTGAATACAGCAGACTGATGGGTCTTGACTCTTTATCCAGTTTGCCAGTCTGTGTCTTTTAATTGGAGCATTTAGTCCATTTACATTTAAGGTTAATAATGTTATGTGTGAACTTGATCCTGCCATTATGATATTAACTGGTTATTTTGCTCGTTAGTTGATGCAGTTTCTTCCTAGCCTCAATGGTCTTTACATTTTGGCATGTTTTTGCAATGGCTGGTACCGGTTGTTCCTTTCCATGTTGAGTGCTTCCTTCAGGGTCTCTTGTAAGGCAGGCCTAGTGGTGACAAAATCTCTAAGCATTTGCTTATCTGTAAAGGATTTTATTTCTCCTTCACTTATGAAACTTAGTTTGGCTGGATATGAAATTCTGGGTTTAAAATTCTTTTCTTTAAGAACGTTGAATATTGGCCCCCACTCTCTTCTGGCTTGTAGAGTTTCTGCTGAGAGATCTGCTGTTAGTCTGATGGGCTTCCCTTTGTGGGTAACCCGACCTTTCTCTCTGGCTGCCCTTAAGATTTTTTCCTTCATTTCAACTTTGGTGAATCTGGCAATTATGTGTCTTGGAGTTGCTCTTCTCGAGGAGTATCTTTGTGGCGTTCTCTGTATTTCCTGGATTTGAATGTTGGCCTGCCCTACTAGGTTGGGGAAGTTCTCCTGGATGATATCCTGAAGAGTGTTTTCCAACTTGGTTCCATTTTCCCCCTCACTTTCAGGCACCCCAATCAGACGTAGATTTGGTCTTTTTACATAATCCCATACTTCTTGCAGGCTTTGTTCATTTCTTTTTCTTCTTTTTTCTTTTGGTTTCTCTTCTCGCTTCATTTCATTCATTTGATCTTCAATCGCTGATACTCTTTCTTCCAGTTGATCGAGTCGGTTACTGAAGCTTGTGCATTTGTCACGTATTTCTCGTGTCATGGTTTTCATCTCTTTCATTTCGTTTAGGACCTTCTCTGCATTAATTACTCTAGCCATCAATTCTTCCACTTTTTTTTCAAGATTTTTAGTTTCTTTGCGCTGGGTACGTAATTCCTCCTTTAGCTCTGAGAAATTTGATGGACTGAAGCCTTCTTCTCTCATCTCGTCAAAGTCATTCTCCGTCCAGCTTTGATCCGTTGCTGGCGATGAGCTGCGCTCCTTTGCCGGGGGAGATGCGCTCTTATTTTTTGAATTTCCAGCTTTTCTGCCCTGCTTTTTCCCCATCTTTGTGGTTTTATCTGCCTCTGGTCTTTGATGATGGTGGTGTACTGATGGGGTTTTGGTGTAGGTGTCCTTCCTGTTTGATAGTTTTCCTTCTAACAGTCAGGACCCTCAGCTGTAGGTCTGTTGGAGATTGCTTGAGGTCCACTCCAGACCCTGTTTGCCTGGGTATCAGCAGCAGAGGCTGCAGAAGATAGAATATTTCTGAACAGCGAGTGTACCTGTCTGATTCTTGCTTTGGAAGCTTCCTCTCAGGGGTGTACTCCTCCCTGTGAGGTGTGGGGTGTCAGACTGCCCCTAGTGGGGGATGTCTCCCAGTTAGGCTACTCAGGGGTCAGGGACCCACTTGAGCAGGGAGTCTGTCCCTTCTCAGATCTCAACCTCCGTGTTGGGAGATTCACTGCTCTCTTCAAAGCTGTCAGACAGAGTCGTTTGCGTCTGCAGATGTCTGCTGCGTTTGTTTAGTTTACTGTGCCCTGTCTCCAGAGGTGGAGTCTACAGAGACAGGCAGGTTTCCTTGAGCTGCTGTGAGCTCCACCCAGTTCGAGCTTCCCAGCGGCTTTGTTTACCTACTTAAGCCTCAGCAATGGCGGGCGCCCCTCCCCCAGCCTCGCTGCTGCCTTGCCGGTAGATCACAGACTGCTGCGCTAGCAATGAGGGAGGCTCCGTGGGTGTGGGACCCTCCCGACCAGGTGTGGGATATGATCTCCAGGTGTGCCTGTTTGCTTAAAGCGCAGTATTGGGGTAGGAGTTACCCGATTTTCCAGGTGTTGTGTGTCTCAGTTCCCCTGGCTAGGAAAAGGGACTCCCTTCCCCCTTGCACTTCCCAGGTGAGGCAATGCCTCGCCCTGCTTCAGCTCTCGCTGGTCGGGCTGCAGCAGCTGACCAGCACCGATTGTCCGGCACTCCCCAGTGAGATGAACCCAGTACCTCAGTTGAAAATGCAGAAATCACCGGTCTTCTGTGTCGCTCGCGCTGGGAGTTGGAGACTGGAGCTGCTCCTATTCGGCCATCTTGCTCCGCCCCCCCTAATAAAATATTTTACAATAAGTTGTTTAAATTTTTTATTTACATTGTTCCTTTTGATTCTTCCAGCAGCCCTGTGTGATAGGCATGATAAATCTTTTAACTGAGGTTTTATAGATAAGCAAATTAAGTCTCAAAAGGTTAAAGGGAAGAATGGATATAAACTGGCAGCTTCATACATTACAAAACGACTTAAAATTCCACAAAAAGAAAACACTATACCGTGTTTCTCTTGAGATTATCTTTATACCATGTTAATATTTTATTTTTAGTGTTTTAAAACCCAGGAGTGCTGAAAACATGGTAGGATATCAAGCTCTAGAAGGAGTTATTTAAGATATTTTGATTTTGCTGGGCACCAGTTTCCACATTAACTATATATATATATATATATATATATATATATATATAGAGAGAGAGAGAGAGAGAGAGAGAGAGAGAGAGAGAGAGATGGAGTCTTGCTCTGTTGCCCAGGCTGGAGCGCAGTGGTGTGATCTTGGCTCACTGCAACCTCCACTTCCTGGGTTCAAGTGATTCTCCTGCTTCAGTCTCCTGAGTAGCAGGCACACCCCACCATGCTCAGCTGATTTTTGTATTTTTAGTAGAGACAGATATCAGGCTGGTCTCGAACTCCTGACCTCAAGTAATCCACCTGCCTTGGCCTCCCAAAGTGCTGGGATTCCAGGCATGAGCCACCGCGGCTGGTCCCATGGGAAGCTTTTACATTGCTTGAGATACTTAAAAGAGTGGATGCAGTTGTGGCACCATTATTCACTTCTTTGACTTCCTTATAATAAAGGATTGATATTATTTCTGATCCACAGAAGAGAGTGGAATCATTGTTTTAATCTATTCTCAGGCTGCTAATAAAGACTTACCTGAGACTGGGTAATTTATAAAGGAAAGAAGTTTAATTGACTCATAGTTCAACATGGCTGGGGAGGCCTCAGGAGACTTACAATCACGGTGGAAGGGGAAGCAAACATGTCCTTCTTCACAAGGTGGCAGCAAGAGGAAGTGCTGAGCAAAAGGGGGAAAGGCCCCTTATAAAACCATCAGATCTCATTAAAATTCACTCACTATCACAAGAACAGCCACATGGAGGTAACTGCCACTATGATTCAATTACCTTCCATCAGGTCCCTCCCACGACACATGGGGATTATGGGAACTATAAATCAAGATGAGATTTGGGTGGGGACACAGCCCAACCATCTCATCACTTTGCTCTCTTCTCATTCTTGATAACGGTGATCACGGACAACAGGTATTGCACACTTACCATGGATCAGGCACTGTTCTGAGTACTTTGTGCATTCTTGTGCATAATTCTCCCAATGACCTTGTGGAGTTGTGACAGTAAATGTGTCACAAAAAATAATCTCTAAGTAATAGTTAAAACACAGTCATTTGTGTATGACTTACTTCTTAATACAAAATTAAGAGCTTTCAAGGTTCTCCAGGCAATGTCATTTTAACTACCTTGCATTCTGATGCGTTCCCTTGAATGCGAGACAAGGAAGCACAGTTGGAGCAAACTCATGGAGTCCACACCTGGGAACAACCCAGGGAGTGTGTTCTGCTCCCTGAAGAACATCGTCTGTTATGAGTATCATAGCAAAATCAAGGCTGGGAAGGGCTATCCTAAAGCATCTTGTCCGTGAAGAGGGAAATTACTGGCTTTCATTCTCTAGTGAATCAAGCCTGATGTATGCAGTAATTTTATGGGTAAGTCCCCCAACCTTTTATTTCAATGAGATGATCTGAAGTATATCAAATTCCAGGTTAATTGATTCTAGATCTGTTATTGCTAAACTGTTGGTCAGTTGATCCATGAAAGGGGCCTTGGAGCTTGTAATCAGATGAGCTGATATTACTTTCTGGTCCTGAATTATACTAGGGTTTTGGGCACATATCTTAAATTTCTCTGAAACTCAGTTTTATTTATAATACGATAGGAATCCAAAGGAATCCTATTGCATAATATTTTACTTTATGGCTGATTTTGGAAGGTAACCTTCCTCATTGAAGCTGTGAATCTACTATATTTTTAAACTCTCAGAACAATAAAGACATGTAATGTGCTTTATGATAATAGAGAATTAATACTTAAACCAAATAAGTAAACCCTGCACACAAGCAGGAATGCTTGAGGTCTTGCTGCTATACTTCCTCACTCTAGAGGTTTGATAACTATCTTAAAATGCAGAGGGGACAAGAGCCCTGAATCTGCACATGACTGTTTTTCTTATAGTCTAACTAGCTGGTTCTCAAGCTTCAGTATGCACATGTATTACTGTTTTGGATTATACACACCAGGTCAGGTATGTCCTAGTTTGAGGGCAATTAAAAAGATTTTTAAAGTAATTTATGCATAATTTTTATACCTCTAAATCTAATATATTCCTCATCATTCTTGTAAGATAAAACACCATGGCATTACTACATTCCTGGGTGCATCCTGGCCCTGAGCATTTGCAGTGAACACTCCTAAATGCCTCTAAGCATAAATTTCCTTTTCAATAAAATGGAGTAATAAAACCCACCTTGAAGTATTTTTGTGAGGACCTAATTAGATTCAAAATTGTATTTACACAAAAGGTCTTAGCATATGCCTGGCATATTATAAGTATCTAGCAAACGTTACTTCCCTTCCTAGCTCATCCTACCCCACAACACATCCCACAGCACAAAGCAGGGATGGGTAATCATTCCTGGCTTTAAGAGCATGTGGCTGTTTTTATCAGCCCTCAACTTCCTTTTATACATTGCATGGCTGCATAATTGGCAAAATTTTCATTGATCAGTTCAATACTCCTGGATAAATGGTTGTGCAGTATTGCACATCCCGTCAAGTTAAGTAAATGCCATAAGTAAAAGGATACATCAACTTTAACCAGAAGACAAGACCTGATATTTCCTGCAATGCAGAATGCCTGTTGCTCTTTATGATGTTATCTGCAACTGACCAGGTTGTCATTAGGCTTTTGATATTGAATCTGCATCAATGCCCACCTTGGCCAAATAATTTTGAAAGAGCGAAGAATTAAATGAGATTGGAATCTTTCTGTGTTTTTCATCCCTACTATCCTTAATTGAACTTCTATTGATGTCAGAAGGTATCACTTTAAATAGTAGGCTCCTACTAATGTTTCAATGCTTCTGAAATTGTTGGGTTATTCTTAATTTTCTTGCATGGATTTGGGAATTAAAAAATACATTTGCTATCACTGCAAATCCATCAGAATGGCCAAAATATAAAAGAATGATAATATTAAGTGTTGATAAGAATGTGGAACCAATTGAACTCTTGTACATCTTTGGTGAGAATGTCAAATGTTACAATGTTAAAAAAAACTTTTTGGGAATTTGTAATAAGCCATATGTCTCTCCTCTGACCCAGAAATTCTTTCACTAAGCATGTGTCTTCAAAAAGATTGCCCAGTCATGCTTTTAGCAACTTTCTTCACAGTAACCAAAATTGGAAACTACCTAAGTGTCCGTCAATAGGAGAATGGATAGAAATGAACTGTGCTATGTTCATACAATACAAAATTGCCCAGAAATAAAAAAGAGAAGGTCAGGCATGGTGATTCACACCTGTAAATTTCGCATTTTGGGAAGCTAAGGCAAGAGGATCATTTGAGGACAAGAGTTCAAGACCATCCTGGGCGACATAGTGAGAACCCCATCTCTATCAAAAAAAAAATTTTGTTTTAAATTAGCATATGCCTATAGTATGCTACTGCAGTCCTAGCTACTGGGGAGGCTGAAGTAGGAGGATTGCTGAAGCCCAGTTTGAGATCAGCCTGGAAAACATAGTGAGACCCTGTCTCTACAATTTTTGGTTTTTTTTAGCCAGCCAACTTGGCACATGCTTGTAATCCTAGCTAGCTACTAGGGAGGCTGAGGTAGGAGGATCACTTGAGCCCAGGAGTTAGAGGCTGCACTAAGCCATGACTGTGCCACTGCACTCCAGCCTGGGTGATAGAGCCAGATCCTGCACGTAAAAAACAAACAAACAAATTGCAAATACATTCAACATCATGGATGAAACTCAAAACACTATATTGAGTGAAAGAAGAAAGGCAAAAAGAGTTATACTATATAAGTCCATTAACGTGAATTGCAAGAATAGGCAAAACCAATCTATGTTGGTAGAAGTCAGAATAGGATTTACCTCTGAGAGTACCTGATGACTTGTAGGGACATAAAGGAATTTTCTGGGAGGATGAAAGTGTTGTAGATATTGATCTGGATGGTGCTTATACATAGATATGTAAAAATTCATGAAGACATAGTTTTAAGATTTGTAGATGTTACTATATGTGCATGTATGCCTCGAAAATGTCAAACAACATATATATATAGCAACATATATACATATATAGCAACACACACACACACACATATATATAGTGCTAGAGGAGATTTATTAATATAAGGTAAGATGTACCACAGGAAATTAATGACTTTATATAAAAAAACTTCTGAATACCCAGTTTCTTCAGCAAATATGTGGCATGAGAAAGGGGAGTAAGAAGTAACTGTTACAGATTAAAAATGATTTGAGACATATCAATCACATGCAATTTATGTGGATTTTGTTTGGGTCCTGATATTTTTTTAACGTGAAAAGATTTTTGAGTGTGATCATGCAATTGTCACTAAGGGTGAAATGATAAAAGTAATGAGATTTGCATTAAATATTTCAACCAACAACATGAGAACAAAGAGATGAAGCAAGAATAGCCAATCATTGAATATATGGCCAAGATTTATGAATTAGGAGACTGAAACATGCAGTAGACCAGGCTGGGTGTGGTGGCTCATGCCCATAATCCCAGCACTTTGAGAGGCTGAGGCAGGCAGATCACAAGGTCAAGAGATCGAGACCATCCTGGCCAACATGGTGAAACCCCGTCTCTACTAAAAATACAAAAATCAGTTGGGCGTGGTGGCACACACCTGTAGTCCCAGCTACTCAGGAGGCTGAGGCAGGAGAATTGCTTGAACCCAGGAGGCAGATGCTGCAGTGGGCCAAGATTGCACCACTGCACTCCAGCCTGGTGACAGAGCAAGACTCCATCTAAAAATAATAATAATAATAAATTTTTAAAAATTTAAATTAAAAATATTTTTTAAAAATAGACCATTATTAGGTGAGCTGAGGGGTGAGTGAATGAGTCTGTATTTGTCCATTGGGCTATCCAAGAGAAAACTGTTGACTGTGTGAGACAGGAGCTCCTCACTGAAGTCTGGCCTGGAGAGAAAGATGTCAGGCTGTCTCTGAAGTTGTAGCTCAGAGTTTGAAAGAAATCAGATCAGGAAAATATTTGGAATGGGCAAAAGAGCTAGCAGAAACTGAAGACCCTCAACACTCAGAGAGTGCACAAAGGAACTAGAGATCCCAGAGGATGCAAAGAAGGATTAATAAGGAAGAACTGGGAGGAGGAAAAACACCCAGGAAAGTTAGGAATTGCAAAAACCAGCTCTTGAATTTCATTCAGCAAGTATTTTCTGAGTACCTGCTATGTAGGCACTGGAATTGAGTTATGGAGAAGTCATTGCTGACATCTTCCCGGGGCTGTCCCAGAGAATATGAGGGGACAAGCACAAGGTTGTAGTAATAAAGAATAATCAAGATACAGAGTATTCACTCTAACTAGAAGGGTAAGAGAGAAAATCCATACGGGACATTTGAGAGAAAAACTCTCTATTATTTGTGCTGGTATAACAAAAGGAGACCACCTCAATAGGAGAGCCAGGCCCCCTGACATCAAGCTCTTAACAGGGCCATCCTTGGTGCTGTACAATTGGAAGAGAGGCTCATCGCACTTCCAGCAAGGGAAACACAGCAGTTGTGGGGCCCCCGTAGTCAGCCACAGTACAAAGAAAAGTGCCAGAGAACAGTCAGTTCTCCGGCCTAGAATTAAAAGTGATCAGCTTTCATATTTCCTGGGGCTCTGCATGTCCAAGTGGAGACCCTATTTGCCAAGTCTCAGCCCTCAGTTAATTTACTTTCCTTTTATTTTTCCTTACTCCTGAATTGAATTATCACCTTCCTGAAAAGCTGTGTGTGTAATGGAAAAGCTGACACAAGCCAAAGTAGAATATAGCAGCCCAAATGTGACTCCCATTATCGCCCTATTACATGAGGAACAGGCTGCTCTTTGCCCTTCATTCATCTCCTGCTAACTATGAAAACCTAAATCCAGTCGCTTTATTTTAATGGCAGCTGTTCTGCTCTGACCTTTGCTGCTCCCCCACCCTCCTCCTTGAGAGAACAGATGAGTTCCATTTGGGGTTGAAGTTATTGTGCATGAAAATCACCGTAAGGGGCAATGATATTTTTTGCTTTGCCTTCACAGGACAGGGAGCATTAAGCACTGCTCTCTGTCCCTTGAAGTCCAGAAGTGTGCATCTGGCACTCTGCAAGAACCATCTCACCACATTCTTCAGTCCTTCGGACCTCAGTTTTCCATCATTTCTCCTCCCAGTGGCTTTAAAGGTACCTCCTGTTGCTTCCGTATGCATTTTAAGTGTTTAAAAATACATCCGAGGAAATTATTTTAACAGTGGATGTTTCCTGGCTTGCATTGCACACTATATAAACTTCAATTAGGGCTATTTATCCCTCCCTCCGTGATACCCCGAAGCAAGGCCCATTTGTGAAATCTAATTATACTCCTTATTTGCCTGGATTGAAGGACATTTTTAGATCCTTCAACAGGCCTACTTCTCGGGTCTGGAGGATTTTGCTTTTTGTTTTTGTTAAGGGGGGCTTCTTTGAAAAATTTTTTCTGAGTACCCTAAACTGATTAGATCCATTTTGTTTAATTTTTCTTAAATATCAATTTTCACAGGCCACTGTCCGGGAGCCATGGTAGATTCCTGTTAGAGAAGCCCTTTCCTTGAGTTTGGAAGCCTCCTTTGCTCTCAATTCTCATTACTTTGCTCTCTGGTCATGAGTGATCTCCCCTCTCCTTTCATGGCTGAGAGTTCACGGCAGTTTCTAATCCAGAATTAGCAGAAGTAGAAAAATCTGCTCCTTGCGGTAATAACTCTCACGCATATGCTGCTGCTCACTCCGCGGTGCAAAACAGAGCCTGGTTCCAGGCCCACGTGGATCCCTGACATTGCCATAGGCGCAAAAAGAACATTTAGTTTTTTAAGCAGCTTTGCTAAGGTAAAGCTATCCTTGGGCTTGTATTTGTGTTGAATTCCAAGAAGTCAGTGAAAGCAGAAATGAGCCAAATAAAATGCAGAATGACTCTGGAAAAATTCCATTTCATTGGCTCAGCTTCCTGGAGCACTTGCCTATGGAAGATTATGTCGCCATTTGCACCGAGTTGGTGCAGCTGTTTGTCAAGCAAGGCTAGATTCCCTTTATTTGTATTCTTACCTCACCCACCTTTTTAATGATGTCTATCCTCTATTTCTCATCCAGACATTTTTGCCTATCTGCTTTCAATGCTAATGTCTCTCTGTCCTGTTTTCAAATTAAATATCATACTTACAATATTAATATCCCTTGTTCTTTGATTCTTTGTTTATTCATCTTACACAAAACGTAACAGTGAGAACTCCATCTGTATTAAATGCTACTGTATGGGCAGATTCAATGACTTATTAATGACTGTTTCATGATATGGGAGAGCTAGGGCTTTATATAATCATGCAATTCTTATTCTAAAATGCTCTGCTAGTACTACCCTGTAGGGGGAAAAAATGAAATATGCCTATCTTTTCAAAGATAAAAATGACTAGCTTTGTGAAGATCATTGTAGAAATAACTAAGTATTGAAACTAGGCCAAGTTACTTCATTCTCCAAGGAGGTTAGCTCATGTCTTCAAGTATTTGGGTACATACATTTTTGTCACATTTGTTGAAGTGAGAACCACATATCATAAATGTACAGTTCAATGAATTTTCACAAAGTATGGGACCACTGCCTGGTGAAGAAATAGTATATTTTTAAGGTGCCTGTTCATGTCTCTAACCCATATTTGTTGGTTGCTGCTTTTTAAATACATAGGTATTGTTTATATACAGTATTTTCAAATGTTGCATATGAATTTTCTGTTCATTGTTTGTATTAATAAAAGCCCACTATACAGGTTGCGTTTTCACTCTTTTAATGGTGTCTTCGTGACTATAAGTGCTCCATTTTAATGTGGTCCAACTTACGAATCTTTCCACTATGGTTCATGTTTTCTGTGTCCTATTTTAAAATCTCTCCTTATCCCAAGGTCATAAAGATAGTTCCCATTATTATTTTGTAGAAGCATTACTACATTCATAATTAGAGCTACATCTGCCCAAAAACATATTTTGGCGTTAGTGTAAGAGTCACAGGAAGACACTGGAATATTCTTAGGAGAGGCTTGATATGGACTAGCTGCTGTTTTATAAAGACATTCCTCTCTGACTGCTTTGTGGACCAAAGTTGAAGCAGGAGGAACATTTAGAATGTTCTGCTGCAGTAGTCCTTGTGAGAAATGATTATGGCTAGGATTTGAGTGAAGATGGCAATGAGTAGCTGGATGTCAGCTATGTTTTAGAAATTGAACCTTCAAATTTTGCAAATGAATAGAATGAGGAATGAGGGAAGAAGAGAAATTAAGGGTGTCTCCCTGGTTCTTAATTTCAGCAACTGGTTGAGTAATGGTACTGTTAATTAAGATTGAGCAGACAAGAGATTTGTGGAGCAAACTGAATAATTCTGTTTTGCTCAGGTTAATTTGAGATGAATCATTTAAGTGGAAATGAATGAATGAATGAATGAATGAATGAGTAAACCAATGGATTTGTGTAATAAATAAGCAAGTAAGTGGTAGAACTAGGCACCCAGGTGTCTTGACTCTTATGCTTAAAATTAAGGTTTTTATCCATTATACCAATATACCAGAGAATATTCTGTTGAACTCTAGTTTCAAAGTATTATGGAAAAATAAAGATTCCATGGTCAAATAATTTGGCATATTTGATCTAAGAACTCTCTTGATAATTTACTGTATATATTACTTATGTTTCTGAGAAATTCTGCAGGAAAAAAATTACTCTTTAGCTTTAATTAACCCAGTATTTCTCAAATTTGTTTTTCCGTAAAAGCGTTCTTACAGGAAGACCTGCAAACATCACATAATACTAGTAGCAATGTTCTACGGAATAATCTTTAGGAGAAACTGTTATTCAATCTACTACCATGTTAACATGTAAGAAAAAACTCTTAAAATACACAAGCAGTAATCATTATTCTTGTTCACGTCTGTCTATTTCTGTAATCTTATATGAGTAGTGAATGTCTTTTAACTACCCTTTCTCAAGGGCAGTTCCCCCATGTCATAATAATTGAAAATTAAGAAGTTACAGAGTCGTAATTAAATTGTCCCCTTTGAACCTTTGTTGACTGAAGCTGCATATTAACCACATCCCATTCAGACCAGGAGTAACAAGAAATATTCTGAACACCAACTGCTACAAGATAACATAACAAGCTTTGACAGCTTCCTAATTACCTTACTATCCTGTAGTTAAAAACCCTTTAATACTATAGCAAATCTCTTCTCTTCACATAAGTCAAAAAATATATCTAATTTTCTCCTTAATTGATATCTATATTGCTGCTTTAAAAAGAATGCACTCCTCCAATATGTTTAACTATTAATTTATAACCTTTGATCTGAATGTGTGAAATAATTTTTAAAAGAAATTACTCGTTATCAACTGTGAATAGATAAATGTGAAAGCCTCAGCTCAAAATAGATTTAATCCTATTTAAAAAGAAAAAAAATCCGCTTTTTTCCTCAAGATCTAACTTTCTATTTAATAACTATAAATTCTTGCATGTTTTATTTCACCCTGCTAAGCTTTATTTTTTTTTCGTCTGTAGAATGGGGAAAAATAACAGCCTTAGTGTCGCTGTGAACATCAAGTAAAAATGATGCGTGTGAAAGGATTAGAACAGGATCTGACCCATAGAAAATATTCAAGAAATGTTGATTCTATCTACCTCAATTATGAAGATTTTTGGATCTGACAACAATATGGGCTCAATATATAGGTGTTGAATTGAAATAACTTCAGCTCACATTAAAGTTTCCCTTATTACGTTAATAGAAAAAGAGATATTTAGAGCTAGAGTCTTGGACTATAAGATGTTGTCTAGGCCCAGGCACAATTGGCAATGCAACTATGAACAATTGATGGAGCTAGAAGGCACTTTTGAAAATAATGTTATAGCATTTATGTAGTTTTTTACATGCCTAGTGTTTTGCTAAACTCTTTACAGGAATGATCTCAGTTAATCCCCAAAACAAGGTGGGTAGTATTGCAGATTCCATTTACAACAATATATTAGACCTAGGCTTACCCAAAACCAAAGACCTATTAAGTG
Source organism: Macaca thibetana thibetana (assembly GCF_024542745.1). Classification (NCBI taxonomy): domain Eukaryota; kingdom Metazoa; phylum Chordata; class Mammalia; order Primates; family Cercopithecidae; genus Macaca; species Macaca thibetana. The sequence goes on from NC_065579.1 coordinate 122,645,083, forward strand.
GTGGAGGGAGATTTTGACCTAAGACTGTCTACATGCAGAACTTATACTCTTAACTACTCTACATACTACTGTTGACAGAATCCTATGAAAACAAGTCATTGTATAAAAAAAAGGGAGTGGAGGCCAAAAAACAATCCACACGTTAAGGTAGTGCAGAATCAATATAACATAGAATGTTCATTCCCTGCAAAAAACATCTGGATCATGTTAAAAAAATTTTCGAAGTATTTTGAATCAAAATATTATTTATGTCCCCAAAACCACAAATCATGCTAAACTGAATACTCCCTTCCAAATAAATGCATGCTTATTTAGAGAATCCTGGGTCACCTGCCATACAAGGGATAACGGAAATGAAATGCGTTGTCCTGTCTTTAAAATCTAATCATCTAGTGGGAGATAATACAGTAAAGGTATCTGATATGTTCTCTATAAGTATCTGGGAGGTGGCTGCAAGAATTAGAGAATTTTGTACCAATGGAGTAAAAAATATACAACCACAGTTTTAGTAAATACGGTTTCAGTTTTCACTCATGTAATTTACTCTCTCATCACCATCTTCCCTCCTAGCCAAAAATCAACCTAGACATAAACTATTCTTTTCCCCTCATATATTACATTAGATGTTATCTTTTCTATACAATTAAGGCTATTTAGAACATTTAGTTTACTTCTGTATATATAATTCTTAGTAGCTGTGTGTTATCTACCTAGAGATTTAAGGAAGGGCAAGGCATCTGTCTTCTTTTCCTCTTTTCCCAAACCGTCTTCTTCACAGCTTTTCTTCTTGGTCTTCTTTTGCTTATTTACGATACATACTCCCATTGCTTGAGCCCGACAAATCGAGGCTGCAGAGAGCTGTGATTGCACCACAGCACTCCAGCCTAAGAAACAGAGTGAGACGCTGTCTCAAAAAAAAAAAAAAAAAAAAAAAAAAAAATTCTCATTTACATATGCTTTAGGGTTCATGTAAGTGTTTTCATAATCGTTTGCCCCTTTCCTTTCTTTTTCTTTTTAAAAGACAAAGCCTCACTCTGTCGCCCAGGCTGGAGTGCAATGGCACAATCACAGCTCACCACAGCCTCGAATTCCTGGGCTCAAGTGATCCTCCTGCCTCAGCCTCCCAAGTAGCTGGGACTTCTGGTGCTATGCCACCACACCTGGCTAATTGGTTTTTTTTGTTTGTTTGTTTTAACATTTTGGTAGAGACAGGGTCTCGCTATGTTGCCCGGCTGGTCTAGAAATTCTGGCCTCCAGGGATCCTCCTGCCTTGTCCTCCCAAAGTGCTGGGATTATAGTTGAGAGCCACTGTATCTAGACTCTTTTCATTTTGATCCTGTGAGAGCTACTAGAAAAACAAAAACAAAAACAAAAAAGACAATCACTTCCTTACTCTTATCCACAGGTTAGATTAAGAGGCATTTCATTGATTGCTTCGCTTTTATTCTCTCATGAATTCTCAAAAGCTACATATTCAATCCTGTACCTTTTTTAGACCGCTAGTATAAAAGGATGACTTTCTTTTAAAAAATTCCTCAAGTTTGTACTAACAGCTACAACCTTCTAGCTGGAAAATTCACTGGGAGATTTACCTCTGTAAACCAAAGGTGCTTAACCCTTCATAGTTGATGAGATCCTTTAATAGTGTAATGAAAGTATAGATCCTCTCCCCAGGGAAAAAATAATCATATGCTGGCAGCATGTTGAAAGAGCATCATGATCTTTACATACTTTCTGACATTCACCCACGGAGCTCAGATTAAGAATCCCTCTAGATGATGGGTTGATAGGTGCAGCAAACCACCATGGCACATGTATACCTACGTAATAAAACTGCACATTTTGGACATGTATCCCAGAACTTAAAGTAAAATAAAAATAGAAAAAAAAAAATCCCTGTTGTAGACCAACCCCATCAATTATCTTGGAGACTGACTTAAGTGTAATGGTTAATTAAGAGTGTGTACTCAGGATCAAATAGACAACTCAAATCCTATTGTCACTTTGTTCTAGATATGTGATCATAGGCAAAGTAACCAGTCCTGTGATTAATAGCAGTGTCTGCATCCTTGGGTCTCTGTAAGAATTAATGAGATATTGCATAGATCAGGACTTAGCATGGTTCCTGGCACATGTGCTTGATCAATGTGAGCTATTGTTCTCTTCATAAAGCATTTGTATTTAATATCTTAGGTTTCTCAGCAGAAACGGAAGTCAGGGCAAAGAAGTTGGTCTTTGGAGACCTTTGGGGGAAATTGAAGAGCGATTTCCAGGTCGAGAACTGTGGTGAGAAAGGCCCTTTTGATTTCATTTTGAGGCCCACTGAGGGACTGCTCCCTCTAGCCCTCTTACGAACGAGGTCAGGAGAAAAGAGAACCTTGTCAAAAAACACAAAGAAGCACAACTTGATCAAAGCACAGAGAATCTCTCTGTAAAGCTATTGATTAAGATTTAGGATTTTTTGTTCATTTGCTGTGAAATGCACTCAGAGGAACATTACTAAAACATACTCTCAGCAGTTACAATTGCCTCTGATTTTATGCTTTCTTGAGTCCTTCTTTATTTTGGGAAATATTTTATAATATTCTTAACTGTAAAATTATGCAATAAACAACAAGAATTCAAAATTTAATTTTCTATGCGCAGTTAAATCAAGGAATCGAAAGGAACAGTGTAATTCCGAACAACATTGCCCAATATAAGTAAAATGTAAGCCGCATATATTGCTTTAAATTTTCATGTAGCCACATTTTAACAAGTAAAAAAAAAAGTGAAATTACTTGCAATAATATATTTTATCTAACCAAATATATCCCCAATATCATCTTAACTTGTAATTGGTATAAAACTTTATTAAAGGGATATTTTGTATTTTTAATTTTATACCAACTCTTCAAACCCAATGTATCTATGACACTTTCAGTGTATCTATATTCTGACAATAAACTTTCAACAGTAAAAGTAAAATGCAGTTCTGCCAAAACAATTAAGTCACATTTAGAGAAAAAAATGTTTTATACTATTTCCATTTGTCAATTTACATTTAAATAAGATTTAAAATGCCGCTCCTGGGCCAGGCTTGGTGGCTCACATCTGTAATCTCAGCACTTTGGGAGGCTGAGATGGGCAGATGATTTGAGCCCAGGAGTCTGAGGCCAGCCTGGGCAGCATGGTGAAAGCCCATCTCTACAAAATAATTAGCTGGTCATGGTGGCATGCACCTGTGGTCTCAGCTACTTGGGAGGCTAAGGTGGGTGGATTGTTTGAGCCTGGGAGGTTGAGGCTGCAGTGAGCCATGATCGCACCACTTCACTCCAGCCTGGGTGACAGAGGGAGATCCTGTCTCAATTAAAAAAAAGAAAAAATTTAATGCTTGAATCACACAGCCACATTTCACGTGTACAGTAGCCACGAATGGCTAATGATTATATTAGGCAGCACCGGTTCACAGGGAAGAATCTGAATTTAGAGTCAGAAGCTCTAGATTTGAACTTGCTTCTCCTATTTGCTCTCTGTCTTTGCACAACTCTCTATGTTCTCTAAGCCTCAGTATTGTCCCCTTCAGTCAACCCCCTGAGCCCATATATTTGCTGTGACAGTTGAATGAGATAATGTAGAGGGAAAGGTCCCAGCGAACTGTAAAATGAAATGTAAATATAAGGTATTTTAAATTTAATAATATGTACAGAGTTAATTATTTAGGGATTTTGAATCAGATTCCACGACATTTGTGGAGGCAGAAGGAAATCATCTCCTTTAAGTATTGCCAATGATGATTATAAATCCTAAAGTTAGGATGTAGTGGGTTGGTAGCTTTTTAAAGCAATTCTTTTTCATACTTTGTTAGGAAAATCAGTGCTTTTATCTTGACTGTAAGTTCTAAGACCCATTTTTTCAGTTAAAAAAAGACTTTTTAAGTCTTTTTAAAAAGTTTAATTGACAACACAGTCTAATGCTGTGTGTGTGTGTGTGTGTGTGTTTGGAAAAGAAACACGCAAAATTGTCAAGCCTGTTTACCCCTACATAGAAAGAAGGAAAGGAGAGAGACTTGTTTTCTTTCATTGACTTCCCTGGTGTTTCAGTTTTGTTTTATTTTCTTTTTTGGAACAGGGTCTTTCTCTGTCACCCGGGCTGGAGTGCAGTGATGTCATCATTACTCACTGCAGCCTCAATCTAGGCACAAACAATCCTTCTGCCTCAGCCTCCTGAGTAACCAGAATTACAAGCATGTGCCAGTATGTCTGGCTAATTTTCTTTTTTGTAGAGACAGGGTCTTGCTGTGTTGCCCAGGCTAGTCTCTAACTCCTGGCCTCAAGTGATCCTCTCTCCTTCACCTCCTGTATTCCTGGCATTATAAGTATGAGCCACCAAGCCCAGCTATGTTTCAGTTTTGAACAGAGAAGATATGTATTATTTTTGAAATAAAAATCAGTATAGATGAAAACAAAATCATGTTATATAAGATAAAGAGCTTTGATTCTCCATTGACAACAGATAAAGTTAATCTTCTTTGGAAAATGAGCACCATTATTGCACATGAGAATTAATAGAGATAAACCAATAAATCATAGCTACTTCTCATCAGGGATCCTTGCTCTAGAGAATCATCCATGTGAGCTACAACTTTACCAAAGTCAACACCAGCAATCTGGACCACCTACCCTCATGACTTTTTGTTTGGGTTCATATTTGACATCCATGTTCATTGTTTTTATCTATAGCCTTTTAAAACACGTGACTTGTCTCTCCACATGGTAACCTGTTGAATTTCAGTTTTAGCCTCTCAGGAGAATTACTGCCTGTTTGGTTGAGTTGTTCCCAAGAGCCGCCTAAATGAATTTCTGTCACATATCCCTTGAAATCTCTATTTAGACTACATAATCCTAAACATACCCTTGGAATATGATACAAATTCATCTAGATGTTTTCATGCTAAGCAGCCACAGAACGATAGAATCAACTTAATATATTCAGATTATGCTTTAAAATAATACAAGGTATCAAGTGATTTTTAGGGGCTCAAAAAGATACTTACTCAAAGAAAAGAAAAGAAAAGATAATATCTCTGCATAGGCTCTTAACAAACTGGCTTTTAGGTCTCTATTGAACTGACTTGTCTCTATGGATACACTTCCTGTTTCAACATACAAGTTGCCCACCTGTGTGCCTCTATATTAATATACATAATAATTATTGAAAGTGTACCATGTGCAGACACTGTGCTAGGTGCTTGGGATACAATGGTGAAAAGATACAGACATGGCTGCTACCCTTAGGGAGCTTGTTATCACTGGGGAGACCTGTTCATCAAATAACCTTTTGGGAAAATGGTTAATGGAAATTAACAGTAGTAAATGGAAAAATTTACTACTGGAATGGAAAATTTAACAGTAGTAAATAGCACATAAAGTTTGGGAAAATGATGATATTGGAGTGTTTGGGGTAAGTGGCCTAATTGGAGATGTCACAAAGGCTTCTATAATTGAACTGAAACCCAAAATATGAAAGAGTGTTAACCAGCCCATAGGAGAGAAGGGTGGACCTTGCAGGTAGATGGAACAGCATGTTCTGACACCCTGAGGTAGAAGGTAAATTAGGACATTCAAGGAGGTCAGAGCAAGCCCATGTAGCTGGAGGTTAGAAAGTAAGCAGGTATATAACACAGGATGACACTGAAGGGGTAGCAGGGTATCAGACGTTGCAAAACACAGTAGACCCTGTCACCAATGGTGATCTTTATTTTAAGTGAAACCAAAGTAAGTACCCATTTGATTAGGGTATTTCTCTTCATTGACTAAGGTTGTAGGGACTACTTAAAGCATTAAAGCATAACTAGACTATCTTTAATCTTGCACACAAGTCAACAACATGGAACCTTCCTAAGTCTTCAGAATAGTCACTCTGGGTCTTCACCCTGAGCCCCTGGGAAGATTTACAACAAATTTGTTGACTGAGACACCACCGCTACCTCCAACCCCAATTCCTAGAGATTCTGATTCCATAGATCTAGGGTGGGACATAGCCATCTTTATCTTTTAAACATTTGGCTAGTGATTCTAATGGGCAATAACGTCTGGGAACTATTGCATTCAAAATTCAGTTTTGTGTATTCCTCTTTTAATGATAGATATTATCAACCTCAGTGAAATAGGTAATATTACTGGTCATTTTTGAAAATTATTTAATGAAGAGAAAAGTTTACAGCAAGATCTTCCTCTCCTCATATCAGTGGGATTTCTGATCATTCAATTTTTTTACATTTTTGGGGTCTTCTGTATTAAGAATATTTCTATATGTTCATATTCCTTCTTTTGCTTTCTTCCTTGTGAAATTTCGATTCTTTGTAAGTTAATATTCTATTTATTTTGAACTTAATTAGATCAATTATTACAACAAGCTCAGTAAGTCTAGCATTTTCCAATAGTGCTATATTTATCTTGTTTTTCACTCAATAAGAACTTACTGTGATTCTAATGCTTTCTTGCAATCAATATAATTTATACTTTCTGAACACTTCAAAAGTAATATAAAAGTGTTTCCCTCTCAGACAAAATTGTTTCATTGGACTTGGAGATGTTTTCCCTGCCCATTAGTTGTTTTTCATCCATTAGTTGGAGGAAATGTCTGTGCTTCCTTTCATCTTCCCCAGTGAACCTTTGCCCTCAGTCCCTGATGAACACAGGGCAAGCTAATGACACCCTATCTTGGTGGCAGCCAGAGGTGGACACTACTTCTAGTGGAGCCACTTAGATATTTCTTGCAGGAGTTTGAACTAGGGATCCAACATATTGAATTAGTTGATTTGGACTACGGAAGTGAGGGTCCATGTGGGAGCTGAAGGGACTATAAATAACCATGGACAAGTGAATGTGTGTGTCATGCTGAGAAGCCATTTGGGGAGGGGACATCAAAAGAATGAAATGGAAGGGACAGAAAAAGGAGGACATTGAAAGGGCTTGCAGCAGTGATCAAAAAATCTTGTAGCTGAGGGAGTGGAACAGATAAAAGGAGGGACAAAAACACTTATATGGTTTAGCTGTGTCCTTACCCAAAATCTCATCTTGAATCATAATCCTCATAATCCCCATGTGTCAAGGGAGAGACCAGGTTGAGGGAATTGAATCATGGGGGTGTTTTCCTTGGTGCTGCTCTTGTGATAGTGAGTTCTCACAAGATCTGATGGCTTTATAAGTGTTTGGTAGTTTCTCCTGTATTCGTTCTCCTTCCTGCCACTTTGTGAAGAAGGTCCCTTGCTTCCCCTTTGCCTTCCACCATAATTGTAAGTTTCCTGAAGCCTCCCCAGCCATGCTGAACTGTGAGTCAATTAAAGTTCTTTCCTTTATAAATTACCCAGTCTCAGGTAGTTCTTATAGCAGAGTGACAATGGACTAATACAGTAAATTGGTATCTAGGTAGTGGGGCACTGTTAGAAAGATACCTGAAAATGTGGATGTGACTTTGGAACTGGGTAACAGGGAGAGAGGTTGGAACAGTTTAGAGGGCTCAAAAGACAGGAAGATGTGGGAAAGTTTGGAACTTCCTAGAGACTTGTTGAATGGTTTTGACCAAAATGCTGATGGTGATATAAGCAATGAAATCCAGGCTGAGGTGGTCTCAGATGGAGATGAGGAACTTCTTGGGAAATGGAGCAAAGTTCCACATGTCCAGGATGGCACTTCCCACTCAGAGAATGCCTTTGGTCTCTCCCGCTAGAATTTATTATGACCTCTTCATACTGAGAATTTCCAAAAGACAGCTAAGCTACTCTGAAAAATACACAAGATAAATAGCTCTTGCTATGCTTTAGCAAAGAGACGGGCAGCATTTTGCCCCTGCTCTAGAGATCTGTGAACTTTGAACTTGAGAGAGATGACTTAAGGTATCTAGCAGAAGAAATTTCTAAGCAGCAAACAGTTCAAGAGATGACTTGGGTGCTCAGTTTTATGTATTCACAAAGAGAGGGTTTGGAATTGGAACTAACATTTAAAAGGGAGGCAGAACATAAAAGTTTGGAAAATTTGCAACCTGACAATGCAATAGAAAGTAAAAACCCTTCTTCAGAGAAGAAATTCAAGCTGACTGCAGAAATTTGCATAAGTAACCAAGAGTCAAATATTAATCAGCAAAACAATAGAGAAAATGTCTCCAAGCCATGTCAGTGGTCTTCACGGAAGTCCCTCCCATTACACGCCTGGAGGCCTAGGAGGAAAAAACACTTTTGTGGACCAGGTCTAGGGCTTTGCTGCATTGTACAGTCTTGGGACTTGGTACCCTGCATCCCAGCTGTGGCTAAAAGGGGCCAATATACAGCTCAGGCCACTGCTTCTGAGGGTGCAAGTCACAAGCCTTGGTGGCTTACATGTGTCGTTGGGCTTGTAGATGCACAAAAGTCAAGACTTGAGGTTTGGAAACCTCTGCCTAGATTTCAGAAGATGTATGGAACTGCCTAAATGTCCAGGAGAAGTTTGCTGCAGGGGAAGAACCCTTGTGGAGAACCTCTGCTAAGGCAGTGTGGACGGGAAATGTGGGATGGGAGCCCCTGCTTAGAGTTCCCACTGGGGCACTGTTTAGTGGAGCTGAGGGAAGAGGGCCACCATCCTCTAGACCCCAGAATGATAGATCCACTGATAGCTTACACCATGTACCTGGGAAAGCCATAGGTACTCAATGCTAGCCCATGAAAGCAGCTGGGAGGGGGACTTTACCCTACAAAGCCACAGGGACAGAGCTGCCTGAGGCTGTAGGAGCCCACCTCTTGTATAAGCATGACCTGGATGTGAGAGATGGAGTCAAAGGAGATCATTTTGGACCTTTAATATTTAATGACTACCCAGGTGGATTTCAGACTGGCATGGAACCTGTAGCCCCTTTGTTTTGGCTAATTTCTCACCTTAGCCAAATGTGAGAAAAAATGGAACAAGAACATTTACCCAATGCCTCTACCCCCATTGTATCTTGGCAGTAACTAAACGGCTTTTGATTTTACAGGTTCCTAGGTGGAAGGAAGACTTGCTTTGTCTCAGATGAGGCTTTGGACTTGGACTTTTGGGTTAATGCTGGAATGAAGTAAGACTTTGGGGGACTGTTGGGAAGGCATGATTGGTTTTGAAATGTGAGGACATGAGATCTGAGAGGGGCTGGGGCAGAATTCTATGGTTTGGCTGTGTCCTCAACCCAAAATCTCATCTTGAATTGTAATCTCCGTAATCCCCATGTGTCAAGGGAGAGGGCAGGTGGAGGTAATTGAATCATGCATGCGGTTTCCCCTATGCTGTTCTTGAGATTGTGAGTTCTCATAAGATCTGACGGTTTTTAAGTGTTTTCTGGTTCCTCCTGCATTCATTTCCCTTCCTGCCATCTTGTGAAAAAGGTGCCTTGCTTCCCTTCCACCATGATTGTAAGTTTCTTGAGGTCTCCCCAGCCATGCTGAATTGTGAGTCAATGAAACCTCTTTCCTTTATAAATTACCCAGTCTCAGGTAGTTCTTTATAGCAATATGAGAACAGACAAATACAATAGGTCTATAGAATTTTATCACATGTACAGATTCATGCAACCACTAAACAAAATGTTTAGCACCTTTCCTAAAAGTAATACATTTGCATGGTTTAAAAAAAACAATATTTAAAAAATATTTAATGAAACATGAAAAAGATGGAATTTTTAAGTCAAAGAGAAAGAGCATCTGAACTATTTAAGATAATGGGGTCATAACTGAGTTAAAAACTAGCATTGGAGACTCAGCCAATACTCTAAAAACTGTCAGAAGTCTATCAGATGACTGACAACTGGTGCTTATGTGGGAAAGCAAGAAAGAACATCATTTAACTGTCTAGACCAAGTTGAAAGATTGTGTTTCAGAATGATAGCATTGATTGAATGTACATATTTTGGAAATCTATTTTGTTTTCGTAAATTTATTCAGTTTTATGTTCTTAGTATATATTTGTATTCTTAGTTTATTGGAAGATTTGTTCAGCTTTTTATTCTTAGTTCATTTTATCCTAGTTCTTTTTCGATTAATTACTCATTTTTATATCATGTTATTTTATCTTTTGATAAAATGATGAAATATTTTATAAATATTTGATAAAATAATCACCACAGAAGATCAGGTGTTTTCTTTTGCCCTCATTTAGGGAGAGAGAAATAGTTGTAGTTGGAATTTGGAAGGCCAAAGTAGTAATTACATTACAAAGTAATAATTACATTAAATCTTAATTCATTAAATAAAACTACTAGAGATAGAGTGTTTATTTCCAGGCCAGTCCAGTGACCTCTAACTGCTTTAGAGACTCCAAGAATTCCCAAGAAAGGCAGTTAAATTCAGTGACTATTTACTGACCATCTCTTATGTATTAAACATCATATACATGTCCAGAATGGCACTTCCCACTCAGAGAATGCCTTTGGTCTCTCCCATTAGAATTTATCATGATCTCTTCATATAGAACATTTCCAAAAGACAGCTAAGCTACTCTGAAAAGTAAACAGTTCATATGCTAATAACTGGTAATGGCAATGTACTCTCCCAGCTACTTATCCGTTGCCCTTTTCTTTCCTTGTTAATCTTTCTTTTTTTAATTTTGAATCTTTGTTCTGTTATTCATAACAGTTCCAAGAGAACGGAGTCCTTGTCTTTTCCATTGTTGGATCCTCAGCATCTAGGACAATGTCTGGTGTAGAAGGTGCTAACTGAACACCTTTGGATGACTGGGAAACAGGAAGCAGTCTCTCCTACAGGAAAGACCACCTGGCCAGAAGTATGGGAGACCAGAATGTTCATCCCTACTGGGACATTTGCTAACTGTACAAACCAGCGAGGAAATCATTTTCCCTAAGCCTCAGTTTATGCATTGATAAAATGGGGCTAATTATAAAATGAAGTTCAAAATAAGGGCTCTAGAGCCAGAATACCCAAGTTCTGTGTAAGTTCTACTACTAATTGTCCCTGTGTGACCTTAGTCAAACTACTTAAACTTCTGCATCTCAGTTTTCTCATTTTTTAAATGGGGAAAATATTTGTAATCTACCTCATAGGATTGTTGTGATGACTACATGTTTTTTTCAAAGAAGTATATGTCAAGGTGCCTGGTACATAAAAAATGCTCAATAAACATGACCCACTTCTATTGTCAGCATTATTGTGAGAAATCAATGAGATGTCATGAATGAAAGTACTTTTACTGTATAAAAAGCTACACAGATAAATATTTCTAGATTTCCATGTTACCCTGTCAAGGACAAACATTTGTCTTCTAGCAGGAGGCTTCTAGAACCACATTGCTTTTAACCGAATTTATAGATATATAAAGATCCTTCCAAATGATGAAATATCGATAAAGAGAGATTTTACAAAGGGGGAGCTTTTGGTTGACCCTAACATAACACTTCAAAAATTAGCCATTTACTCTGCCTAAAGAGGAAACAAAACAATGATTTTTGGTCCAATTGTCCTCATTATAAAAATTCTTTTGAAAGATTAAAAGTATGTCACAAAGAGACAAATTTCTTAAACGAAGCAACTGGTTTGCTGACATGTATTTGAAAAGCAGTCAGGAAACCACAGCCCTTTCCCTTATCAAAAAAAAAAAAAGAGAGAGAGAAAAATAAAAGCTTTTTATTTACTTGTGTTACGCTGGAAATATACTCACTAGAATTTCAAATATTGGTACTGCACCCACCATACAGTGCTTGCTTAACAAAGGTGGACATTACATTCGTGGAAATTGAAGTGTACAGGAATAGTTTTACCCACAAAGAGTAAGGCAGAGCTATTTGAAAATGATAGAAATCTGAAATTGGATATTTAAATGTGGGAAAATGAAGGTGTCTAAAAGCATGTGAAAGTATTCTAACCATATTTTTGTCCTGTTCATATTAAAATAGAAAATACACAATAGCTGTGTGATTTAAATGATATATGCCTAATATGAAAAAATGTAAAGGAGAAGGTTGCATACAGAAGAAACCATCCAAAATTCAAAATACTACAGGGTTTTATTTGTTAAAGCCTAGGTTAATACAAGCAAATTTGTAAGCACCGTGAGAAACTTTCTTCGTAAAGTTTTCTTTATATTTGAACCTAGCAAAAGGTCTTTCTGGCTATCATTTTACCTTTCTAGTATGGCTATATTTTTCAGTATGGAAAATTTTTCTAAATAATCTAAATGAGGGGTGTGATTTGAATCTGTATCATGTTCTGTGCCCACCTCCCACCTTGAGATATTGAGATGCTCATAAAGTTTGCAGATGTTATTTTACTCCCAGGAGTTGTACTAATAAGTGATAACCATTCCTATGGTACCCAGGAAGTGAGATAAATTCTTTACCATTGTTCCAGGCTATTATTTTCAAACAGCCACTGAAATATAATAAAAAAATACTTAATTACTTAGAGAAGTTAAAGAATGATTTGGCAATGTCAGAGTTTTAAAATGGAGAAATAAGCAAATTCTTCTTGATGCTAGTTAATTATTTGGTCAGTTGGTAAGAGGAAGTAACAGTTAAGTTATCAAGGCAAATGTTGTCCAAAGAAGGTTTATATAGTTGTTTAGTTGGGTGTTTTCAGTTTTCGTTTGTGTTTTAGTGGGCCAGGCAAAAAGTCACCCCAGTAGACCCCATAGTAGCTATTTTTTATCAGAATAGCTCCATTTTACCTCTCCTCCTGCAAACTGCAGTAAAAATAGAATATGAAATAATGTATTTTTTCCCTAGGATGGCCAAAACTAAGTACCACAGATTGGGTGGCTTAACACAACAAAAATCTACTCTCTTTCAGTTCTAGAAGCTGGAAGTCTAAAATCAATGTGTCTGCAGTGTCTCTGGGTAGCATCCTTCCTTGTCTCTTTCTAGCTTCACCAATCCTCATTATTCCTTGGCTTTCAGGTGCATAACTCTAGTTTCTGACTCTGTTGTCACATGGTGTTTTTCACATGTATTTTTTTCCTGATGTTCTCTTCTTATAAAGCCACCAGTCATATTGGATTACAGCTCACTCTAATGACCTCATCTTAATATGATTATATCTTTAATAAAACTATTTCATATATATATATATGTGTAAGTACTAGGGGTTAGGACTTCAATATATCTTTGGGGAGACACAATTCAACCTATAAAGGCTTAGGGTAAGGGAGAATTCCTTGAAATGTAATTTTCTAGAGTAGTAATCACTTTAGATCTCTTTAGATCTCTGAGAATTGTAGGGATACACTAATAAATTTCTTAGCTAGAGTAAATAATTAAAAGATTCTCCAGTGGGTTGGGGGTGAGGGGATGGAAAGAAAGTGCCTTATGCCTCTAGTGGGTTTTCAAGTATCACCAAGGGAAGAGGATATGTAATATGAATATTGAGAGCCATCAGTGAAGTTGTTAAGGACAAAAACTTAAGAGCCAAAAATCTGGTTCACACCCTGCTCCACCGCTTCCTAGCTGTGTGAACTATGGCACATTATGTGGTGACTCCACACCTCATTTTCTTCATATAAAATGGAAATAATAACACTACAAGGCAGCTGTAAGTATTACATGGGCAAATACAGCACCTAGAATAATACCTTGTGTGGTAAGGCATAGATTTAAAATGTTTGAAAACAATGAATTGGAATAAGTTACTAATGAAAATGCTTTGGTGATTGAAAACAGAGAGGAGGAAAAAATACAAAACCATGACTTCACGCAAGGGCTAGATATTTGAAACTGTTATTGCAGAGAAAATACAAACAAGGGAGCTTCAGATTCCAAAAGGAAGACCAGGTGTTAGGAGAATACTAGAGTTGGTTAAATGCTACCTGATAATTGTCTAGTGTGTGACCTTCATGGTCTTTATCCAGGTAGTTGTATTTCTTTTAACTTTTATTACAGTATAGCTTTGTATCTCCTCTTTACTGGGTGGGATGTTTATCCAGTGGGATAAGTGTCTAAGGGGAAATAACACGTCTCTCTTTGGGTTTGACCTTGCAAAAATTTAATTAAGTGACAGTAATTATCAGGTTGTTATTAACTTTGAAACATCTAAGGCTTGCATGCTACCCTAGAGGGTTTGCCTGAGTTTAGTTTTCACATATTCAGAAACATTCTTTTTAAACTCAAATATACAGTTGTGTTTGTGTTTCTGTGTATGTGTTTAAATTTACATGCTGTCAAAAATAGATTTTGACTGAACAGTTTCAATTTGGTCTTATACAAATCTGTTGAGTGTCCCCTCCCCCTCCACCCCCTGGATGGATCTAGATCTCAGAGGAGCTAAAGCTTGTCTCTGGAACTACATTATGTAAAAATCTGTCCCAACCACAGAGTCATTTGTCTCTGGGTCTTTGGACTGAGTTGTGGTCTCCTGTGGGTAAGCCACCTAGGTTGCTATCCTTGGTGCTGAATCTCCCCTACACAGGAGCAGGGATGGATCTTTCTCTAGAGTGTCCACATTCCTGTAACAGCCTCATCCGATGCTTCCCCCGAGACCAATTATAGCTTAATTCTCATATTTCTGATGATTTTCTGACAAATGCCTACATTTCTTTTCTATTAACTTTTACTAACATTTCAAAACATTAAAACCTGTAGTGGTTTTGAACATGATCTTTGGCTCTAGCAAGGACTAGTCAAATATCAGATCCACCATATGACTCAGGAAATCCATGTAGCTACTATTAGCTTCTGTTTCTTCATCAATAAGGTGTGAATAATGATAGTATTATTGGGATAATATGTGTTAAGAATTTAATACATTGCTCTAGCACATAGCAGTGTGCCTAATCACCATCACTAAATTTAGCTATTATTTCTCATTCCACATTTTCTAAGACCAAAGTCCATTTTATAATACAATGATGAAAAACATTACTTAGAATGTTTATTTGTACCTCATTTTTCAAAAGTTTGGAATTCTTTGGTTAGCTTAAATAAGAATCATTTGCTCAACCTTGGGATTCAAAATGAGAAAGAGATAGTTCAAATATATTTGTTGTAGCATCCCATTGCCAGTCTAGAGTGATCTTATAGGTAAAGCAATCACCAAGTATATAAATACAGACTAACTCCAAATTCTACACATCCAGCAATCTGATATTTGGATCAGTAACATCTACATTCATCAGTAACACTTAGCTACTTAACTACATACATAAGTAATACGACATGTTAATTTTTCAAACTTACTGGATATATGGCTTTTTCCAGTTCTTATTTGTGATTTTACTGGAGATTTGCCTCTACTTTTTTTCTGAAACAATATTTGTATTTTATCTCTACTATATGATTGTTACTTTCATTTAGCTGCACAGGGCAAGGCACTTGAAAAAACTGGAGATTTAAAGTACTCCAGACTCCTTTCTTGATTTAGCATATTAGTTTCATCTGGAGAGTTAAGTATTCCTGAGAAGGTGGGTTCCAAGAACTAGAAAGACCTAATGAGGGGTGAGCTCCATGTGAGTAGGTGAGCTGAGGTCAGGGTTAGTTATATGTAAAGATGCATAAGAAATAGCTAATCAGCGTGCAAGAGACTCACAATTGCCCTTGTTACCTCATTGGTTTCTAATATGACTGTTTTAGCCTTCTTGAGTGTTCTAAAATTGTTATATATTTTAAAGAAAAAAATGCTCATTTTTACTATTGCCAAGTGTTGAATGAATATGTGTAATCACTCCCCAAAATGCCAAGCATAGTAATAAATCGGGTGACATAATGAAAATATTACTTCCTAATTTGAAAAGGAGCCTCAAAATGATGGAGCATTCACGTGCTAAAAACCTATGATTTATAAACAATAATATTATATTAATTCAGAGGCCCCCTGAAGGCTTTATACCGAAGGTAATTGTCTTATATACACTGCTTGACATCCAAAATTTCACTTTATATGTTGCATTCTGTTTTCATTAAAATGCTATCACCCCTGGAGTGGTCATACTCTAAGCTATTGCTCTTTTATTTTAGTTTTATGAAAAAGAGTTATTTGTATTCATGTTATAATAAATTAGAAATACTTTTGCTACTACTGTTGCTTCTCTATACTCCCTCCTACCTGTCTTAGTGAATTTGCTATCTCCTGTACAGATCTATTACCCAGAATAGATGACTTAGTAAGTTGATGCCTTTATAACAAACAATTCAGAGGGACAAAAGTTTCTTATAAGTACCACATACATGCTAGCCAACTGCACCACTGGAGCCACAAAAAAAAGGCTTCTTATTTACTAGTTTGTTCATGTAAAACTACATGATGCATTTTATAGTCAACAATAGTGAGGTTGTTTTCATCATCCTCCTCCTTTACACTGGCATGGAAAATTCGTCATTCTCATCAAATGATTTCATCAGGAAGATAATGCTCATTTATTTTGATCATATGCTTATCAATGACAGAGAGAAAGAGATGCCATTACAAAGTAGTGAATAGCTTGTCCCATCTCATACACACAAACACACACACTCACTCACTCACCTAAAAGTAACAGGTGGTTGGAAAGCTTTGATTTCACTTGAATAGTATCTTAATTTAATATTTTAGCCTAGCAGCTTGAATGATCTTCTTCCTTCCTACTGCTCCAATCTTTATCACCTTGCTTCTCCAGTATGTTACTGTTATACAAGTTGCTTCACATCTCTAGAAGCCAAGCTGGTTCCCGCTTCAGAACCCTTACCCTTGATCTGGAATGCTCTCATCACAGATCTGCACATTGCTAATTCTTCCTCATCACTTATATCTGAACCCAAAAGTCTTCCTAATTCAAGGTTTACCTCACCCCTGGTACTCTGAATCCCACAACCTTGAAAGCTCTGTAAAAGTGAATAATTTGTCTATTTTCTTTACCACTGGATCCTTAGTCTAGAACATACAAAGCATACAATAGGTGTCCAAGGCATATTTTCTGAATACAATAATGAATTATAAAAAGTGAAATAATAATCAATTATAATATGCCCAAAGATATCTAGTACCTTGAAGGGAAAAGGAAGACATAAGCTATAATAATTATTGTCACTTAGTAAACACCTACAATAACCAAGGTATTATACCTCTTACCTCATTTAATACTCACACAAACTTTGTGCCACAGCACTAATAATTAGCCAAGAGAAAATTTAACCCATGTCTATCCTATAACAAAACCATGTAATTAGCCATTGGGCATAAATATAGGAAGAAGCCCAGAATATTTACACTGAGAGACCCAAATACAGATGTACCTGACTAGCACTTTTCTGTCTGGATGCTGGAAATAGCTATTCGTGAATGAATAATTTTCTCAGGATTTGTATCATTTAAGATTTTGTTGACAGTGGCAGAAACTGCCACCTAAACTATTTGATCTAAAATATAAGTAAATGTATTGCCCCACAGAGTTGAACAGATGGGAGTGATGGCTTCAAAGGGGTCTCAACGTAGTCCTCAAATCATGTCACCAGAACCTAGGTTCTCTCTTGATTTGCATACTCCACTTCCTTGGTGTTAATATGGCAGGATAGTAGTTCTAGCAGCTCCAGGGATTATATATTCTTTTATGTCAGTGGGAAGGAGGAAGTTTGCTTCCCCAGTAGTAAAGACTACTACCAACCCACATGGCACTTTTGTGCAAATTAGAAAAAGGTAACTCTTTCTTGAGGAAATTTCCAAAGTTAGTTTATGATTAATTTATCAATAATTATTGAAACATATAAGCTACTCTACAAAATTATATAAATCATACTGTTAGAAGTAATATAGTAGAATATGTAAATTTTTAAGATTCAAGTACACTCATATATTAGATGTTATGTAAACATTTCTTGTCTTTTTTTCAGGAAAACAAATTATGATACTTTCAAAGCTTACTTGTACCAATAATCAAACCATAGACTTCACTATTTTTTCTAGCAGGAATGGAGATCTTAAGTAGCTGTTGTTTAATTTTGAGAAGCAAAGGTCTTGGCTTCTCAATTACCAGTATCAACTAAGTTAAGTATACCCTAAATATTTTTAAATAAAAGTGTTTGGAATATTTTTCTGGTGAATTATTGCCATGAATATTTCAGTACTTCAACAAGAGATGTTCTAAATGTAAGAAAACTATGTATAAGTTTTAGTTCCCCATGTTCTTGATGTTCCCCCAGTATCACACGACTATATTCCTTGGTAAATTTCCAATTTATAGTTTATATTGTTGAAATAGTTCGGATTTGTAGTTCATATTCATATTCATTATAACTTTTCAAATTATATTTCATCTAAACACTGTCATAAATTTGAATCTTAAAGGTGATATATGTTAATGATAAATATGTGAAGAAATAAATTTATTTTAAAATTTAGTTCTGGATAATTTCTATGATCAACATAATCATGCTGTTTATATTTGAAATGAGTCTAATCCTTTCTATTCTGGAGAAGCCAATGTCAATGCTAAAAGATAGTGAAGTTTATTTAGCTTCAATTGTACGGTTTTTAAAACATCGCTTCATTTTTATTAAGAGAATTTATTTTTTCAGTGCTGTCAAGTGTTTATGTATGCTAAATTTTGTTTGCTCATTATATTAGTCGATTTTCATGCTGCTGATAAAGACATACCCAAGACTGGGCAATTTAAAAAGAAAGAGGTTTAATTGGACTTACAGTTCCACATGGCTGGGGAGGCCTCACAATCATGGTGGAAGGCAAGGAGGATCAAATAACATCTTACATGGATGGTGGCAGGCAAAAAGAGAGCTTGTGCAGGGAGACTCCCATTTTTAAAACCATCAGATCTCATGAGATCCATTCACTATCAAGAGAACAGCACAGGAAAGACCCACTCCCCACTGCCATGATTCAATCATGTCCCACTGGGTCCCTCCCATAAAACATGGGAATTATGGGAGCTACAAGATGAGATTTGGATGGTGACACAGAGCCAAACCATATCATTCTGCCCCTGGCTCCTCCCAAATTTCATATCTTCACATTTCAAAACCAATCATGCCTTCCCAGCAGTCTCCCAAAGTCTCGGTTCATTTCAGCATTAACTCAAAAGTCCATAGTCCGAAGTCTTACCTGAAACAAGGCAACTCTCTTCCACCTATGAACCTGTAAAATCAAAAACAAGATAGTTACTTTCTAGATACAATGAGGGTACAGGCATTGGATAAATACAACCATTCCAAATGGGAGAAATTGGCCAAAACAAATGGGCTATAGGACCCATGCAAGTCCAAAATCCAGCAGGGCAGTCAAATATTAAAGCTCCAAAATGATCTCCTTTGATTCCATGTCTCACATCCAGGTCACACTGATGCAAGAAGTGGGTTCCCATGATCTTGGGCAGCTCCACCCCTGTGGCTTCACAGGATATAGCCTCCCTCCTGGCTGCTTTCAGGGACTGGTATTGAGTGTCTGTGGCTCTTTCAGGTGCAAGGTGCAAGCTGTTGGTGGATCTACCATTCTGGGGTCTGGAGGATGGTGGTCTTCTTCTCACAGTTCCACTAGGAGTGCCCCAGTAGGGACTCTGTGTGAGGCTGTGACCCTACATTTGCCTTCTACACTACCTAGCAGAGGTTCTCCATGAGGGGCCTGCCCCTGCAGTAAACTTTTGCCTAGGCATCCAGGCATTTCCATATATCTGAAATCTAGGTGGAGGTTCCCAAACACCAGTTCTTGACTTCTGTGTCCTGACATGCTCAACACCATGTGGAAGCTGCCAAGGCTTGCAGCTTCCACCCTCTGAAGCCACAGCCTGAGCTCTACATTGGCCCCTTTCAGCCATGGCTAAAGCAGCTATGATGCAGGGCATCAAGTCCCTAGGCTGCACACAGCACGGGAATCCTGGGCGCAGCCCACCGAAACCACTTTTTCCTCCTAGGCCTTTGGGTCTGTG
Organism: Macaca thibetana thibetana; assembly: GCF_024542745.1. Classification (NCBI taxonomy): domain Eukaryota; kingdom Metazoa; phylum Chordata; class Mammalia; order Primates; family Cercopithecidae; genus Macaca; species Macaca thibetana. The sequence continues at coordinate 122,664,912 of NC_065579.1, forward strand.
ATAGGAGGGGCTGCCCTGGAGACATTCTTCTCATTGTCTTAAGGATTAACATTCAGCTCCTCATTACTTATGCAAAATTCTCCAGCAGGCTTGGATTTCTCCTCAGAAAATGGGATTTTCTTTTCTATCACATTGTCAGACTGTAAATTTTCTGAACTTTTATGATCTGCTTCCCTTATAAAACTGAATGCCTGTAATGGCACCCAAGTCACCTCTTGAATGCTTTGCTGCTTAGAAATTTTTTCCATCAGATACCCTAAATCATCTCTTTCAAGTTCAAAGTTCTACAGATCTCTAGGGCAGGGACAAAATGCTACCAGTTTCTTTGCTAAAACATAGCAAGAGTCATCTTCAGTTCCCAACAAGTTCTTTATCTCCATCTGATACCACTTCAGTCTGCACTTTATTGTCCTTATCACTATCAGCATTTTGGGCAAAGCCATCAGCAAGTCTCTAGGAAGTTCCAAAGTTTCCCACATTTTCCCGTCTTATTCTGAGACCTCCAAACTGTTGCAACCTCTGCCTCTTAACCATTTCCAAAGTCACTTCCACATTTTCAGGTATCTTTTCATCAGCACCCCATTCATGGTACCAATTTATTGTATTAGTCCATTTTCATGCTGCTGATAAAGACATACCTGAGACTATGCAATTTACATAAGAAAGAGTTTTAATTGGACTTACAGTTCCACATGGCTGTGGAAGTCTCACAATTATGGTGGAATACAAAAAAGGAGCAAGTCACATCTTACATGGATGGCAGCAGGCAAAAAAGAGAGCTTGTGCAGGGAGACTCCAATTTATAAAATCTTCAGATCTCGTGAGACCCATACACTATCATGAGAACAGAATGGGAAAGACCTGATCCCATGTTTCAATCATTTCCCACTGGGTCCTCCCATAACACATGGGAAATCTGGGAGCTACAAGATGAGATTTGGGTGGGGACACAGAGCCAAACTATATTTCTCATCATGTTGTTTATAACATTAATGTTGCTTAAAACATCATACCAAATTAACAGTAAACAATTACATTTGAAAGCAAATAGTTTTGAAAGTGTAGCATTGTCTTGCATTCTAAAACCTATCTATTTAAACTCCTTGCTTCAAATCATAGGCTATTTTTTTGTCATGCTAGATGCTAGATAGGTACGTTCTTGATTCTTAAACTTGTCTATCCCATGTCCAAGCATAATGATCTGCATATAACTTGTAGAAGAACAGTCTTTACATTCATTTGTTTGAAAATTGTCCAAATGTGCCAATTTTCTTAGAACAAGACGTTTTAGCATCATCTGTCTCCCCAAAATTGTTCAAATAAATATGGAAACCATGTATGCTGGAGTTGACAAAGTTCTGATAAAATAAGAAAAAAGTCAAAATATTGAAGATGTATCAATATGAATTGTATCCCCTCAGATGTATTGTCCTTCTGCAGTGTACGCCTGGACAATGGTATGCACCTCTCTGAAAAGAGTACAGAAAAGAAAAGCCCTAATCCTCACTCTCTTTGGCCCTAACTGGATGGACTTGTGTTGTTTGCCTAAATCAATCACTATGACTGGAACTTGAATTATTTTGATAGCCCTTGCCTCATTCTCAGGCCCTGGAGTTAAAGTCGATTTCCATAGAAGCTAGAAGTGGAGAAATGTGTATTTTAATTTTATTTTAAGAAGTGTGTATGAATATTAGCCTGCAGATATCAAATATCCCTTACATGTTTGATTATAAAATAAGTAGAACTGTAAAAAAGAATCCTTTTTTTTCAGCATTATTCCAAGCAACAATTTTCACTCCATTATTCTGCCTAAAGGTAAACATCTAAGTACACCCTTGAATAGGATTAAGATGGCTCCCATCATTCTTGTTTATTTGGCTAGGCTTTAGGATTTTGTTCAGTTAGTGTTTGGCTGTTGTTTTACCTATGGTAGTCTATGAAAAACCTTTAGGAGGAAACTACCCTTTGTATTGAACACCTGGTCCGATTAGGTAGCGATAGTTGACCTGTGAATTAGTAGGCAAGTGTACTTTTTCAAAAATAAAATTCAAATAGGAACACCTGCTCCTGTCCATAGGGTTAATCGTATGTTCAGAACTGAGCTTTATTTGGAGACTTATTCATAAAGGGAATTAATATCTGCCACTTTGCTACAGAGTTACAGCAAAGTCAAGCCACCAACACATAATCATTCCTGTCACTTCCTCTGTTCCCTACACACAGATTCTCCTGCTGTGTTCCACAGATTGTTGTCAAAGATACATCATTAGATAAGATAAAAATGATTGACAAATTTTTCTTCTGATGGGATTGCTTTTTGATAAAGTATTACTATATAGTACACATATTTGTGTCTGTACATACACAAGATCACGATTTGTGATGGCTACTAGTCAATGAATAAGTTGCCTTTTCACTGATACTAGTGCTTCATTTGTAAGTGCATTTAGCAAGTGCTTTTATATTTGAAACCTTAAACATTCTTTTTAAATATATAACCTGTGATAAGAGATGCTCCGCCCAGCTTCCCCATCTTAATGAAACAGGAGGAGCTTCAGGACTAAAAAGATCACAAATTCTGTTTAAAGGAATGTTCAGGTCCATAGTTTGAGAAAGTTAGCTAAAGATTGACTTACCATAGTTATTCTTAGGTCACAAGATATTTGTACACATATTGATATATTCTTATAAATATTATATATGAGTACATATCACTATATAACACTGAGAGAAAAAGAAAATATATTAAGAAAATCATCAATTAGACACAAAATAAAGACTTTCTTCTCTGTTAAAGAGAACTTCAATAAGTAAAGGTTCATGGAGTATTCTCCTGTGGAAATCATAAAGAAACAGAGGCCCTAACCATTTTTCTAAGAAAGGTTAGCTCTTCTCTTCCTGGAAGAGAGAATGCCAATTCACATGCCCTTTTCCAGTCCCACTGAGCAATTAGATTTTATGCTTTCTGACTGGATATGGACAAAAAAAGAAAGTTAAAGAATTTTCCAGTTAAATCAATTCCACAGAAAACTTGTCCGAGATATGCTTAGTTACCAAGTACATGCTTGATTCTGTCACGTTCAGTTGTTGGTGTGGAAGGACCTCATGTCCTCTCAGCTTGCTTTGGGAATGGCCATTCTACTTCCATTAAGTTATGCATGGAAAGTGTTAATGGCTCTGCTGGGGCAGAGAAATAGTTTTGGAATTGAGCTAATGGTGAATTTCCCCACCTTCACACCCTAATAATTCTCCTGAAGATATATTACTCAGTTCACTTTATTCCTCCTATGCCGTATGTGCCTAGCTTTAAAAATCAAAAATGTCACTAAACTTCCTTACATAGTTCTTCATACAGACTTTTGACTATCCTAGAATCTGACAAATCAAATCATTTTAATCAAGCACAACAAACATCTCATGTTGAAACAGCTGTAAGCACAATATGCAAATTGTGTTTACTAGTAGCTTATGCTCCAGAGAAATAATCTTTATATGACTGCTTTATTATTTACAGTAGTTTTGAAATTTAATTTTCGTCAACATTGACAGATGCCTTCCATGTTAATACTTGGGCTGCTATATATGGAAAAGGCTAAACATATGCAGAGATCTCGTATTTGTGAGCTGATAATGTGGTTGACAAATGGGTTTAACAATATCCAGTCATTTCTGAGCAGTCGATGAAATTCACCTGAGGTCTATGAGGAGGAAGGTCAGAGGAATATGAATGAAGAAAGAAGAAAGCAATGGCTCTGGAGGGCCCTGCATATAATGAAAGCATGACAGAGGGTGATTAATTGTATTTCAGAGCTAGATAATTCCCAGAGAATATGTGTGCACGATAAAAAGTTTCTAACCTTTCCAGTTGTAATTAAATGAGGGATTCACTAGCCTAAGCTGAGTAAAGAATGTTTTTTCCATAACTGTATGAATGCACGTAATGAAATGGTTTGTTTCAAATGTTCATTTCTTACTGCCTGAGTTTTGAAGTTGACAAAACTGAATAATACCCAGGGAGTGAGGAGGAGGTTCTCCCCACTGGGGAGGACTCCTTCCCTTAGAAATGAACAAACTGGTTAAATAAATTTAGAGTGACTTGGAAAATTTACCTGTCCTAAAATACCTCAGGAGGTACCCTCAGGTAGAAAAGGAAATAGAAGTCATTCTTAACCAATACAGTTTCATGTAGCTTTAGATTTAAATCTTCTGCAGAATAATGTGTTTGTAATGTTGTTTGGACTTTTCATAATGTTCTGCCTTTTAGGTGCTAACTTGCAGTGGTCTGGGCTTTTTCTCTCTTTTTTCTTGGCATCTCCTTTCAGACAAAGAAAAGTAATGGGTCCAGAAAACATAATAAAAACTTACAGTTTTTATGAGGTGGTTTGAGTAAATACTGAATTCATTAAATTCCCATTTTTATAACAAGTATTTATTGACCACTTTGTGCATGCCTGATGCCATACTAGGTACCAGGGGATTCATGCCTGCAACAGTGTCTGGCACATAGTAGGTCTCAATAAATAGGTGTTGAATGAGTTGGTGAAGTTAAACTATGTGTCAATATTTGAATTCAGTGGATTTGGTTACTTTCTCATCTACTTTACTAAGATATGGAGAAAAAGTAGAGACAGCATAATGAATGAATGTTTCTAAAGTGTTTTGATTAATGACAAAAATAGCCCAATGCCTCCATTATTTCTCACTCTCTTTTTTTCAATGCAATGAATTGCATTCATTCATTTTTCTGATAGCAGTGTATGAGTGACTTAGAACTAACTTAATATTTTAAATAGCTGGTACAGATAACACAAAAAGTAAGTCAAACTAAATACATATTAATTAAAGACTCAATAATTTGGCAATGAGTTGTGGAAGGGAATGGAAATTGAGTATTAGGAAAAATAGTTCCAATGTATCATTTAAAAGATTGTTGTTTTCTGAATATAATGATGGATATTATGTGTTTACATGTCCTGCCTTTCAGACCAAATTTCCGAAGATTTAACAGAGACCCCTTTCTTCAAGAGAAAGGTCATCAATTGGTGGCTTAGTGAGAACAATTAGACTATGCTGCATTAACAAACAACTCCTATCTCAGTCATTTGCCACAACCAAGTTGCCACAACCATCTTACTTAGGCTATATGTCAATTGTAGCTTTTCTCCATGTTGCCTTCCCTCCTAAATCTAAGGCTAAAGAACCAACTTTCATATAGAACATTTCCAGCCACTGTAACAGAAGGTAAAGAGAGCTGGTGAGCTATGTGCTGGCTCTTAAAATGCCTATCAGAAAGTGACACACAACACTTCCACTCACATTCCATTGGTCAAAGAAAGTCATATGGCCACTCCTGAGATCACCAATGAGAGGACATATAGACCTGCCATTGGGAGGGATACCCAGGGATGGAAACTAAAAGACTTGATAAGCTAGCAAATCATGCTATCATAAATGATTTTGCTAATTTCCCATCAGTGTATAGGAAATGCCTTTAAAAAGAGTCTTGACAGAATCTCAGGGATGGAAGGCAGGATGGTCATGATGAAATCATTGAAAACTCCCTGCTGGCTTAAGTGTGCTTTGTTTTGCTCACTGTCGGGTCCCCTGTACCTAGCATGGTCCCTGGAATATGCCAGATGCTCAATAATTATTGATTACAGGACCACCTACATAATTCATGGGCCCAGCACAAAATGAAAATGGGGAGCTTTTATTCAAAAAGTAGGGGGGAAGTACCATTAAAGTTACTAAAATTAAAACTTCATTCTTTCTTCTGTAGTCTCTCTCTCTCTTCTGGATATGTTGTGGGTTTTATATTTGCTGTTTTTATTTATTATTTAATGTTGTACTTGTCCAGGTTTTAGAGACACTTGCTGATAAGTACAGACGTGAACAAGTGCCTGGGAGCCTGTAAATTACCCTTCCCGCAGGACTCAAATCCAAAGGTTTGCAGTGTGTTTGGTACCAGAATCAGGGGTGACCAAGTCACCTGCCAAACTCACTGTGGTGCTGCCAGCTGGAAACAGGGATGACCCTGGCTGTGCCCCACCCCAAAACAATGTAGGTACACACTCCCATCCCAAACCCTTCCTGTGCTCTGATCCCCAGAGGGTAGCAGCAGTCATTGAGCAGGAACAGAGAGGAAGAGACCAATGTGGCACCAGTGAGTTGGAGGAGGCACTAGCTGCTGAGTGAGGCAGAGGTGGGGAGGCTGACAGGGATCCAGGGAACCATGTGTGTGGAAGCAGATGGCCAAGGACCCATCCCAGGTAGGTTTTATTCAAGGCGTCATGGCAGATTTGTAGCCTATCAAAATCTGCAGGAGATATGAGACAAGACCATGTGTGAGCCAAGGTTCTAAGCCCTTGACACATGCTCCATTGTCTCATCAAACTTCACTTACAAAACAGAAACTATGATAAAACCCTAATAATTTAAACATGATGACTACTGAACATTGAACACTAAGCCTGGGCTCCTTTGCAATTGCATTGGTCACATGCACCTGAAGCCACCTTGAGTTGAGAATATAGATGAATGAAATATTCATTCTAATAGAATTCTAATGTTATGTTAGTTTTATAGTACATGTATTGCCAACCAGTTTGTCAGTAAGATAGAAATTTAAATACATGCACAGACACACACACACACTAAGACTTATTTAGCTCTCTGGTGATGAGACCACCAATACCAAGGCAAATTGTGTCCTTCTAATGGTGACACACTTCGGCTTAAGGGATTGGATGCACTGTATGCATCTCCCTCTCCTGGCTATCAAGGATGGCCTCTTTGATGATTGAGTTTTATGGAAAGAATTTGAATATCCTTGAAGTCATTATATGTAGAAATTGGAAGGCCCTAAGTCTAAAGGAGAGTAATATGTTAGACAGACATTTATTAATAGAATCATAGATCCTTCAGGTATAAGGGATATTTAAAGTCACCAAGCTTGAATGTCTTTCTGCTGAGGAATGGAAACCCACAGAAATAACAAAGCTTAGGTTGCACTGCAGTGCATTCCTACAGTCTTGACCAGAATTCAGCTCTCCTGGCCATCCATCCAATCTTAAATTGTTTTGATTTCTTGTTATGGTTTTCTTCTTTGAGTGTTTAATTTACTTTGTTTCCAGTGTTTATTACAGGTGATAGAAGAGGATAAATCTCTTTCTTAAACTGTTTGAGAAAGTTGTATTACATGAAAACATGAAACTAGTTCTTTCCTTATGATTACTTAAAAGATTTTAAAGTAATCTGTTCTAAGTAGGCTTATTTACCTAAAAAAATAATTGAACTTAAGCCCTCTGAATGATGTCCTTCTCAGTAAAAATACACTACGTAATATACCTACTAATAAAAGAAATGGATCCCAATAGTTAAATTCATAACTAGAAACAGAATTCATAACACCAATAAACGTCCATTTTTAAAACAATTACCTTAATGCAGATATCTCAGAAGACAGCATTTTATTTAGAAATGATTCTTTCTCCTCCTCCTTTACTGTCCTCAGCAAATATATTCATTTCACAATGTACTTGAGGTATCTTGGGTCCTATTTGGCATATTAAGACTATAATTTGGTTCACCTTAAGGACATAAAAGAGATAGTTATAAAAATATTTAATCCCACAAAGAGATTTGATCCTTGGATATTACTTCTACACTAGTAGAATACAGTTCAGTGTGTGTGGTGTTTAAAGCTAAAATTTGAATTACTTCAATAAAAATAGAGAACAGTCACAACCAAGGATAATGTAAGTGAGAAACGTAAATCTCTAGAACAGCATTCTCAACCAGGTGCTATTTTTCCCCCTTCCTTCATCATTCCCCCACCCCAGGGACATTTGACAATAGCAGAGACATGTTTGTCATGACTGATGCTTGGTGGGGGATGGCAGGGAAGAGGCTTAGTGGTATCTAGTGGGTAGAAGCCAGGGATTTATCCTACATTATACAGAGCAATCTTCGTCCCCAACAATAATTATTGGGTCCAAAATATCAATACTGCAAAGCTGAGAAACCCTGCTTGAATGGCTTATTGCTCAAGTTTTGTCCAGGGTTGTCACATGGATATGCATTGCTGTTGTGTGCCATTGTTACCACTTAGGACTTTGATTAAGTTAAATTCATTCTTGGCTTTGTCCCTTAGGTAAAAATCACTTTTACATATCCGCATCCCAAAATAAATTCATAATGCTCAAAATGGATTGAGAAATATCTTTTTTTCTTTAAAGTTTAAAAGACATGGGCCGGGCGCGGTGGCTCACGCCTGTAATCCCAGCACTTTGGGAGGCCGAGACAGGCAGATCACGAGGTCAGGAGATCGAGACCATCCTGGCTAATATGGTGAAACCCCGTCTCTACTAAAAAATACAAAAATTAGCCGGGAGTGGTGGTGGCCGCCTGTAGTCTCAGCTGCACCGCAGGCTGAGGCAGGAGAATGGCGTGAACCCGGGAGGCAGAGCTTGCAGTGAGTGGAGATTGTGCCATTGCACTCCAGCCTGGGCGACAGAGAGAGACTCCATCTCAAAAAAAAAAAAAAAAAAAAAGAGTTTAAAAGACATGTTTTCGTATTAGAAGCATTAAATCCTTTACTCCAGTTTAGTATTCCAAAGATGGGGGAAACTAAGCCATGGTTTGAATCTACTTTATCCTACTGAGCTATTTAAATTCTTCATTATCATAAAAATAATTAGTTATTTTCATAGTAACACTAGAATGCTTGATAGCTTTGATAAAGCAAGTGATGAGAATACTACTAAAACGGTGTTACTTCTAAAATGATAATTTTACCTGAATATTTTATGTGCAGTTTGAGTAAATATACAGTGTGTGTACATATATACATACCTATATATATACACACACATAAATATTTACACTTAACCTTAAGTTTCACCATTTGAGGTGAGGGTAGAATATACTACTTATCAAGCCCTTTCTCTTTTTCCAGTAAAATCCAAGTCAATTGAGAGATGATATATGTTTTAAAAATGAAGATTAAAATAACATTTTGGCTTTGTTACTGGTAAAGCAGTTTGAGAACAAGGCTTTGGTTTGTGGCCACAGCCTAGCTTCTTTGTATCTTCCTCTCCAAGTTGAATGGATGCAGGGGTGCGTCCTGAGTCATCATGCTTTCAAATACACTCATCATCCTTGCCCTGCTCTGCTCTGGGCAATGAGAGGCTGTCCACTGCAGACTGCACTTCCCAGGCTATTGTGCCAGCTGGGTCTAGCCAATGGGCTGTACTGATGGGGGATAAGGAGAAGCAGGAGTGTTTTTCCCTCTCTGCTCTGCCATGTTGTCTGCAGCAAGCCTATCTCCTCCTTGGTTCCAGATCCTGGCAGAAAGGCCTATCATGATTCCACCTTCTACTGTTGGACTCTGGTACTTAGTTCCAGTAAACCTACCTACCTGGGCTCTCCCTCTGACCCAGGGCCAGAGGTGGCTCCCTGTTACTGCTAATACTCATCTCTTTTTTGGCTTCAAAGCTCTTCTGTCACCTCTGTAGCCAGTTTTCTGATGAAAACCATGTTCTAAAGATTCTTCTTACTCTAACCTCAAACTCTAGATTGTGTCACAAGGCAGGAACTTGAGAAAGCATGCACCCTGAGAACAGGCTCTACCCTAGAGGGAGCCAAAGCAGTGCTCCTGCTTACCTCCTTCTCACTGGGTCTGCAGTCAGATAGGCTCCCTCTTCCCAATGAGACAAAGTAAGAAGGTTCTAAGGAGGCGCTGGGCAAAGTCCAGCCCTAATATCTCCTCCAGCAGAACAGAGTAAAGTTTCCACTTTTCTTCGACATTGGGGGCCACACAGACTATATTACAGAATGGACTTCAAGGCTGGACTGTCAGGGTTGAAATCTCTGATCTACCTCTTGCCAACTATGTTATGCCAAGTCAATTAATCTCTCTTTACTTGAGTATCTTTTTCTCTCGAATAGGGGATAAATATGGCCTGCTTCCTGGAATTATTGTGATGTGGATGTAGTCTAATATACAAAAGCAAGGAGAACATTGCCTGGCACATGGGAAACCCTCTGTAACATTAGCTGCTATTATTATTACCCCTCTTGGTCATGCCCATAAAATGGGGATAATCGTAGCTCCTACTTCAATAGCTTAGTCATAACATTTAATAAGCCTGTATGCCATATTTAAGGCTCAATAAATTAGCTATTAGTATTGCCATCTTCTCTGGAGTGTCTTTAATTAATATTTCCTTTGATGTTGGAGAGAAGGAAAGAGGGAAGTAAGTTAATAAATAAATGAAATTGTAAATATGTAAGAACCAAATACTCAAGACCTTTCTTTTTCAGCTTTGACTTCTCTAAGTGTCATTAGGTGAAAATGGCATATAATAATAAAATAAGTCTGAAACTTAAAATGCTAGGACTTTTCAGGAAGCTGCATGCTGGGTGCCTGCTAAGTATTTGGCTAACAGGAAGCCACCATTGATCTCCCATCCTCTTTTCCTGACCATGTCCCTCCTCTCCCTACCTTCATCCATCCCCATCACCTCCTCCCACCTTGCTCTCTAAGTTTTATTAGCTCTGCCAGCCCACTTCAGTCTCCATCTGGACTTTGAAGCAATGAAAACCACAGGAGGATGATAGTCTGCCATTTTAAAGGAAACAGTCAACTGAAATCTCCAAGGTTTCCTGAAAAGGGCCAAAATATGAATAGTCACTTCCTTCTCTCTTCCATTAATATCATTCATAAAAATTATATTTCCACTTTAAAAGAAGTTCCCATGCATTTCAGCTCTATCCATTCCCAAAGACAAAGAGTTTTTTTCCCACAGCTACATGTACACTAAGATTATGCCAAAACCTTACTGTGAAATTTATAAATACAAAAGAATTTTACATATTTAAATTTTAAACCAAACTAGGCCTAATGGCAGAGGAGGCTAATTTTCTAATTTCCTGGGCCTGGGGCCATAAGCTAAAATTACATATACAAGTACAAATTTTCTCTAATCTTGTATTATAGATATCTTTAAAGAAAGCATACATATTTTGCTTCAAGCTCCATAATTATTTTGACATAAAAATAGTATTTTAACATACTCATTAAATTATTTAAAGCTCAATCCTTAAGTAAAATTAATGCTTCTCTAAGATTTGCTGGGTTTGTGCCCTTGACTTTTTATTCCCCTCAAAATCATCATATACCTTTAGGAAGACACATCTTCACCTAAGGAAGCCAGAGACTCAATTATGTCAGTTAATTCTCACAATCCTAAGACGTCAGTGCAGTTGTATCCACTTTATTAGGAGACCAAATTTTGGAGAAGTTACATGTCTTGCCCAACCAAGTTCAGACAAGTGTTAAAATTCTTTCTCTGTGGCCAGGCACAGTGGCTCATGCCTGTAATCCCAGCACTTTGGGAGGCCAAGGTGGGAGGATGGCCTGAGCTCAGGAGTTGGCTGCTACAAGGTCCCTTAAAGATGGTAATAGTCAGGGGGCGAGCACTCATGCCTGTAATCCCAGCACTTTGGGAGGCTGAGGCAGGTGGATCACTTGAGCTCAGGAATTCAAGACCAGCCTGGCCAACAGGGTGAAATCCCATTTCTACTAAAAATACAAAAATTAGCCAGGCGTGGTGGTGTATGCCCATAATCCTAGCTACTCAGGAGGCTGAGATAGGAGAATCTCTTGAACCTTGGAGGCAGAGGTTGCAGTGAGCAAAGATCACACCACTACACTCCAGCCTGGGGGACAGAGCAAGACTCTGTCTCAAAAAAAAAAAAAAAGAAAAAAAAAAAAGTCTTTCTCTGAGGACCAGGACACTCCCACTATAGCACACAGTATCACTATGCCAAGGAAAATCAGGACCAGTTGTGGTCAATAAGCCATGGCTTATCTTAAAAGATGTTTTGAAAAATAAAGCTTACATAAAATCCTAATGTGATTTTGCCACATATCATCTCACCCTAAACACTGGCTTCAGTATGACCAGGACTGTCTGCCCTAGGCCCAGGTGAACTAAACATATTCCAGGGAGAACATTACCTCCTCCAGCTGAAATGAATCAGGATTTATGCAGCCACCTGTACAATACATTAGCTGCCACCTGCAGGCCTACCCAGCTGTGTAAAATTCACTGAAATGAATAGATTCACGTGGCCAGAACTAGGGAACAGGTTGAAGAGTCAGGAAAGAGGAGCCAACGCAAATGTAAAGGAAGGCTGAAGGGGAATTAGAAACCAAACCAAACCAAATAAAACATTGAGTTTTATGAGGAAAGGAAGCAACAGCATCTGAGTTAACTACAGGTCAGTGACTGACAATTCTCTGCCCAAAAGGTTTTGAGTGGACTGTCCTTGTATGTGTAACTCTGTAATTTCAGCCATCAAAATTATGATTTTTCAAGGCTAAAATGTGTATGGTAGTTTTAAGCTGAAGGGGAAGGAGGACAAATAGCCAACAGTCAGATAGTGAACCGAATGATACAAATATTGTTTATTCCTTTAACCTGTGGGATTCATTAGAATTCATTTCTTGAAAAATAATTCTCTGAAGCAGCATGACATGAGGCAGTGTTACCAAATGCTAGCAACTGACAGATTTGCTATGAAACATATGAAACTTTAGGGTTGGAACCCTCACTTGCACAAGCATTTTATGTTGTGTTCCAGGTTGGGAGGGCAAGCCAGAGAGCAATAAGGAATAATCTGTCTATGTGTCTCTGGTAAAACGCCTAAGGAAATATCAGAAGAAGGGCACCTATGTCTCCAAGACTCCAGAAATTATTGCATTTCTTTCTTCATTCTCCATAAATACCAATTTTCCCACCTTATTTTGTACTTTTCTTGAAGAGCCTCCACCATCTCCAAATTGTAGTATATGCTTTCGATTTTCGATTTTCCAAAGCCCAGATTTCTTCCTGGCAGTGCTAGGCCATGACAAAGGTTTTGCTAGACCAAAATGAATTAAGAAAAATAAGGACAAAATAGACATTTTTTTCATAGAGCTAAATTAGTATTCACTACAGTTTGTGGATTGTGTTTGTTTATGATATTTTTCTATGCCTTGTTGATAAATATAGCCTTGTTAATAAATATACTTTCTTTTAACAGCAATGGTCATAGATGTTAGATGCTAATTTTAAATATTTATATATACACATCTTCTCATAAAACAAAATATGTTTGAAAATTCTATGCCAGTACAGCCAAAAAGCACCGAAGTATACTAGGAATACACTTGTAGTCAATAAATGTTGAATTTCTTGCTTGTAACAGAAGGGGAGGGAGCACACCTTGGAAGTGCAAGGAGTCACAGAAGGCATGTAGGGAAGGATTTGTTGTGGGATTTGGCTTGTGACATAATTTGGAGAGGTTTCATGGTTTTGCCCTGAATTGAGTGCTCTCAAAGTATTCGGTTGGTGCAAAAATGATTGCATTTGTTGCCACTGTAAAACACAAAGGTCACATAATTAGTACTTGGGAGGCTAAGAATTAAACCTAAATCATGTGCCCATCCCCCACTAAAATGGCAAAACTGCAATTACTTTTGCACCAACTTGTAGAAATAATTCTAGACTGGGTATCTTATTTTTATAAGTAGGTGGGAGAAATGAAATGGAGCTAAAGCAGTAATTAGCAAAGAAATAACAGTCACTCTTTAGGCAGGAAAGGGATGGTTTGGTCCCTTTTGTAGTTTAGCTCGTGTCTGTGTTATGGTCTATGCTCAGACGTAGTTAGAAAGTTGTCTCATTTTGCCAGTCTTTATCACAGTCACAGAGTGGCCTTGTCTAATGTGGGTGGGTATTCTATGAAATTGTTTGTATTCAGCAGAAGGGCATCATGGTCTACTGCCAGATCTGCTCCAAGCTGACACCAGTCAAGAGTGTGTCTGTCCCTCTCATTAACTTTATTCACAAAAATCCCAGAAGTTTGGAAATCATTGCAATAGAAGAAGTGGTCTGAACTAAAGTGTCTGTTTGTTCCTTACTAGATGTGTGACCCTAGAATAATTATTTAACAGCACCAAGACATCAATGTCATCATTTGTACCAGAAGATTAAGTTGAACACATATATTTCCCTGTACAGCAATGTGGTTAGGAGCCTGAGTTAAGAGCCACAAGATCTGGGTTTAATTAGCCTCCCAAATACTAATTATGTGACCTTTGTGCTAGTTATTCAATCTCTTTCTCATCTGCAAACTAAGGGTGATAATAGTATCTACATTTCAGACTGTTGTGATGATTCAATTAGGCAACATGTGGAGATTTTAGAGCAGTGCCTGGCATGAGATAAATGCTCAGTGCATGTTTGTGTCTACTATCATGATAGTGAGTATGTTTATCACTCTATTAATTGTGCAACTATTTTAGTCTATGTTCTGGCTATGTTACATAGGCATGTCAATTAACCTCTTTTTACTTAGGCCTCATTTTCTGTAAAATCAGAGTAAACTTTGGAACAAACTAGAAAATTCCCCTCTAGGAGCTGAAATGGCTGTGGGCTTTGAGGTAAACCAGTTAGGATTTTAAGACCCACAGTTGTGTTAATCATAATAGCCAGCATGTATTCAATTCTTCATAAGCTTATTCAGTTCCCGTAACTCTATAAGAATCCCAGAGGCTCTTCTAAGCCCCCTTTTTAAGTGAGAAAGCTAGGATTTGAGTGAGGTTAGATAATCTGCCCAATGTCGCTTATCTTGCTAGTGATAAATCAGAGAATCGAACCCAGATCCCAAATTCTCAATCAGTCCTTTGTGATTGGGAAGCTGTTACACAAAGGGCTCATTACAGGGCAGCAGATGTAAACACTTTTGGATCTTAGCTATTTATAAATAGACTTGAAATAGAATTAGAAAGTCTGAGAATTCAAACAAATGGCAATTTAAAGAAAATGTTAGGACTTCATGGAATTCATGGTGCTCCTAAGTCCCAAATGTTTCCCTAAAGCTACATATTTTCTTATTTTTACTTGACAAACAAGGAAGTAACGTTTTCAGACTGACAGAAAATGCTGGATTTCCTTTTTACTGATACTATTATTGAACAAAACCAACTTTTGAAGTGTTCCTTTTGTCACATATTTGAACCTCAAATGTGTCTTCAGTTGTTTTAAATGACTGTTTACTGCAGCCTTTGGTTTGTGTCATTGACAATTATCTTTGGAAATTAAGCCTGGAGAGGGAGGAACTGTGACAGAATAAGCACCATTGGGAAATTGCTGGGTTCACTGGTCATATCTGTGCCTCATTGGTATTTCCCATTTAAGATATCATATATTCACATCAGTCTTGGCCATGTTGACCTGGAAGTTTGCTTGCAATTCACACCTGCTGTCCTGCAAAACCCTGCATTGTCCATGCTGCCTGTTAGCCACTGTGTTATCAGAATCTATGTGGCCATTTCATTATCAGAACTTGATATTTGAAAGAATATATACATTTTTCACCATAAAGTAAAAAGGATGATCATGGCAGAAGGAAAGAAAATCAGAATTTGAAAATCCCTTATTATCAGATGGACACAATATCACACTTATCTCTCAGTATTATCTAATTTCATCCTTAAGGCTCTGAGAAATAAGAATTATTACCTCCTTTGAAAAAGGTAAATAAATAGGGACTGAGAGATGTCATGTGACAAACCCAAAACCACAAAACAGAGCTTGGACATCTTTAAATAGAGAGTTCCAAATTATTGATTATAGATTAGATTGCTGAAATGGTTTGGCTGTGTCCCCACCCAAATCTCATTTTGAATTTTAGCTCCCATAATTCCTGCTTGTTGTGGGAGGGACCCAGTGGGAAGTAATTAAATCATGGGGGTGGTTCTTTCCTGTGCTGTTCTAGTGATAGTGAATAAGTCTCACAAGATGTGATGGTTTTGTAAAGGAGAGTTCCCCTGCACAAGCTCTCATGCCTGCCACCATGTAAGACATGTCTTGCTTCCCCTTCACCTTCCATCATGATTGTGAGGCCTCGCCAGCCATGTGGAACTGTGAGTTCATTAAACCTCTTTCCTTTATAAATTATCAGTCTCAGGTATGTCTTTATTAGCAGCATGAGAACAGAATAATACAAAATTTCTCTCTTTCTCAGATGTATTTGGATATTAACAGGGAGACTATTTCAGAAATTTGAGGCCTATCATTTACAGTTTTAGCAGACTTTAGTAAAAAAGTACTTATAAGAAATACATTTTTATAAAAACTTGGAAGAAAAATGGTTGTATAACTGAGGAGATGCAACGTGAGTGAAGTGTGAGCTTTGATGTTAGACCAATCTGGGTTCAAGCACTAGATCACCACTTGCTAGCAGCATGAAACTGGTCAAAATATGAAACATCTCTAAGCTTCAATTCTTTTATCGGTAAAATTGAGCTAGCAATACTAACTTCATAGGCTTGTTGAGAAGATTAGATGGGTTAATTCATATAAATCCTTGGCTCAGTGCTGGGCACAAAGTGAGTACTCAACAAACGGCATTAGTTGGGGTATTAGTACTGCCCAGGGCACAGTTCAGTATCATTTATTCATAATTAACTAACATGCATAAAAATCTCCAACATCTCATAAATGCTAAGAGTTGTTTTTATTAATGAAGGCTTTTCAAATGGATTATATCATTTAAAGCAAGACATAGAGCTGCCTTACTTTACTATCAGTCTCCATAAGGAAAAAGGTATGGACCCAGGCGGTCTACAAACCAGACATTCTCCAAATCCTTGAATTCTTACTGTAGCTTTTTATAACATGGAGAAATTTTTAATGGAGGCATCTGGGTATTAAGACTACTAATTGATTACATGCGTGCTAACTTTTTTTTTAATATGGTACCTTCAAGGGCCTATGCCCTGTTCAGCTTGGTTAACGTTGGCCTATGAATCTGTTGGTATAAAAACATGTTACATTTTGACACTGGGTAGGATCGCATTTTTCTCATTTTGCAAAACTGGAAAGCCAGCCTCAAATTTTATATTTTCTACATGCCTGGTTTTCATGAGTCAGCTGGTTGGTGATCAACTGGGATTTTGTGTTGCTCTCACAAATACATTCCCCAGTGCCTGGCTTGGGCTATGTGGAGTGTTGAAATTACCAATTTCATAAAATTGCTTTTGATGTTGGGTAAGACGCTATTTTTATTGAACACAGCAATTGCCGTCCCAGTTTCAGAAGGACAGTCTCTTCTTCTTGATGATCCTATTTAGTTTCAGATTTGTGTTTGGGGAAAGTAGTTATTACACAGTTTTGAAGCCCCTTCAGCTAAAATTGCTGGGGAAAGTGTCTGCTGGGCTGGGAAGCTAGTCTAAGCATTTCAGCTGTTTTCTGAGAGATGTTAACAAACATTTCAACCTTGGTGGATTATCACAATTTGTCTACAGCATTTTTCAGGGACTTGCATAAACCAGCAGACTAATGTGAGGCATAGATGTGTTACCTATTCATTTTTATTATGCAGTTTCCTTTGGAATTCTCTTTGCCTGAGTATCAACTCACAAGTGACACCGATTTCTGTATACTCTTTATTTTTTTATTCATTTTTAAAAATAAACTCTTTATATATAATGAATGTATATATGGCCTTGCATCTCTGAAGAGCAGAAACAGACGAAGTTGAACTAGAAATTAGAGCTTAATGGTAGGGAACAATGACATAGAAGCTAAGAAGAAAGATGACTAGTGGTAAACCAAGAGGAGTGATTTTTTTAAATGTTATGAAATAAAAGTCAAATAGGAAGGCAAAAACAAAATGGCAGCATGGTTCCAAGCCATGTACAAAATTGAAAAAAAAAGTAACCCCATGATGTTACTAAGCACTGTGATTCTATCTGTGCCCTTACCTCTCCCGAGCCTCCTTAGAGAAGTAAATAGTCTTGCTTCTGGCCACTCTTTATTTTTATTTATTATTTTTTTTTTTTTTGGAGACAGAGTCTCACTCTGTCACCCAGGTTGGAGTGCAGTGGCACGATCTTGGCTCACTGCAACCTCTGCCTCCCGGGTTCAAGGGATTCTTTTGCCTCAGCCTCCTTAGTAACTGGGATTACAGGTACGCACCACCATGCCTGGCTCCTTTTGTTTGTTTGTTTTGTTTTGGTATTTTTAGTAGAGACGGGGTTTCACCATGTTGGTCAGGCTGGTCTCGAACTCCTGACCTCGTGATCCACCTGCCTTGGCCTCCCAAAATGCTGAGATTATAGATGTGAGCCACCACACTTGGCCGCTTGTGACCACTCTTAATTGTGGTCACAAAATGATACATTTTGGTGCCCATGTTTCCAAAGACTGCCCCTCCAGAATGATCTGTGCCAGCATATCTATTCAGTGCCAGTTCTGTCATGGGATAAGTCTGTACTCCATGTGGTGATGGTAATTGACATGTTAGAGATTGGCTTCAAAGTTTAGAGGCTACAGTTCTTGACTATCAGAGCCTTTTTCTCTACTCAAACAAAACTCTTGTGAACTTGTTGTTTTGCTTTGTTTTAATGCCCACAGTCTCATATGTTGACCATTGGCTTTCTACAGGCTCCAGGAACACATCTTCAATACTAGCTGCTGGTTAACCTTATACTTTGGAGGAGTTTTACTTGCATAAAGTTGGAAACAGGAGAGACAGAGGCAGCCTGTGGCTGTGTATGAATAAGCTCTGACCTATCATGTTTATGAAGAAAATTATGTGCTGAGAGAGAGAGAAATGGCAGGGTTCTCAGGTCTTATTAATTTAGAATTGTATAAAAAGTTAATTCACCTGGTTCTGGGTTAAATTTTGCATTAGTCTTGGTTTTTTAAGTTAAAAGTGACCAAACCCCAAGTCAAGCTGGCAAAATAACTACATAAGTACATATATACATGCACACATGAACTGAAGTGTTCTTTTGCATCTAATTGCAGTGATAGCTGGGTCCACGGGCTCAGAGAATGTTAATAGATATGTGACTGTGTATCAATACCACTTATATACGTGTGTTGAACTAATTCTTACAGAAACTGGCTTTGTCCATATATCATGGACTACAGGTTACATCCTCATAGTTTAGATGCAAAGAAGCCTTTCTCTTCCAGGGTTGTTATAAGAACCCTCACTTCAGATTCTGGTTCAGTTTGGGTTGCATGCCCTTTCCTGAAACCATCAATCTGGCCATGTGATTGAGTCCTCTATTAACCAAGCTGGTCCAGGTGTGTATTTCTGCAACTGGAGAGTAAGGCTGGCTTCATCAAACCACATAAATGGATTACCTACTGTGTGGATTATTTCAATAATAAAGCAACATAAGGGGATCTGGAGAGCTATACCAGGTCCCCTTCATATGTTTTTACTTTGTCATAAGTCTTATTTTGCTTTGAAGTGCACATAATAGAAATGACGATTTATTGAGCTCTTGCTGTGCGTTATGTGTGTTATCACGCTTAATCCCCAAAACAACCCTGGGATGCGAGGTATGTTATCAGTATTCACAGTTTACAAGGGAGGAAATCAAAGCTTAGAGAAATTAAGTTACCTTAGGTCATATAACTAGTAGGTGGTAGAACTGGGATTGGAATAAGATATAATAAACTACTAAGCTTCATGACTCTGTTTTGTTCATTTATTTGGTTTGTATAATTTTGGAAATGTTTAGCTGTGAGATATTTAACTGAAAGACTGCCTTAATGGTCTTAGTCTATCTGGCTGTGACATTTTCTATTCTCAATAAATATTTGTATTGCCCTTACTAGATTTAAATACCTTGAAGACAGAGAATTTCATCTGTGTCTTTCTCATAGTTTAAAAATAGTTCCATACCTAGAAGAATTGAAAATAGGTGTTCAAACAAAAATTTTTACAGTATGTTCACAGCAGCACAATTCACAATAGCCAAAAGGTTAAAAAAAAAAATGTCTATCAGCTGATGAAGTATAACAAAATGTGGTATATCCATGCAATGACATATTATTCAATCTTAAAAGTATTGAGTACTAATACATGCTATAACATGGAAGAACCTAAAATGCATGATGCTAACTGAAAAGCTAAACACAAAGGTCTCATATTGTATAATTCTATTTATATTAAATATCTTGAATGAGCAAATCTATTGAAGCAGGAAGAAGATTAATGTTTGCCAGGGTTATAGGGAGATAGGAATGGAGAGTAACTGCTTGGAGGGTACAAGTTTTCCTTTTGGGCTGAAGAAAATGTTCTCAAACTAGATAGTGGTGATGGTTTTGCAACACTGTGAATGTACTAAATGCAACTAAATTTCACTTTAAATGATGAATTTTATATTGTATAGTTCAGGCGCATAGTAGGTACTTGAAAAATATTTTAAAAATAATGAATGCTAGTAAGATAACAGACTTTTTAAAAAATAAATAAGTTGATAACTAGGACTATACCATTACAAAGATATTTATTGTAATGGTTTGAAGCCAAAATCATGCATCTTTTAGGAGGTTATTACAAAATTTGTGTGATTTGCATAGAATCACCAAAAGACTCTGAAAGCTAAAGCAATCTTGAGCAAGAAAAACAGATATCACACTTCCTGATTTCAAATTATATTACAGAGCTACAGGTGTAAAACAGATACACAGACCAATGGAACAGAACAGAAAGCACAGAAGTAAACCCATTCATATATTGTAAAGTAATCATCAATAAAGCCACTAAGAATGAACCATGGGTCTTTTCAATAAATGGTGTTAGCAAACTGCATATCCACATATAAAAAGAAAAAAAAAGAAATTGGTTCTGTACATAGAAATCAATTCCAAATGGGTTAAAGATCTAAACGTAAGATCTGAAACCATGAAACTCCTAGAAGAAAATATAGTAGAAAATCTTTACAGCATTTGTTTTGACAATAATTTTTTGGCCAAAAGCACATGCAAAAATAAATAATAAATAAATAAATAAATAGATTATATCAAACTAAAAAGTTATTGCACAGCAAACAGTCAACAAAATGAAAAGGCAACCTCCAGAATGAGAGAAAATATTTGCAAACCATGTATTTGACAAGGAGTTAATATTCAAAATATAAGAAACTCATGCAACTCAACAGCAACAAAAACAAAAATTTTTTAAATAAAAATTGGGCAAAGGACCTGAATAGACATTGTCCTAAGGAAGACATGCATTTAAATGGGGGAGACCAACAGATACGGGGAAAGGTACTCAACATCGCTCACCATGGATATAAATCAAAATCACTGTGGTATCACCTTACACCTCCTAGAATGGCTGTTATCAAAAAGTCAAAAGATAACAAGTGTTGATGAGAATATGGAGAAAAGGAAACTCTTGAACAGTGTTTATGGGAATGTAAATTGGTAGAGTCATTATGGAAAGCAGTATGGAAGTTCCTCAAGAAATTAAAAATAGAACACACAACCAATAACCATATGAAGACGTGTTCAACATTGCTAATCATTTAGAGAAATGCAAATCAAAACCACAATGAAATACCATCTCACACCATCAAAATGGCTATTCCTAAAAAGTCAAAAAATAACAGATGCTGGTGAGGTTGTGGAGAAAAGAGAATGCTTATACACTGCTAGTAGAAATATAAACTGGTTTAGCCACTGTGGAAAGCAGTTTGGCAATTTCTGAAAGAACTTAAAACAGAATTACCATTAGACTCAGCAATGCTATTCTTAGATGTATACTTAAAGGAATATAAATCATTCTGTCATAAAAACACATACATGTGTATGTTTATCACATAACTATTAATAGCAAAGTCATGGAATCAACCTAAATGACCATCAGTAAACTTGATAAAGAAAATGTAAGTATACACCGTGAAATACTACTGCACATAATGAGATCATATCCTTTCAGCAATGTGAATGAAGTTAGAGACCTTTATCTTAAGCAAACTAATACAGAAGCAGAAAACCAAATACTGCATGTTCTCACTTATAAGTGGAAGCTAAACACTGAGTACATATGAACAGAAAGAAGGGAACATCAGACAAGGGGACCTACTTGAGTGTAGAGGATGGGAGGAAGGTGATCAAAAAACTATTGAGTACTACGCTTACTACATGAGTGATGAAATAATCTGTACACCAAACCCCCGCGACACAAAATCTACCTATATAGCAAACCTGCACATCTACCCCTGAACCTAAAATAAAAGTATTTTAAAAAATAGAACTAACATGTGATCTAACAATCCCATTTGTGGGTGTGTAACCAAAGGAAATGAAATCAGTGCGTGGAAGAGATATCTGCACTCCCATGTTCACTGGCAGCGTTATTCACAGTAGCCAAGATATAGAATCACCCCAAGTGTTCATTACTGAATGAATGAAGAAATGGCATATTGTTCAGCCTTACAAAAGAAGGAAATTCTGCCATCGATTACAACATGGATAAACCTGGAGGATGTTATTGTAATGAAATAAGCCAGCCACAGCAAGACAAGTATAATGTGATTTCACTTACGTATGGAATCTAAAGAAGACAAACTCATAGAAACAAGTGAGACTGTGGTTACCAGGATTTCAGGAAGTGGGAGAAATGGGGAGATCTTGGTCTAAGGGTACAAAACTTTCAGTTATGAGATGAATAAGTTCAGGAGGCCTAATGTGCAACATGGAAACTATAGTTAATATGCTGTATATTTTAAATTTGCCAAGAGAGTAGATGGTAAGCTTATGACACACACAAAATAATGCTATGAGGTGATGAACAGCTTGATTGTGGTAATGATTTTACTATGTGTTTATACATAGAAAAAAATGGTATGGGTAGGGCCATTTCTATATGTGTTTTCCTTTCTTCATTCTTCAAGATAGGAACAGAGAACATTCGTACTATTAGGCATAGTTCAAAGCAGTGCTGGGATACTATATTTCTTTTGTTGTTGTTGCTACATTTGTCAATTTGTGAAACAACTTTTGAACATGTTGAAGAAAATCCTAGGAGTTTATGTTCGGTAGAGGAAGCTAGATCTTTCAAATATATCTACATTGGACAGTTACTTAAACATTGTATAAGTCAGGATAGACTCTCAATGTGTCTCAATTTTTATACAAATCACTTGGTGATCTTGTTAATATGCAGCCTCTGACTCACTAGTTCTGAGATGTGGCCTAAGTTTCTGCATTTTTAACAATCTCTGAACTGATACTAGTGCTGCTTGATCATGCACCACACTTTGATTTTTGCTGTGATAGGAAATTCACCCTGAAATCCCAGTGTTTTGACACTCATGCTATATGTCTCACTCATGTTACATTGTCTGAGGCAAGTCAATGAGATACATTGATATGGGTTCCTCAGGGACCCATATCAATGAAGGGTCTATCATCTTGCTGTTTGTTGTATCTTCTGAGGGATAGGAAGTGAGAGGGTTGGAAAACAGAGCGCCAGCAATTAAATACTTTGACTCCAAGGTGTCACATGTCACTTACATCACATTTCATTAGCCAATAGTAGTCACAAGAGCATACCTAACTTAAAGGGAATAAAGAAATGTAATTTTTTGTATATTCTGAAGCAGAGCAGTACCATAGATTAGTAAACCTTAGTAATTTGTCAAGGTGATTGTGCCTGGGGTTTTGTCATGTGATCATGTTGAGTATTCACAAGCTTCATGAGAAATGTGTTTGCATTATGGCTTTTGTTACATGACTTTTATTTATAAGAGCATTTGGTATGACTTTTCTTTCTCCTCATAGGATAAGCTAATAATTCTTTTAGACTGATAGAATTTGCAGTTAAAAGGAATTATGGATGTTATCACCAATGCTTTTTTTAATAAATGGAGAGTCAGAGACATAAAAAATGATAAGCACTTTGCTTTCCAGGAACAAGACTATTAGGTCTATTATTTAGTTATTCGGGCTTGAACTCTGAGTTTTTCTATGGTACCACTGCCCATTTTTTCCCTCTGGGAAATAGCAATGAATGAGTTATCCACACAGAGATCAACTTTTCCATACTCATGATTATACACATGATCTTACATAGAACTTTGTATCCCTTTAAGCTTTAAAATAGTTGGATTAAAATGGGTTTCAGATGCTGAATAACTCAAATTTCTAGGCCATTCCAATGGTTATGGGAACAGTGGGACCAATTTTTTATTTTTAATTGGAGGATATCCTATAAAATATAAAGCATGTTTTTATTTATTTATTTATTTGTTTTTGAGACAGAGTCTTGCTCTCTCACCTAGACTGGAGTGCAGTGGCACAATCTCCGCTCTCTATAAGCTCCACCTCCCAGGTTCACCCCATTCTCCTGCCTCAGCCTCCCGAGTAGCTGGGACCACAGGCGCCCGCCACCTCGCCCGGCTAATTTTTTGTGTTTTTAGTAGAGACGGGGTTTCACTATGTTAACCAGGATGGTCTCGATCTCCTGACCTCATGATTCCCCCACGTCGATCTCTCAAAGTGCTGGGATTATAGGCGTGAGTCACCATGTCCGGCCTAAGGCATGTTTTTATACACATACACGTAATGGTATCAGACACATAAAATCGTATTCCAACTTTGGTAGGTTGAGTCCACTTATAAGAATTTTCATTAATTATAAAAATTACTGGATAAATATTGGATGATATCAATAGCTAGAATGAACACCCAGTTGCCACTGAATGATGTGCTCAAGTAAAAATGCCCTTAGAAAAGAAGAAAATCTCACAATATTACTGGTGACATAGAAGATTTACTTATGTCAGATGAATAGATTGAGAAAATTTTCTCCCATTCTGTAGGTTGCCTGTTCACTCTGATGGTAGTTTCTTTTGCTGTGCAGAAGCTCTTTAGTTTAATTAGATCCCATTTGTCAATTTTGGCTTTTGTTGCCATTGCTTTTGGTGTTTTAGACATGAAGTCCTTTCCCATGCCTATATCCTGAATGGTATTACCTAGGTTTTCTTCTAGGGTTTTTATGGTATTAGGTCTAACATTTAAGTCTCTAATCCATCTTGAATTAATTTTTGTATAAGGAGTAAGGAAAGGGCTAATATCCAGAACCTACAAAGAACTCAGACAAATTTACAAGAAAAAAACAAACAACCCCATCAAAAAGTGGGCAAGGGATACAAACAGACAGTTCTCAAAAGAAGATATTCATACAGCCAACAGACACATGAAAAAATGCTTATCATCACTGGCCATCAGAGAAATGCAAATCAAAACCACAATGAGATACCATCTCACACCAGTTAGAATGGCAATCATTAAAAAGTCAGGAAACAACAGGTACTGGAGAGGATGTGGAGAAATAGGAACACTTTTACACTGTTGGTGGGATTGTAAACTAGTTCAACCATTATGGAAAACAGTATGGCCATTCCTCAAGGATCTAGAACTAGAAGTACCATATGACCCAGCCATCCCATTACTGGGTATATACCCAAAGGATTATAAATCATGCTGCTGTAAAGACACATGCACACGTATGTTCATTGCGGCACTATTCACAATAGCAAAGACTTGGAATCAACCCAAATGTCCATCAGTGACAGACTGGATTAAGAAAATGTGGCACATATACACCATGGAATACTATGCAGCCATAAAAAAGGATGAGTTTGTGTCCTTTGTAGGGACATGGATGCAGCTGGAAACCATCATTCTCAGCAAACTATCGCAAGAACAGAAAACCAAACACCTCACGTTCTCACTCATAGGTGGGAACTGAACAATGAGATCACTTGGACTCAGGAAGGGGAACATCACACACCGGGGCCTATCATGGGGAGGAGGGAGGGGGGAGGGATTGCGTTGGGAGTTATACCTGATGCAAAGGACGAGTTGATGGGTGCTGACGAGATGATGGGTGCAGCACACCAACATGGCACAAGTATACATATGTAACAAACCTGCACATTATGCACATGTACCCTAGAACTTAAAGTATAATAATAATAAAAAATAATAATAATAACAAAGAAGATTTACTTATGGAAAACATTCCTTTGTTGCTTTGTCAAGTTGTCATTTGTACACCTTCTTTGTGGTTCCCAAATCCCAGCACACTTCTTTCAACACTTGTTCCGCACATCTCTTCCACCTTAATATATTGAGTTGGAAAAGTTGCAGATTATTAAGGAAGAGGGGAGTCTTGAAGCCTGGCAAACCTGAGCTTGGAACCCAGCACCACCCTTTTGCCAGCTGTGTTAGGTAAAACACTTCCTCTCTCTGATCATTGGCTTTCTAATTTGACAGTAAAGAACGTAGTATCTACTTTGTCTAGTTGTTGTGGGGATTAGAAGCAATATATGTAAGGCACCTAGCAGAGGGGTCCTTTCATTGCATGCATTCCTTAAATGCTGACTATGATTATTATAAAGCCATGGGAACTGGGTTTCTGTATCTGAAAACCTTAATTCTGACATCCTTTCCTCAGTGACTTTGGTCTCTCATTTTCATGCTTTTGGGATCCTCCTTACTGACTTTTGTGACACTATTCACCTCTGATGTGCTTTTATCATGAAAGAGCTAGGCTCAAGAATTATCTATATCTTAGTTTTAAAGAAAATCCAGAACACTGAATATCTATGTGAAATTTCCTCTTTTCCACCACCAAATTGGTGAGAAAACACATCTTTGGCCAAGAACCAAAGTTTGGGACTTTCTATTAAGTGTAGTTTAATATTCCTCAAAGTATGATCCTCAAACTATCTGCTTGAAAGGTATGAGGATGAAAAGGAAAGTTACAATCATCACTATAGACTATTAAATCAGAATACCTGGGGTCTGGGCAGGATATGCATTTTAAACAAGCTTTCCAGGTGATTCTATGTCCTTTAATGTTTGTTTGTTTGTTTGTTTATTGAGATGGAGTTTTGATCTGTCACCAGGCTGCAGTGCTGTGGCACGATCTCAGCTCACTGCGACCTCTGCCTCCCGGGTTCAAGCAATTCTCCTGCCTCAGCCTCCCAAGTAGCTGGGATTACAGGCATGCACCACCACACCTAGCTAATTTTTGTATTTTTAGTAGAGACAGGGTTTCACCATGTTGTCCGGGCTGGTCTCAAACTCCTGACCTCAGGAAATCTGCCCACCTTGGCCTCTCAAAGTGCTGGGATTACAGGCGTGAGCCACCGTGCCCGGCCTAATGTTTGACAATTTAGATTAGTTGAAATATTATGCTCTTTTCCAGGCTTATTGAGATATAGTTGGTGTATTAGTCTGTTCTCACACTTCTTTACAGCAAGAACTACCTGAGACTGGATAACGTGTTTCGAAAAAGAGGTGTAATTGGCTTACAGTTCCACAGGCTGCACAGGAAACATGGCTGGGGCAGCCTCAAAAAACTTACAATCATGGTGAAGGCAAAGGGGAAGCAGGCAAGTCCTATACTGCTGGAGCAGGAGGAAGAGAGAGAAGGCAGGCGGCAGCGGGAGGGTGCCACACATTTAAACAATCAGATCTCATGAGAGCTCACTTACTGTCATGGGTGCAAGGGGGAAATCCACCCCCATGATCCAATCAACACTAGGGATTACAAGTGGATGTGAGATTTGGGCAAGGACACAAATCCAAACCATATCAATTGGTATACAAAAAAGTTGCTTTGGTATACAAAACGACACATAATTGATGCATACAATTTGGTGAGTTTGGATATATGTATATACTCATGTTATCACCAAAATTCAGGTCATAAACATACCCATCACCTCCAAAAGCTTCCTGTGTCCCTGTGTTATTCTTTTTGTTTTTTGTTTTGTGTGTATTTATGGTAAGAACACTTACTAGAAGATCTATCCTCTTAAATGTTTAAGTACTGCATTTCTTAAAGTAATCATGAAACAGTATCAGGAAGACACAGGGATGGGGCACATTGCAGCTTCTGAGGGGAATCCTAGGTATGTGAAGTGAGGTACACATCCACCTAAACTTCACATTCTTTTCTATTTGCCTATCTTCTCTCTTCCACCTGAAAAAAGAGCAGTATGGCATGCCTGAGACATTGAGTCCCCAACCAATTTAATTAATTCACTGAAGACCACATGGTTGAATTTTCTGATCACTTAGTGGGTTTCTGTCAAATTAGATTAGCTGGCGTTCAAATGCAAAGCTTAAGGTTCTTTGGCTTGGAGTTCATTTAAAGATGTGGGTATTTGTTTATGCAGTACAAGCTTGTGTTGAAAACTCTTCTCCCTGGTGAACTCTGGACTACCTGCTATGGATCTTTCATGCCTGTTGTTAACAACACTGGGATGAGGCCATGCTTTAATTTTTACTTATGTAATGGAACTCATCCATCAAATTTTACAGAGCCTTTTTGATATGGTCAGTGCTTATTGGTGTTCAAAAAAAAAAAAAAAAAAAAAATCCCTGTTCCAAATCTGTGTTTAATTCCAAAGCAATTGCCTTTGGCTGTGTTCTACAGTCAGTACTGAATATGTTGCCTTGCAGGTGGTTTTGTTTTATTAGCGATCTCTGAGTTTAAAACAAAAATATGCTTTGTTTCTCTTCTAGATTTCAGTTAGTATTCATACTTCTGTTAACAGTGAATGTTAGATAAATGCTATCTAATAAAAATAACACAGATATTAGTTTTTGAGCTTTTATTATGTGCCATATTCTATGTTGAGCCCTTTATAATGGAGCATTTTGTGTTGAGAATTCTCTGTTCATCCTCACCAGAAACTTGTGAACATCGTTGTCCTCTTTTTATAGATGGCAAAACTGAGGTTAGAGGCGTTTGAAACTATTGAGCCAGGATTCAAAACTTTGCTTTCTTTTTCTAAACCTATACAAGGTTGATTTACATAAGTTATCATGAAGAAAGTTTGTAATAATTTCCACTTTAACCTAACATCTACTAACTGTATTAATCAGCTGTTGCTACCATACTGCTGTATAACATGTTAAACTAAAACTCAATGCCTTGAGACATTTGTTGTTTGCTTATGGGTTGGTGAGTTGTCTGAAGCTAGATCTAAGCAAGACTTGGATTTGGGCTGTAGACTGGATTCAAGTATGGGCCAAGTTTTTCCTTCTGAGGCTCAAGCTAAAGGGCAGCATCTTCCTAGGGCATAGTCTTCTCACAATCAATAACAAGAAGACAAGAGAAACATGCAATACCTCTCAAGAATGTGGACTAAAACAGGCATACTATCAATTTCACCTACCTTAAATTAGCTAAAGCAAGTCACATGGCCAAAACCAACATCAATGTGATGAGAAATATGGAAATTAGTGTGAATGCTGAGAGCAGGATAGGTATGTAAAGAACCGCAGCAGTGCTTACATCTACCATAGTCACTCTTCCTTTTCTTCTCATAGTCACTGAAATGTCATTGGATTCTGAGCATGGCATTAAAAGAACTGAAGTTTTCTACAAATTAAAACAAGATTTTATTTTTATGTCTCATTAAAGTTATAATTTCATAACATTTTTGCCATGTTAAACTTAATCATAAAGATACAGAGACTTGTATGATTAGAGACACGGGCTCAGTATAGATTGTGATTACTGTTTATAAATGATTATGGCAGTATGGATAGTAATAGCCAACCCAATTAGAGAAAGACAAATTTAAGCTTCATTTATTTTTTGAAGACATTATATTAATATATACTATATGAGAAACAGAAGCAATATGTGTACTGAAAAAGTTTATTAAAAGCTCTTTCGATGCTTTATTTGATAGAGCTGTGACTTACAATCCTTTTGTTCTAAATATAACCGCATTTTTGCAATGTGTACAACTCTTCTTAAACATTGCCAGTGTTTTTGAATATGTTGTTGCCACTTTTGTTCTTAATGTAGATTTTTGAGGAAAGAAAACATCACTAAGATATTGCAATCTTTTTTCCCCACCTGTTTGCAAACTGTAACTATGCCAGCCTCTAATCAGTGGTATGCTGGTAAACCATCTCTAAAAGAGAGGGGTGGCGGGGCTATGATTTGTACTGTTCACCAATTTGTAAGGTGTAAATATTCCCACCATGGCTGCTTTGGATTTGCCTGTAGCTTAACAATCAGCTCACAAAATTCAGCTATGAGACATCTCCCACAACCATCTTCTGATATGAATACTATTTGTTCCACTAAAGAGTTTCTTATCCTTTTTATTTTCTTCTAATTATTTTTTCATACTGCCTGAGTTTGTTCTCATACACGATCAAAACAATAAATGAGACTTAAGTGCTTCTCAAAAACCAGTATGAAAATATGGTGCTTTAAGCTTTGAAAGCAAGCCACTGTGTTTTTGATATACATGCAAATTGAGTATTCTACTGTAGAAGACAGCATGGAATCCTAAAAGATCACAACCTATCATTTGTTACATGTTCCTCATGGTATAAGAAAGGAAACTAAGGTTCTCTTTGAATTTAAATAGCCATGGTTTCAGTGGACCGAAAGGGATTTCCTTCCCTGTCTTCTGATTCCATCTGAAATAAGCTACATGAAATCCAGATAACTAACCTTTGTTGTTGCATTGGAGAATGTACTTAACAGGATATATGTCAATGCCTTCTTACTTTTTTCATGTGAATGGAATGCATTTAAATGTAGAAAGCATTTGAATGGTGGAAATAGTCTCTCCTTTGCCAAGTATTATGCATAAGAATGAGACTGGGTAAAGTTTCCTTTAAGTAGACTCAGTATCCCACTGTCCTCCTTAGCAACTGACCCCTCCTCCTAGAGTTGAGTGATGGGCACATATTCTGTGTATTTTCCTCTCCCATTTTTTTTTCCTGTGGATATTTCGTTGAACGGGAAAACTCAATCATTTCTACCTTAGGCACATTAGATCACTGGAAGGATTTCCAGGAGTAAGTACACATCCATTCTTTTCTCTAATTAATTCAAGTACTGCACATTTATAGGGTGATATGCCCTGTCTTAAATATTGGGATGGATACAAAACTAAATTTGATTTTTTTTTAAGTTACAATTTAATGAGGAAGACAGGAAATCTGACCTGTATTCACATTTCCTTAATCTCAGGAAGAAAATAAAGGGCAAATTGAGATGTGTGCTATGAATTCAGATAAAAGAAAACAGACTTACAGTAGAGACATTGAGAGTCAGGGAAGCCTTCCTGGAAGAGGTAGCATTAAATAATGGGTAAGATGTTGATGTATAAAAGTTAGGAAAGAGTGAGGTAGTTTTCCAGAATAAGAGAGTAACCACCTAATGGGTTCACCTTGCCCACAACCTAGACAGAGCCGATTTATCAAGACAGGAGAACTGCAATGGAGAAAGAGTAATTCACACAGAGCTGGCTGTGTGGGAGATCATAGTTTTATTATTACTCAACTCAGTCTCTCCGAGCATTCCAGGATTGGAGTTTTTAAGGATAATTTGGCAGTTAGGGGCTCAAGAAGTGGGGAGTACTGATTGGTTGGGTTGGAGATGGTATCAAAGGGGGTCAAAGTAAATTTTTCTTGCTGTCTTCTTTTCGTAGGTGGGATTGCAGAACTAGTTAAGCCAGACAACCTGTCTGGGTGGTGTCATCTGATGCACCCAGTGCAGGGGCTGCAAAATATCTCAAACACTGATCTTAGGTTTTTCAATAGTGATGTTATTCCCAGGAGAAATTTGGGGAGGTTCAAACTCTTGCAGCCAGAGGCTGCATGGCTCCTAAACCATAATTTCTAATTTTTTAGTTAATTCGTTAGTCGTACAAAGGCAGACTGGTCCCCAGGAAAGAAGGGTGTTTTTTTCCGGGGGGGGGGAAGGGGCTATTACCAATTTTGTTGTTTCAGAATTTTCAGAGTTCAACTATAAACTACATTCCTTCTCAAGGTTAGTTCAGCCTCTGTCCAGAAATGAACAAAGACAGCTCAAAAGTTAGAAGAAAATGGAGTTTGTTAGGTCTGATCTCTTTCACTGTCATAATTTCCTGAATTATAATTTTTGCAAAGTTGGTTTCAGGAGGAGTCACAGAAGTAAAGATTAGAGATAGAGGACCAGAGAGTATAAACAAGAAATCTCAGTTATTCAGTTTGACTGGAGTTTGATAGGGAAAACGGGGAGACGTAGAATGGAAGGTTAGCCTGAAAAGGCCCTGAGTACCAAGATGGTTTTGGAAATA
Organism: Macaca thibetana thibetana; assembly: GCF_024542745.1. NCBI lineage: Eukaryota > Metazoa > Chordata > Mammalia > Primates > Cercopithecidae > Macaca > Macaca thibetana. Next base: position 122,696,890 of record NC_065579.1, read on the forward strand.
GTGGCATTTTCAGTTGGTGGTTGAATGAAGGCACAATTTGAAGAATGGGATCTTGCTGAAGAAATTGCATCATCAAATGGTTACCATCTTCCCCTTAAAGCTAGTTGAGCTATGAATGGATGGAAGGCTTCCACCCTTTTGACCAATTCCGAAAGCTGGGTGACCTCCCTAGAAATGATCACTGGATCTGGCAAAAGTAAGATAAAGGGAATAAACCCGCAAAACAAATGCTACCTGTCCTCCAAAGCCTCCATAATGTATCAGCCCCATGTGAGATTCAAACCAGTTTGGAAGTAAATGTAAGAAGGTACTAGAAAACCTAAGATTTGTCATCTTGATGCAGAACAACAAAGTGGTTGTCCAGTTGGCTTTTGTTTCTCTTGTCTCATATTGCTTAAAACTGATGAGCTTCTGGAGAGTTTCTTTAATCAGTTCCGAAAGGCTGTGAACTTGTTTATTCCCATATCAGTGCAGAAGATGGAGTCGGCTAAATTTAGCTTAAACATTAAGTACCATTCAAATACTTTTTTCTCTTAACTATACAAATCCTGCAGAAAATAAGATTTTCATGTCTTAATTGTGATACCAAAAGTGTCTTTTATTCTCAGCGTGCTTGAGATAGCAAAGTAATTTTCGAGCTGAATGTGATTGTCTCAGACAGTCGTGATTCAAATATTTAATCTAAAGGGAAAATTCCCAGAGTGCCTCTCTCATCATTTCTCAGTTCTATGGAGAATAAAAGCCTCAACTTTATACGATCAGATATTATTTCCATTATTGGTATTGTGCTGTAGGCAAATATCCTTCAAGAGGCAAAGTCTACATCCCTTGTGCTTAGCGAGTTGGGCATCACAAAGGCCCAACCTGGCCTTTACAATATGAGCTGCTGCTACCTTGTAATCTGTGGAGAATTTAATAACAATAATTTTACTTTATACAGCACAGCCTTTAAGATTTAATAGTAGATTCTTCACACACACAGAGTATATTTTTCCCTTTCAAGGTCTTTTCTTATTCAAAGATCAAATTTCCTATAGGTTTAGTTGCTTTAACAAAGTGCTGTCAGGTTGCACTGTGTAGGGGTGGGTGAGGATCTATAGATTGATTACCTGGGGACTTGGATGAAAGCAACTTACTTAGCAACCCACTGGTATCATTTCAAGTTTTCTCATTATCCATTAAGAAGCAAATGTCATAGGTTAATCATCTTTTCTAAATTGCTGGCATTTTAACATATCCCAAATAATGTTACATCTCAAGCAGTTTTTCTCCAAGTATAAGTCTTCAGACCACCCACGTGTAAATCTCCTGGTGAGATTAAAAATGCAGATTTCTGAGGTACCCCCAATCTTACTGAGTCAGAATTTCTGGGGATAGGACCAGAAATTTACATTTTTAAAAAGAGGATAATATGTGATTCTTATGTACACTAAAGGTTGAGACATACTAGTCTCTGTGCTTTCAAGTTTCACTATTTAATTTTATTCTTACAAATGTTATGTATAGTAGGCCGGGCGCGGTGGCTCAAGCCTGTAATCCCAGCATTTTGGGAGGCTGAGACGGGCGGATCACAAGGTCAGGAGATCGAGACCATCCTGGCTAACATGGTGAAACCCCGTCTCTACTAAAAATACAAAAAAACTAGCCGGGCGAGGTGGCGGGCGCCTGTAGTCCCAGCTACTCGGGAGGCTGAGGCAGGAGAATGGCGTAAACCCGGGAGGCGGAGCTTGCAGTGAGCTGAGATCCGGCCACTGCACTCCAGCCTGGGCGACAGAGCGAGACTCCGTCTCAAAAAAAAAAAAAAAAAAAAAAACAAATGTTATGTATAATAGTAGTCTCTTCAGACTTGTAGGTAAAGATAATAAAGTAGAGATTGGCTTAAGTATGGGGTTCTCAAATTCCATGCTGAGGCACCCCTGGATACTACAGTGATCTTACAGAGCTTTGCAGGATATTTTAAATTTTCTAGGAAACTACAGTGATACTTGACATCTGTTGGGCAACTACGAGTTCAAAGCATTTCAGGTTCAAACTATATCTCTACTGTACTTGTTGCCACATATATTTTTTATGTTGTCATGTTTGTGTAGCCGGGTTTGTAGTAGTTGCTGTGAACAAAAGCTTGCCCCATATGAGAATCAATATAGAACAAGAAAAAAGAATGCTGCTGTCCAATCTGATTCTGACATTTTAAGAGGTGTGCAGCAATATTATTATTATTAATTTTTGAGACGGAGTTTCGATCTTGTTGCCCAGGCCAGAGTGCAATGTCACGATCTTGGCTCACTGCAACCTCCGCCTGCCGGGTTCAAGCAATTTTTCTGCCTCAGCCTCTCGAGTAGCTGGGATTACAGGCATGCACCACCACACCCAGCTAATTTTGTATTTTTCGTTGAGACAGGGTTTCTCCATGTCGATTAGGCTGGTCTCGAACTCCTGGCCTCAGGTGATCTGCTCGCCTGGGTCTCCCAAAGTGCTGAGATTACAGGCATGGGCCACATAAGACTTTATTATATTTTTATAATATTTGATATATTCACATATTATGTGACATTTTATAATATCTCAAATCATGCATATTTTTTCAAACAGACGTTAAAACATCAGAAGATAAACATCTGTTAAGGTGTTTGAACAACTTAATAAATGGAAATATTAAGTGTTTTGGGGGCCTACTGTACACAGTGAAATACTACTGGGACACTAAAGTACCACATGACCTTACTGGAGTTTGGGAACCTCTGGTATAAGTCATGACTTTGTGGAAGTAAATTATGAACCCAAGTCTACATGGCTCTAAATGCTATGTATGTTGAATGATGCTTCTTAGATCATAATCCCATCAAGGAATTCCAGAGTACAGATGTGTGTGAGGACAGGCTTGGGTGTGAAAAGCTTTTCAGGACTGCATCATTAACATAGGAGTTCATTGTTCTCATTCCTCTGACTGTCAGATTGGATTGACTATCAAGTAACCCCGATTCTAGCCCTGACTTTGCCCCCTAGCTCTACATCTTCGGCTAGGTTACTTCCTTGTGTTTTAGGGTTTTAGCTGGACTTGGCTACCTAGCAACAGAGATAAGGAAGAAGGTAGTTATAAATATCTACAGAGTCTTTAGCTGCCAGGCACTGTGCTAAGTGTTTTGTGTCATTGTTTTTATTCTCAAATATCCTTGAGTTATTTTATTAGGTTCTGTTATTATTTCTATTTAATAGATAAGCAAACTGAGAAAGAGGTGACGCTCTGTACCAGTCAAGTAGCAGCTAACACAGGTTATCCAACACTGGAAATTATGCTCTTAATCACTGACTGCAAAAGTTATAAATAAATTTATTTAAGTTCCTTTACAGTCTTCAAAATAGCTATAATTTAGGTAACAGAGTAAGGCCTTATCTCAAAAAAAAAAAAAAAAAATTCAGTGAAATCTAGTGCCTCATTCACATTTAGATCTCAGATCTCAGGAGATTGGTGTCATATGGAGTGCAATAAAATGTCCACCTTCACAGTCTACATTCTGGAAGAGATCACCATTTTGAATCAGACCAACTGTTAACCTCTGGAGACACCCTACTTCCTGCCAAATTCCCACAGATCGGTCATCAAGGCAGGAGGTCACAATGAATTGGAATGAAAGTGAGCAACCAGGTCCAGATCTAATCCTTACCTCGTTCAGGCGGAGAGGCCTAGAAGACGAAATCAGAATCAAGGACCAGTGAGTGGCTGCTGTGTATTTCTCATCTGCTTGTAGCTCTCATCCCTGCAGCCCTTCCTTCCATAACAGAATGCAATTTCCAAAGAAAACCAATGAATATAGAAATAGAGCTGCTCTTTTACACAGGAAAATCCTCTGACTTGAGGAAAATAGAAAAGGGGATTAACAGCACTCAGGGTGTAAGAAGTCAGGAGAAAACGTGAGAAATCAGCAATCCGTTGATATGAACAGTAGAGTGACATTTAAGCTGGCCAAGGAGACCCAGGAGATCATGTTCAAGCATTTCTTTAAGGCAGAGAGATACCATCTCATTCAAGTCTTTGCTGTTGCCTGGGAAGCACTTTTACAGCTAGAAATAATAATAAAAAGGCCTTTGCAAGAAGTGTTGTGTTTACAACCTGTAATGTTGGAATTTGTTTTTTAAATGAAGATTTTGGAAAACCAGAGGTATCCCATGCAGAATTTATACCATATTTTTTGAGATGGGGATAGGAAAGGGTAGATCAAAAGATATGCTGGGGATACTTGGTAATGAGATGCACATTCTCTTCTTAAGAGATAAAGATAGAAAAGATTGGCTGGAGAGAGAAGCTTGTTAACTTACATGCCTGCCTCTGCCAGCCAACTAACAGTCTGCTTAGAATTTTTCCAGAAGGAATGGCTGGCTGCTTGGCAGCTGTTCTTTTTACACTGTTCCTTGGGACCTCACTAGCTGCACATGGATCAGATTTGTCTAATCCAGAAGCCAAAATATTTAGAAGTACTAGAGGGATGGGCAGCCTACTCGGAGGGAATTAAGTTTTGTGTGTGTGTTTGTTGTTTTTGTTTGTTTTTGAAACACGGTTTTACTTTGTTACCCAGGCTGTAGTGCAGTGGCATGATCATGGCTCACTGCAGCCTCAACCTCCTAAGCTCAGGTGATCCTCCCACCTCAGCCTCTCCTGAGTAGTTGGGACTACCAGTGTGCACCACCACGCCTGGCTAATTTTTGTATTTTTGTAGAGATAGGGTTTCACCATGTTGCCCAGGCTTGTCTCGAACTCCTAGGCTCAAGCCATCCACCCACCTCAGCCTCTCAAAGTGCTGAGATTACAGGCAATCTGTGTTAATATTCAGCAGCAGATGCTGCTTATCTGGCATTCTTCTTCTCTGGGCCCCAAAATTTTGACGACCATAGTCATAAAGGTCTCTACCAGCTCAAACATTTTAAAGCAACAGTATTTGGGAGTGTTCTTTAACTCATGGCCTTTATGGTGACAACAGCATTGATTGAGAATGACTGATTGAGAATGAATCTGACCACTGCTATACACAGAACTTGCTATAGATTAATTCCTTTAAGTGCCAAAGCAGACTTCAGAGGCTTCAAGCCACAAAGTAATTTTCACAAGTTTAAATTTTCTGTCTAGAGTCGTTCCATAGTCTTCAATAATGAGATCTACCGGTGCTTCCTAACTTCTTTTTCTGATACAAGATGCCAGAAAAAAAAAATGTTTTAGCAAGCTGGGGTGTATTTTACAAGCAAATAGCAGAGGCTAGAGGACTGATAGAATCAGTATCATGACGTATAACCTAAGTGATGCAAATGCCCAAGATCCTAAGATCTTTCTATGAGGGAACTAGTTCTATACCTTATCTCAGAAGGTTCTTTGCATTGGTTCAGCCTGTTTTCTCCACTGTGATCCCATATATAGGATCTTACTTTCATCTTATGTCACCTACTCTGGGATGACCAGTTCTTGAATCATAGCCATTATTATACATCATTTTCATCTGGAATGCTCTTACTGCTTATACTTTTGCAGAAAGTATGATTTTTGCTGTTGAGTCTCTGAAAGATTTTGCTTCCCTTTAACATACTCTGCAAATACTAGTTGTCTGCTTTCCCAGTTCACAGGGATGCCTTGAATGATGCTACAATACCTCTCTCCTCTCTCTTGCTATCCTCTCCCTTGCTTTCTCATTCTGGATCTACCAAGACTGAGTATTCTCCAGGGCAAAGGCAAGAGTTTTCAATTGTGTTACTGTTTGCAGGAAACGTCACTTTCTTCTCAGCCAAGCTGGAAATGGTTCTCCTGTAGTGCAGCACCATAACACTTTCTGTATAACACTTAGCATTTCTTTAGGACAGGGCTTGGCAAACTTATTTATTTCATAATGGATCAGACAGTACATATTTTAGGTTCTGCAGGTCATATGGTTTCTGTTGCAACTGTGCAACTCTGTCATTGCAACACGAAAGCAGCCATGGGCAGTATAAAAATGAATGACCGTGGTTGTGTTCCAAAAGAACTTTACTTACAGTAACAGATATTAGACTGCATTTGGCCCATAGGGCCACTCTGATTCCAGCTCAGAAATCACTAGCTTTGCCTTTACTTTTATAAAAAGTAGAGGCAAGAGGTTACTTTTTAATCACATCATATATTCTAGCAACAGTCAACTATGATATGCCTTTTGAAAGGGTACATTTTGGGGTCTTTATTTTTATCCTTTTCTGCAACTTGTTCATGATAACATCTCCAAGCCACTTTTCTCCTATTGGGTCTTTTCTCCTATTGGATTCTTTATCTCTCTCCATTTGAAATTCTTGGCTGCAAGGGTTTCAGGTGGGGAATAGTGTGGCATTATTGAAAGGCAACCAAAATCAGAAGACTTAGTGCTAGTCCTGATGCTGCCATTTACTAATTCCCTGATGTTGATTCCTCAGAGCCTTTTCACACCTTATCTGTAAAGCAGACACTCCTCAGGGGGTTATTGGAAAGGTAAAAGTGCTACCAGCAGGAGCTTTTGACTTAGACCCTTACCTCTTGCTAGCTGTGTTATCTAGAGCAAGTTACTTAACTGCTCTATACCTCAGTGATATTGCATGTAAGATGAAATGAGACCTTGTAAAAATTAAATGACATAATGTATGTAAAGTGCTCACTGCAGAGCTTTGCACACAGTAAGTCTATACTAACTAGTATTTGCATTTTTTATGTATCATTATACTTATTTATCACTATACTTATGGACTGCTTCATAAATTCCAAGCCAGAATACACATTCAGATACAATGCCTAAACTAACCTTATCTTCTTCCGTCAAATATATTTGGCCACTTAAATAACAGAGCTTATTTCATCTTACTCATGTGCTTTCTTGAACTAGAAATTTAAGTAACAGACAACCATTGCAAGCTACCTGAGACCTATTTTTCTAATTTTGTTCCTGTAGATACATTTGAGAGGTTAGAGGAGGGAACATTTAGGCTGTAAGATCCAATTCGGGCATCCTGTTTCTCTCTGAGCTATTAATTAAATTTGACTCCTGAAACACCAATAAATTGCAAAGGGCTTCCAACTTGCTCTGGTTCTGTAATATTTCAGTCAAAGTTTCTTTATGATCCTTGTTTTCTTCCCATTCTTCTCCACCCCAGGAACATCTGAAAGCAATTTTAAAAACTCAACATGCAATGTAAGAATGAATTACTGCAATCCCTAAATAATCAAATAGATCACATTACTTCATGAAAAGTAGCATGGTTGAAAAACTGCAGTAGGAAGATCAAGGATTCATATTAAAGAGGGGGTTAGGGTGAAAGCAAAAGGAATGGCTTTTAATAATTTTAAAACATGGTTGATATAAGGTCTAGAAGCTTTTTGCTTCTAAAACAAACAGGATTTCTGATGCTAAAACCTTATTACAATGCTGATGCCAATCTGCTGCTTGTTTCCTTATAGGAGACTGATTTTTTTTTCCTCCTTTCTGGAAATTTCTCCTGAATCATTCCCTATGGATTCAGAAAATTCTGCTATTTTCTAAGGCTTTCATAAAATTTGAGATCAATTCTCCTACAGGCTCTGTTATCTTGACTATCTCTTTTTTCAAGTTTTGGGGGATTTTCGCTTGGAGTGTTTAAATCAGCATTTACCATCTTCAAATTCAAAGTCATCCGTGCCTACTTTTTTCTTTGTTTTCACAAGCAAAATGCTTTCTAATTGCTAAAAATTTGTACCAGAAATCACAGCACATAAGTCCCATTTTTCTGGACATGATATTCTCTTACGAAAAGGTGTTACAGAAATAAAGATCCCTTGGAGCGTATAGCAAAGACTAATAAAGGCCGATAAAGTCCTACCGCACCCATATAGACAAGAGGAAGAGTTAACAGTAACATATGTTTAGTTCTTCAGCATGTGTGTTTTATTTGCACTTTCAACTGGCATTTTAAAATTTCATAGGAAAAAAAGTCTAGATAAGCAAGCAGCAAATTGTATCTGTAAAGAGCCAGATAGTAAATATTTTAGGCTTTGAGGGTTACAGGTCTCTACCACAAACACTGTGGGGAGAAAGCAACTTTCTCCATTGTGGGGAGAAAGCAACCATAAACAATATGCAAATGAAAGGGGGTGTGGCTGTGTTTCAATAAAACTTTACTTGTAAAAACAGGTAGGGGTTGGGTTTGGCCATTAGGTCTTAGATTATGAACATGTGATCTAGACTATCACCTTCTCTAGTGGGGATGGGGAAGGGAGCCCAGAAGATCAGCATCTCTGGGTCCATATTCACCATAACAGCCTCGAGTCAATTAACAACTGGTCCTTTTTCACACACAAGAACTGTATGGTTTGCCACAGTCCCCACTACTCCCTATGAACTCCCAACCCAGTTTACTTGAGTCATTAGCAGTATTTATCTGGCCTCTGTACAATTTAGACTCTATAACTCTGATTTAAGGGTTGTAAACTGAACAATGCATATGTATAGTTATTGGTGTAAGTAGCAAATATTATCTTAAAAACTTTGGTGGGCCAAAGTGTGGATGACAAGACTGCAATAAGAAAGAAATTGGTACATACTCAGTGCCTCAATTGGCTTTGTTTGATGAAGCACTGCTTTAAGAGGCTGTGGATATAATCCCTGCTCTAGAAGACCTGAGAGTTTAATGTTCTGCACAAATTCAAAAAAACAAAATGTTAAGTATGTGTTATATACAATGAGAGATAAATGCTGTTCTTATTTAATTATGTTATGCCAGTATCTTATACACGCTGTTCTTATTTAAATATCTTATACCAAGTAACAGAGCAGAGCTTCTCAAAGGCTGGTCCTTGGGCTATTTGCAGTAGAATTATGATGGATGGGAGGGATACATGCTTATAATTAGATTAGAACTGCAGATACCTAGGCCTACCACAGATTTCCTGAATTAGCCATCTAGGATCTGCATTTTTTAAAAGTCCCAAGGTATTTCTTATACACTATAAAATTGCAGAACTGCTCCTATAAAACAAGGACAGGCATCGTACTTCCTGTTTGTTTATTGGATGTAATTTAAATTCCTTTTTAACAGAAAAGCAGCAGGATACATCTTCAGGACAGAGCCAATTACATGTACGAACATTTATTCCAGGCACAATTAAGCATTGATGAAGAGGTTGTTTATCTGTGTCAGAAAGAGCTCCATGCTGGGTCACCTAATAAGTAGTCATGTGACCGTGGACCAGCCACTTAACTGCTCTGGTGTCCATATTCTAATCTGAGGGCAGAAATGAGGGCATTGCTAAAAGACCAAGACCCGTGTAGCTGGGAAACTGACTTTGAAATTCTATTTAAGAATTCCTATGCTGAAACTTACGGTACTGTCATACTTTATTAGTGAGATGGAAGGAAAGTATTCCCTCCTAATAGGTGGCTTACCTGTATTCCAGTAGAGTGGGGCTTCCCAGCTTTGGATGCTCATTGGCATCATACAGGGAGCTTTTTAAATTCCTGATGTTCAGGCCATGCTCCAGATCAACTAAATCCAAATTTCTGGTGCTAGCACCCAGGCATCGGCATCGTTAAAATTCCTTGGGTGTTTCTAATGTGCCACCCAGGTAAGAACAGCAGCACTAGAGAAATGGTAGCCAAAGTTACTTAATTAAAAGAGTAACCTGGGTTGTTGAAAGTGCAAGGTTTCAGTCCCTGTCCTGGACAATCCAATTCATTGAGCCTAGGATGGGTTCTGGAAATCTGTGTTTTTGATAAGCAACCAAGATGATTGTTGGGATCAGATAAATTGCGGTAAATACCACACCAGAGAATTTTTTAGTGTATTAAGCAGATTCAGTGTAGTACAGGGGTTTTTCTTCAACCCCCCTAGGTTTGTAGTTAAATGGACACCTGTTACAAAACATAGATTAACAAGAGATAAATAAAAGTTTATTAACATGTATTTTATATATATTCATGGGGGACGCTCAGATGGAGTAGTTCTCTAAGAATGACTTTGATGTTCAGCTTATATAGCATCTTCCAAAAGGATCTATACATTTTTAGAGAGGTAACAAGACAAAGGAAAAGAACTTTGAGTCTCTAGAGGTGGCAATTTAAGGGGGAAGACAAATAACTGGAAGAGAAAGGCTAGTTATAGCAGAAAAGCTTATTAATGTGGATTCCTCTGGTATCATCTTCAGGTTGATGAGGGTGTAAAGCTGTCTTCAGTGGTCAACCTTTGTTCTCCCCAGCAGAGAGGGAGAAGTTTACCTTTGTGTTTGCAAAGCTCTGTCTTGTTTTTAGGCAAGTAGAGTGAGGTCAGAGAGCTATCCTACGTCTGCTTCATCTTAATGGTCTTCAGCTCAGCAGTCCTATTTTGGATTTCTATTTGGGGGCAGCATGTTCTATTCTTCCACACTGGAAAGCAGGACTATTAAGAGCATTAAGGAATAGAGATGTATAATAGAAATAAGAATAGACAATTATGGGAGAAACCAGGAAAGTGAGGGTCTGAAGGAGGTGGGAGATCTGAGAAAAATCACTAACCACCCTCTTAAGCACTTGTAGGTAAACAAGTAGGAGCTTGCATAGGAATATGATATCAGGGAGGAAATACAGTTTCTCCTCAAGTAATAAATTGGTAGGTGGGACAGATCCCTGTAATAAAAGACAGATTAACAAGAGAAAACAAGCAGGTTTATTAACGCATGCAGTACACATCATGCAGGGAAACCTCAGTGAAAGGTAATTGAAGGCAATGCCTTAGAACTCTAGCTCCTATAGCATCTTCAACAAAATAACAATAAATTGTAGAGAAGTGACAAGGCAAATAAAGTAGTTTTAGGCTTCCAGAGGTGAAAAACTATGGGATGGTAAATATATAGAAGTGAACTAATGGAGTAAGATTTGTTTGTAGATTCCTCTGGTGCCATATCTGAGCTGGTAAGAGTTTTCTCCAATAAAGGAGAATTTATATTCCATCTGTCTGTAGAAAAGAAGGGAGGACAGAAAGCATTCTTCCTTTATTTGCTGCTGCCTAACTGTCTTTAGCTCAACCATATTTATGTCAAAGAGACCTATTTGGCATGACGTATTCTGGTTTCTGTCAGTAGGAAGGCAGATGCCACAGTCACAGTGGGATGGCAGAAGAAAACTGACAGAAGTGCATGGAAGGCTGTTGTACCACTGTCAGTGATAGGCCTGGGGACACTGGTGATTAGAGGGTCAGAAGTTGGGAAGAAGACCTGGAAGCAAAGCAAGGGAAAGTGAGGATGACCTAGAACCCACATCTGTCAGTTACCTCCTCTACCTATGACGACCTTCACAGGATATAGGGCTGCTTTCGGAGACTTCTGTTCTGAGCAAATCTAAAACAGGATTAAAAAGCGAAGAAGCCAAATTGACCCAGTATTAAACTACCATGCCAGGAAAATGACTTTTTTGTTCCCCTAAAATTGTACCGTTTAACAAATGAGATGACTCCCTTATCTGTCCTTAAATTGTGCTCACTGGAGAAAAAAGCATACTTCACAGATTTATTGCTCTCTACTGGGCTGGAATTAAGTCATTTTATCCCCAACTCTGATTTTTCATTCAGTTGTCTCCCATCAGCTTTGTGCAATTCATCCAAGCACCAAGCACTAGTAGTCTTTGGTCTATCTTTGGACAAACAAGGAGTCTGTAGCTTTTGTTTCTTTGGTTGTCTCTGTTCCTAGAAGTCACATTGTGAAGATAGACTTGATTGTGTCTTTCTTTCTTAAGTAAAGCCTGATATAGCCTGTAAGCCATTTATAGGTGATTCTCACCTTATCGGTTATGCTCAGCTGCACAAGGATATCATGTGATTATTGTGGTATGAGCACTGTAGTAGTAATTTTTATTTGGTGGGTTTGAAAAGTTTTTGATGCTTTAACGACCGGGTATTTCTGATCTAGGTTTGTGGATAAGTACATTGTTTTGTATTCATAGCCACTATTTGCTGTATAATCTGGCCCTTCGTGCAACAATGGCTACAGGGAAGTAGGGAACAATAGAAGAAAAACTCTAAATATTCAGAAAAAGGCAGGAAAGAGAAAAATTGAGCCTGAGGCAGAGAGCAGAGGAGGGAGGTCAGTAGGGAAGGAAGAGGAAGCATTCTTGTCAAAGGTCACACAGCATTTCAGTCTCCTAACGTTTTAACACTTGTGATGAACTCCGCAAGCAAAATCCACCAGGCTTGCTTTATTCCACATATGAACTAAAAAAGAGTAAGCTCTATTATAATTCCAGAATTAATCAACCCTGGCCTGAGCAGTACAAAATGCAGTTTTCAGACAAAAATGCTGTAACTAATTCATACAACTTTAAGCAAAGTGTTTTTGATCTCTGGGCCTCAGCTTTCTCACCATTAAATGTGGTGCTTGGACTGGATTAGAGATTACATATTAGCAGCCAGTGGACTATATGTATATACACTAGCTGACACTCAAGTTTTGACTATAGGGGTTTTCATTTGTTTGTTAAAAACAAACAAACAAACAAAAAAACTAGACTCCACATTTTATTTGAATTTCACTTATTTTTCTAAAGTTTTTTTTTTTTCTATCCCAAGATTTAATCTAGGATACCACAATGCTTTTAGTACAGGGTGATTTCTTTTAATGAAATTGTCAATATTCAAAAAGTGAAATATTTCACATAACAGATGTGGATTTCACACTTCCTCTGAAAGCTCAGGTGATCTGATGTGGATTTCACACTTCCCTTGACAACTCGGAGAACAAAAGCCCTGCAGTGATAAGCTGAAGCTGAGATACTACTGCTCTTTTAGGCATGATATGTGCCTCCATTTTCCCCAATCTCCCCTACTCTCTATTGCCTCCCAGGCAATGAGACCAAGTGACAGCCGCCATTACCATCACTTGTTACCTCCTCTTGCCATACAGTGAAGAGAATATGAAACATCTAGAAAAAGAAATTGAGCAAGAACAAATTTGAGGAAATTAAAATATACTTAAATAACTGCCTTAGTTCATTCATGCTACTGTAACAAAACACTTTAGACTAGGTAATTAATAACAAATAAATTTATTTCTCACAGTACTGGAGGCTAGAAAGTCCAAGATCAAGGCACCAAGAGATTTAGTCTCTGGTGAGGACTGTTCTCTGCTTCTAAGATGGTACCTTGTGGCTGTGTCCTCCAGAGGGGATGTGTCCTCCAGAGGGGATGTGTCCTCCAGAGGCTGTGTCTTCACATGATGAAAGGGATGGAAGGGACAAATTTGTCCCCTCAAGCCCTTTTACAAGCCAGACATCCATTCATGAAGCCAGAGCCTTTATGCCTAATTGCCTCATAAAGGCCTCACCTCTCAATACCGTTGTAGGGGAATTAAGTTTCAACGTGAGCTTTGGAGGGGACGTAAACATTCAAATCATTACAAGCAATCCTCTTCACTCATTTATATGGTCGTTCAGATCCCTGTGGAAATGTTGGTGTGAAATCCCTGGACAAGAGCACCTTTTCCATTTTTTTCGTTGTGGGCATATGGGAAGTGGTGTTTGGTAGCCAGACCAGAGTTCTGCAAAAAACTGTGAGGGTCTTGCAGAGGGGGTCTATCATGCTCTCTTCTTCAACCCTCTCTTACTGAGGGTAAGGGTTTTGAGCCCCAAACCCTAAATCAACATAGTCCTACTTTTGGGCTCTTTTAGTTCCTCTAACTCTGGACTTGGGAAGCCAGGTTGCAGCACAATTAAGAATATGGACTTTGAATTCAGACTACCCCATTTCAAATGGTAGTTTCACCACTTCTGAGGCATATGACTTTTGTTCAGTCACTTAACCTCCATTTATCTCAGTTCCCTTTTCATAAAATTGGGCCAATAAATAGAACCAAGCCAGTACGGTTGTTATGATAGCTAAATGTCCTAATATGTGTAAAGGCCTGAGAGCAATACCTGGCATGTAGTGAGTGCTTAGTGCATTGTAATGATTATTATTTCTACCATTATAGCATCACCCCAGTGTTTTCAATCCCCGTATTAGCCTTATAAAAATCCCCCAATCCCAGACTGTTTCATAATTGGGAACATGGTAAAGAGCACTAGGGGATACAATTTTGTGAAACTGATTGAGCATACTTTATATAGCTCCAGGGAAAAATACAGACAGGCCAAGTAAGTAAAAGTTAGAGGGAAACAGATGTTAGTTCAACATAAAGAAGGCTTTTCTTACGTTCAAAGCTAGAAAGCAATGAAGTGACTGCTTGTAAGGTGATAAGCAACCTGTCACTCATGGTGTTCAGGCAAAGACTGAATGATTGTAGCTAGGCAAGTTGTAGGGCAAACTGGTAGTCACAAGCTACATGTGACTATTTAAATTTGTTATTTAAAATTAAATAAGTTCAAATCCTGGCTAAAGGAAATAAATATTTTAAAAATTAAAATGAAATGAAATTAGAAATTCAGCTCCTCAATTACAGTAGCTATACTTCAAGTGCTAATAGCAATAGCCACAAGTGGCTAGCAACTCCTTTATTAGACAACACAAATGTAAAACATTTCCATCATCATAGAAAGTTTTGTTGAACACCACCATTATAGAGGGATGTCCTGCACTAGATTTCTGAATCCAGTACTTCGGTTGGAATAAAAAACCAAATTGATATACTGAGTGATAGAGCACTTACCTGCAGACTCCATGATTTCAGGCTTATGCGTGGCCCCAGGAAAAGCACTGTCCCTGAGCCTCAGTTTCTTCATATATATTATGTGATTAATACTTGTCCCTAAGGGTGGTTGTGCATATAAAGGGATAAAACTCAAGCTCAGCATGTAGCACAAGGCAGTGTGCACAGATGCTTGGGTTCTTTCTTTCTGTGAAAGGAAAGGAAACATGTAGAGTCATCAATCTTAGGTACAGTAAAACAGTCATTTTGTGCAGCCTCCCAAAGAACAAGATCTTTCCAAAATCAATAGCTACCATAGCTACCATCAGTGAGCACTTAACCATGTACTGGGCTCCAAGCTAAACTTACATGCAGTGTCTCATTTAATTCCTGCCACCATCCTGTGAGGTGGCTTCTCACACCAAGGGTACTAAAACTTAGAGAGATTATATTATTTCCCAAGATTATAAAAGGCAGCATACAGAATTCAAATGGAGCTTCTTTTGACTCACGATGATTGCTACTTATAAAAATTGAAATATATGGAATATTTCATATTCACACACACACGCACACACATACATATATTGTGCTAAACACATTAAGGCATCATCTCATTTCATCCTTATAGCTATTATGTAGGTGAAGAATTTTTGAAAATGTAAATGCTTTGCACGGCAGCAAAAGCCAAAATTGACAAATGGGATCTAATTAAACTAAAGAGCTTGTGCACAGCAAAAGAAACTACCATCAGAGTGAACAGGCAACCTACAGAATGGGAGAAAATTTTTGCAATCTACTCATCTGACAAAGGGCTAATATCCAGAACCTACAAAGAACTCAAACAAATTTACAAGAAAAAAACAAACAACCCCATCAAAAAGTGGGCAAAGGATATGAACAGACATTTCTCAAAAGAAAACATTCATACAGCCAACAGACACATGAAAAAATGCTCATCATCACTGGCCATCAGAGAAATGCAAATCAAAACCACAATGAGATACCATCTCACACCAGTTAGAATGGCAATCACTAAAAAGTCAGGAAACAACAGGTGCTGGAGAGGATGTGGAGAAATAGGAACACTTTTACACTGTTGGTGGGATTGTAAACTAGTTCAACCATTATGGAAAACAGTATGGCGATTCCTCAAGGATCTAGAACTAGATGTACCATATGACCCAGCCATCCCATTACTGGGTATATACCCAAAGGATTATAAATCATGCTGCTGTAAAGACACATGCACACGTATGTTCATTGCAGCACTATTCACAATAGCAAAGACTTGGAATCAACCCAAGTGTCCATCAGTGACAGACTGGATTAAGAAAATGTGGCACACATACACTATAGAATACTATGCAGCCATAAAAAAGGATGAGTTTGAGTCCTTTGTAGGGACATGGATGCAGCTGGAAGCCATCATTCTCAGCAAACTATGGCAAGAACAGAAAACCAAACACCTCACGTTCTCACTTATAGGTGGGAACTGAACAATGAGATCACTTGGACTCGGGAAGGGGAATATCACACACCGGGGCCTATTATGGGGAGTAGGGAGGGGGGAGGGATTGCATTGGGAGCTATACCTGATGTAAATGACGAGTTGATGGGTGCTGACGAGTTGATGGGTGCAGCACACCAACATGGCACAAGTATACATATGTAACAAACCTGCACGTTATGCACATGTACCCTAGAACTTAAAGTATAATAATAATAATTTAAAATATATATATTTCCTATCAAAAAAAAAAAAGAAAATTTAAATGCTTTGCTTAACAATTCCTACCCAGGGGGCCGGGCGCGGTGGCTCAAGCCTGTAATCCCAGCACTTTGGGAGGCCGAGACGGGCGGATCACGAGGTCAGGAGATCGAGACCATCCTGGTTAACACGGTGAAACCCCGTCTCTACTAAAAAATACAAAAAACTAGCCGGCCGAGGTGGCGGACGCCTGTAGTCCCAGCTACTCGGGAGGCGGAGGCAGGAGAATGGCGTGAACCCGGGAGGCGGAGCTTGCAGTGAGCTGAGATCCGGCCACTGCACTCCAGCCTGGGTGACAGCGCGAGACTCCGGCTCAAAAAAAAAAAAAAAAAAAAAAAAAAAAAAAAAAAAAGCAATTCCTACCCAGGAACTAGCACAGCTAGTATCTGGATGCAAGTCTCTCTAGCACCAGGTGTTTTACAGCTGTGTTCCCAGGCTAGCATCCTTGTTTAGAAAACAGGTGAACAAAACCTTTAAGGGTTGATGTCAGTATGGCCTTTGTCATGCAGAGATAAAGATGCCATGTATGTGTTTTCTCTTGCCAATCACACTGTTAACTCCTTGAGACAAGAGTTGTATCTCCAACATTTATTTCTTCTGAGTCTCCTAGAGCTGCACAGACTGCATAGGATTCAATGACTATTTGCTTAATTAGAATAGAGGTAAATCTTCTCAAAACACAGATTGAGAAGACATGTTTCTTATTTAGCAACTTACTTGAGTGAAACCTTGTCCATCTTCATGAAGAAAAAAAAGTGTTCATTATGTATACACTTGTTATCACTTTAATCATTGATAGATGCCCGCAGTTAAGGTGGAAGGGTCTGTTCTCAGAAAAAATAACTAGGATTAATAGCAAGGCAAAAATGTCAAATCTCTCAGAAAACCAAATAATTCGTTTGGTTTAATTTGTTGGTTTTGGCTGCTGTTTAATTCCTTAAGAAGCTAGGGTCATAGTTGTGTACTTTCAGGCCATTTCCACCCCTTCTATTGTGAAGATGGAGCTCCCCACACTAGTCAGTGTAGTGTTTCTCTGCTTAGCCAGCCAAGGAGAAAACTCCAATTAGCTGACAATTGGTTAAAGTGTTGCTGAGACTAGACACAGGGAGAAAATGGCTCTTGCTAACTGTATTCTTTCCAAGCATTCTGATTCTTGTTATATTGTGCAAAAGGCAGCCTGAGGGTGGACTGACAGGGCATTTTTATATCGCTTTTAGAGATGTAAGTGTTCCTGAACTTGGAGATTCCCAATTACACCTGTTCAAGTTCCCAAGGAATTATGAAGAAGATGGTCTGTTTTAGTTTAGATTTGGGATCTTGGAAACTGGAGAGAGAATTTTTCTTTAAAAGGTGATAGAATAATATCAGATTATATAAACCTTCAGATGTTACACAAAATGTTTAAATATGCTTTACATGTTGATTCATGTGCCTTCTTGCTATTCTTACAGAAGTATTATGTATTTATTAAATGGACTATTTATCAGCAGATTGTTTTGGTAGTATTTTCAGGGAACCAACATTCAACAAGGCTGTTTATTGTTATTATAGCAATAAAGCTAAAAGTCAAATTCTGCTCCCAGAATTACTGGTAACAACTAGGGGTATGTATTTTCAGACATTTTTCTATGCTTATATGAACTTTCTGTATACATACTTTTGAATTATTTTTATTTAAAACACTGAATCGTTCTAGTTCTATTGATTTTTATTATTTTTATATCCTGGAGATCTTCCATGTCATCTTATTGAGCTAATAATACTTACAATGATACCCAGTTGTATTATTGATGGCATACCATATGTCAGACTCTGTACTAAGATATTTACATCTCATTAACATTTCAACAAATCTGAGGCATTATATCAGTTCTATCACTGTTTTCATCTAACAGGCAGGGAAACTGAAGTTTGAGAAGTCAAGCAACTTGCCCAAGAAAAACTAGTTACTGGTGGACTCTCTCAGACACTGTATAATATGATTTCCCTTTTTAAATGGTTACATATTATTCCATCATCTGCATGTCTCATTATCCCCACCTCCCAGGTAGACTGATTGCCTTTCCCCCATACTGCAAATCTATGGTCTACTTTCCTTCCCCATCCCTGCAGCCGCTCACAGCCCTCAGATGGAGTTATTGCTGGTGAATAAATGTTACCCTTCCTTTAAAATAAAACTTGCAGCCTTCAGAATTACAGAGTCTATGGCATGTATTAGTGATACCATGCTGATTCTTAGGTAAGCATGTAGCATAATGGAGAAGATAATAATCCTTCTATGACCATTTTTATAAACCATTGTCACCAATTGAGTGATCTGAATTGATTTTCTGTTTCCAGACCTCAATCTACCTAAGAAGTTTAATCCCACCTAAAGCAATAATCATCCAACATGTAGAAGTAATCAGGTATCATCTTCTGTCAAGGCTGTGGCCAATCCACCACTTTTTGTACCTGGGTCTCACCACTATGACAAAATGTCTTTTCCTTGCGTGAATCTGTTTAACATCATAAGTTTTGGACCCAGTGCACTGTTGCCTACTCTTGGGCCAGATGTCATATTATTTATGCTACCCTTCTCCAAGGAGAAATCTCCCTTTTTATTGTTCACATATCATATTGCAAACATGTAAAGTTTTTCCCATATGCTCTATGGCAAAAGGTCAATATTCTTAAAATCACGTTAATCAAAAATTGCAGAACAGACTTGAGTAATACTTGGATCGGCCACTGTGATAGGCAGAATAATGATCCCGCCAATGATGCCCCCACAATCCCTAGCACCTATGAATATGTTACCCTACAAGGCAAAAGGAAAATTAAGGTGGCAGATAGAATTAAGGCTGCTAATTAGTTGATTTTAAAATAGGGAGATTATACTGAATTATCTGGTTTGGCGTAATACAAATACAAAGGGAGACAGAAGAAAAGAATGCAGTGATATGCTGTGAGAAGAACTCTATCTGTCATTACTGGATTTGAAGATTAAGGAAGGGAGGCCATTTGCCGTGGAATGTGGGCAGTCTCTAAAAGCCAGAAAACTCAAAGGAAATGAATTCTCCACTAGAGCTTCCAGGAATGATCACAGCCCTGCTGACACCTTGAGTTTAACCCAGTGAGACCCATGTTAAACTTCTGAACTACAGAGCTGTAAAATAATAAATTTGTGTTGTTTCAGGCCACTAAGATTTTGGTAAGTTGTTACAACAGTAATAGGAAACTAAGCCACCAAATGCCCCTTCATGAAGCTAAAGTTTATTTCAGTGTCAAAACAGAGGGCTTTTTCCATCGGAGGGACCACTTTTCTAGTTTTATGAGGAGCCATTTTGTAGAACCTATTAATGAGGACCTTGATATGAGACACACTGAATGAAACATGCATAAATCGAACACAAAAATACAAGTCTGCTCCCTTATAAGATCTCAAATGAAGTGGGGTCATAGGCTCACCATTCTGATAGCGTATGTTTTTTAGACCCCCATTTATAATTATCAGGATCAATCAATGCCTCTCCATTATTTGCAGCTATGATTGAAGTATGGTACAGTTTTTCCCTCTTGAATAATAAGAGTACATAACCAACTTTGATGGCACTTTAATTCCATGCCTCCTCATGCTAAATGTCATGGTGATTTGGCAGAGAATGTTTACTCCACAGATCCTCATAGAGGTGTGTGACATCTAGAGAATACTTTGACTGCACCACTATTAGCAGCCCTTTTGAGCAACCATTTGAGCACATGCAAGACTTTTATGAGTAACAGTTTAACCATTTAGTAGAATATAGGTGCTTATCTCTGTAGGCTGTTTGCCTAGTTACAGCCATAATATAACATGTAATACATTGTGGTATTCTGGTACATATGTTGGCATAACTAAATTTTCATCATAGAGCAGGATGCCAAATTCACTTTTCACCCAATATTTATGGAGAAAGGAATGATGAGTAGAAGGAAAAGGGCACAAACTACAGTAGCAGCTACTTGGTGGTTATGTCATTTAGTATGGTTGTTGGGTTTTCTTAAATCACAAATCTGCTCACTCAGCAGATTAAAAATTTCAAGTTGGTACCATTAATATTGCCACAGTTAGTCATTTGAAATACTGTTTGTACATGTAAGTATGACATATGTTTCTATTTAAACTCACAGCTGGGCCTCCTATGAAGATATAACAATGCTAAAATCACTGATTCATATGGAAATGCTCACATTTTAGGCAGAAACAAAATCACTGTACTATATACATTAGCATTTTGACAACATAATGCAACCATGAAAAAAGTTTATGGTACTCTAATGAAAACTAGAAGTTATTAATATCAGTTATTATCCATTGAATATTAAAAAGCTGGTGAGAGGCTTTTAAATCACTAAGTTTAATGTTCATAAGAAATACATGTTATGATTTCAGTCTTCTGTTATGATGATGGATAAAAGCATGGTATAGTTTTATGCTAAAGAAATAATAAGGCAAAATGCAAGCTTGCTGAAAACTCTAATTACTGTCATCTAAAGGATGACCTCACAATGGCCCTCAAGTATTAAAATAATTATTGTATAGGTGGGAAGTCAGAATCCATTGGCTGTATCACTAAGTGTTGAGCAAGAAAAAAGCAGCATTATAAAAAAGAATGAAATTGTGTCATGCAGCAACATGGATGGAACTGGAAGTTTTTATGTTAAGTGAAAAACCAGACACAGAGAGATAGATGCCATATGTTCTCACTCACAGGTAGGAGCTAAAAAAATTGATCTCGTGGAGATAGATAATAGAATGATAGACATCAGAGGCAGGGAAAGGTGTGTGGGTGAGTGGGGGCACAGAAAAAGGGAAGATGGTTAGTGGGTACAAACACAGTTAGACAAAAAAGCCCCAATGTTCTATAGCAGAGCAGGGTGACTATAGTTAGCAACAATGCTTTGCAGATTTCAAAGTAGCTACAAGAGAGGACTTGAAATGTTATGGGCACATAGAGATGGTAAATACTCAAGGTAATGGCTAACCCCATATTCCCAATTTGATTATTACACATTGTAGTCATGTAACAAATACATGTCCCCGCTAAGTGTGTAAAATATTTTGTATCAATAAAAAAAATTAAAATAAAAAAAAAAGGATAAACTGTAACCCAATAAAACTGGGTAAGACATGAGAAAGAAAGCAAAGGAGAGAACCAACATTTCATGAGCATGTATTATTTGTAACCTTTTGTGTTAGGTGATTTTGCACATTATTTAATTTACTTGTGACACAAAAATCTGTGAGATGTATCTTATGCCCATTTTACAGGTGGCACTAAATCTCTTGAGAAGGTAATGAATTTACTTGAGCTTACAGAGGCAGTGAGTTGCAGAGTTGTGTAAATCCAAAATCAATGATCTTTTTACTAACATGGTGGCACTCATCTACTAACCATTCCAACCAGTCCCCAACTTAGCACTAAATGATTTTGAAAACTAAACTGACTATCTAATAGAGGGAGAAAATGTCTTTTACTTTTTTCTTTCAACGGAGAATCAAGCTATAAGGTTGGGTTGGGTTTTGTTGGTATGGAGTTTATAAGTTGAATTTAACACATACCTATTAGATACCTTCTCAATGTCCAAACTGTGCCGTGCTGGTTTCTGAGGAGAATGGAAACATGTTTTGTATACAGGCCTAGAGGGACTGCCAGGTGTATTGGACACAAGCCATAATCAGAGTCTATACTAAATGCTGTGAGAGTTAAAAGGAGATGTCGTTATTAACTTTGCTCCTAGAGACTTGCAAAGCATTACCAGAGAGGTGGCATTTTGGCTGGGCTTTGAATGATAAGCATTCTCACGGACTAGAGAGGGAGAAATGGTATCTTAGACTCAGGAAACAGCATAGGCAAAAACCACAGAGAATCAAGCTATAATGTTGGGTTTGGTTTTATTGGTATGGGGTTTATGGACTTGATTTAATACATATCTGTTGGACACCTTCTCAATGTACAAGTATCTGAGTTGGTTTGTGTTTGGTTTGTTTGCCAAAAATAATTAAATAACGAGAGGTTAGTTTCCTTACAGGAATGGAGTGGAAATGCAGTTCGATCCTTCCTGCAGTGAATGTAAAGTCCTAAGGAGTTTCTAAGAAGGGGCTACATAACAGCAAGCTGTCTGAGGCTTTTGGAAGGCAGAACCAAAAATCAGGGAGACAAGTGGTTGGTGGATGATGTCACTCACCAGGAAAGAGATGATACAGTAGGGTCTACAAATGTGTGTAGTTCCAAACACATTTTACTCTGAAATTAAATGTGGGGCATGTCTTAGTAGATAATGAGTAATAGAATGAGAATATACACAGTTTTAAAGCACCTTAATCCCAAATTAGTTTTCTTCTCTCTCTCTCTCTTTTTTTTTTTTTTTTTAAACGATGTAAGCCCTGTCTTGCGGGCTTTTTTTGATAATACAGTTTAACTGTTCTGACCTTAAAATTGGTTGAATCAAACTTTTCTCTATTTTGGACGATATTGCCAATTATCTAATGGGGAATTCCTGATGTTACTCTTTCCACTAGTTTATGATTTCCACATCCCAGTTCTTTTTAAAGAAGTAAATCATGACCCTTTGGCTCATTTTCTTGCCTGGAATAACGAATGAAATCTCCCAATATATCCAAAAAGAAAGGCAAGTTACAGCTTCTTTCTTTATGAGTACACAAACTCAAGACACAGGCAGCCTTGCGGGATTTCTCAAGGTTACAACGTTGCCAACATAAGTTTTTACCCATTTCCTTACTCTACAGTGTCTCAGGGGTCACATTGTCTCTGTCTTGTTCAACATGCCATGAAAAACTGTTTCCAGCTGATAGATTTGGTGGCTTGAAAGCAGGAGCTACTAGAGGTTAGGAATCTCAGAAATGAAGATTGCAGAGTGTGTTTGAGAGTAATTGCTCACAGGAAAAAAAGCTGAGAAATTTACCCTCTGGGGCTGGGAGGAGTGACAACAGAAAGTGAAATCAGAATTAAGTGTAGCTGGAGGCCTTGTTGCTGTCTCCCATCTCAGCTTTAAGTCAGCACTTAGGACAGAAGGATCTAGCTCTAAGAATATCCTGTAATATTTGTTTAAAATTCAGATCCCTGGACTTCAATACAGACTTGCTGAGTTAGGGCTTCCCAGGGAGAGGCCAGATAACTGGGTACTTAACAGGCACTTTTGGTGATTCCTAGAAGGAAACTTCAGAAAACTATGATTCATGGCAGTTATTATTTACACTCCATAGCTTGGATACCATGTTTGAATTGGGAGGCACGTCTCCAAAATTTCAAAAAAGAAGTTAGAAAATGATAAAGAAGAGCACCGTAAAGAGAGATTTGGTACACAGACTTAATTAAAAAGGATAAAGACAGTAAAGAGAAGGATGCATTTCAAGGAAGACATTTCTAGAGAAATGTATTTATCTTATAAACGTACGGATATCTAAGTTTAAAATGTATAAACGTAAAAAGTTTCTAGGGAAACTGAGATATATATCTAAGAAAAGCAAAGACTATATATTCTTCAATTCTGTTTTTTTCACTGTAAATTTGGGGTGAAGTTAACTGAAATAATTAACATAACTAACATTGAAATACTCCTTCATATGTGCCAGGCAGAATTCTAAGAACTTTCCATATGTTAACTCTTCTGTTAACTTCTGAATCTTTCCAACAACCCTATGATATGAATATTATTTTTATCCTCATTTTATAAATGAAGAAACTGAGGCACAAAGAAGTTGAGTTCCTTATCAAAGGTCACACAGTCAGAAAGTGGCAAGGCAGGGATTTGAACCTAAACATCTGTCTGCAGAATCTCCACTGCATCCTTTTTTTAAAGTGATGATTGGCTTGTCTATAAGGGACCTTATGCCTTTGACCTTGATCATGAAGCTGAAAGACTCTTTTATTGGAGGGAGGCACAGTTTGTTATAATAATAGTAGTTGTGTTTGTTGTAGCAGCTCATATACACTAAGCAAGCAATGTGATTAGCACTTCGTATGCATTGTATAATGAATTACCCAGTAAGTATGCTGAGGTCCATTATGCAGATGGGAAAACTGAGCTTCTTACCTAAGATCCTAAATAATTTTTATAAGATACACAGATAGTAAATGATAGATCTAGATCTTGAACATTGGTCTCTCTGACTGTAAAATCCATTTTCTGGCCACTCTACCTGCTGCTGCTTATGGAATCAGTATTGGTATGCACAGAAGTTTAAACCTGAAAGTTATATGTGACTTCTAATGGAAGGACCACAGCTAAAGATATTTATAGAACTTCCAAATTACAGAGGAAGGCAAGAAATATGATTTGGATGTTCCAACACTAGAATGGACGAGATATTTTGTCAATGAGAAGGATGAGGAGGTAAGGAGGGAGAAGGGATGTTGACCCAAAAAATCAAGGATGTGAGTTACCACATAGGACACTTCAAATAAAGATGGGTGTATTAGTCCATTTTCATGCTGCTGATAAAGACATACCTGAGACTGGGTAATTGATAAAGAAAGAGAAGTTTAACAGACTCACAGTTCTTTGTGGCTGGGGAGGTCTCACAATCATGGTGGAAGGTGAAAGGCACATCTTACATGGTGGCAGACAAGAGAGAATGAGTGCCAAGTGAAAGGGGTTTCCCCTTATAAAACCATCAGATCAGTCAGGTGCAGTGGCTCATGCCTGTAATCCCAGCACTTTCAGAGGCCGAGGTGGGTGGATCACAAGGTCAGGAGTTCAAGACCAGCCGGCCAACATAGTGAAACCCTGTCTCTACTAAAAATACAAAAATTAGCTGGGCATGCTGGCATGTGCCTGTTGTCCCAGCTACTCAGGAGGCTGAGGCAGGAGAATCATTTGAACCCAGGAGGCAGAAGTTGCAGCAAGCCGAGATTGTGCCCTGCACTCCAGCCTGGGCAACAGAATGAGACTCCGTCTCAAAAAAAAAAAAAAAGAATCAGATCTTGTGAGATTTATTCACTACCATGCAAACCATATAGGGGAAACTGCCCCCATGATTCAGTTGTCTCCCATGGGATCCCTCCCACAACACATGGAAATTATGGGAGCTACAATTCAAGATGAGATTTGGGTAGGGACACAGCCCAACAATATCAATGGGTGAGTGTCCTTTCCAGTTTCCCTCTTGTCTGTAGCTGAGTCCAACAGAGAATTGTCACAGGACGAGTGCGAAGGAAAACAGCTTGAAATCTTAACTTTCAGAAAGAACAGAGGGCACAAGGATTCTTGTGTAAAGCAGCAATTCATAGTCCTCCTTTAACATCCTTACACCAAGTCCTTGTTTTCAAACCACTACACAATGTAGTGTTGATTCTTCTTAAGCATACATGTCGACAATGGAGAAACTGAATTCACTGGATGGAAATGTAAAGAACCATGAAGTAGTGTAATGTAGTGGATACAAACGTCTATAATACCTTTCCTTACAGGCAGGCAATATGTGGCAGGGCTTCAAAACAGAGGTTTCAAGACCAGACAGTTCAAATCCAGCTTTGGACTTGGGGCAGGTTATTTTACTTGTCTAAGCATAAATTTTCTCTTCTATATACCAAAAGGAATGATTTTACTCATCTAGCTTTTGTGGGTTTTAAAGGAATTAAATGATGTATCCAGTGAAGTGCCGATTGAATAGTATATGCTCAATAACCAGAGCTCACGCTTATTATTAGAAGCAAGATTTAGAATGAAAAACCAGGAATCATATCTGTCTATCTAGCGCCTGATCATGTTCAAATGTGTTTATATTCTGACCTGTCAATTCTGACACTCTGGACATTGACCCCAACTCAAAGTGTCTAAAACTCACTGTCCTTACCCCCCAGTTCTAAGTTAACCTTAGTTTCCTTACCGCTTAAGCAAGAATAGTGATATTATTTAAGATGATTATAAGGTGCTACATTCCCTTGTGGGGTGGTTGTGAGAATGTGGTAAGTTACCTCATGCAAAGCACTTTAGATGGTGCCAGCATATAACTGATGAGGTTGCCTATTTTTAAGACCCACCCAAAGCTTTAAGTGGGATGTTTCTGGCACAGAAGTCTCTTCAAGTGTAATGTAATTTAGGTCCCTCATGGGAAATCAGAATTCTTGTAAATGACAGTGTCATTCTTCAGTAATCTCAACCTGTTTACCAGCTTCCTGCTTAACATGGTAAACTTGCCTTATAAAAATGTGCAAGATCTCTTTAGGCTTTAATAATCTTGCAGTGATGAGATTTAATGGGACAAAAGGAAACAAAGGTTAGGTCAAACGCACTTTCAAGTTGTTTAGTAACAACTTTCAGTGTCCGTCAGTGGTCATATGCCATGATTTTCCTCCACTGGGAGGCAAAGGTTAAACATGTCAAGAACCACACAAGTCACTTGTAAGCAAAGAGGCAGGGCTGGAAAAGCTGTGATAATCAGAGGGATGTTCCTAATATCTGACGAAACTCATGTTGTGTGGTTCAGTGGTACACAACCTCAGACACATTAGAATCACCTGAAAAGATTTTGAAAATCTAGTCCGGCCGTACCCCAGACAAAATAAAAGGCTCTCTGTGGCAGGACCCATGCATCTGCTCACTTGTGTTGCCTGTTTGTGTGTGTTTGTTTTACAGCTCCCTGGGTGATTCTAATGTTAAGCCAAGATTGAGAAGTGGAATATAAAAGTTCGAATAAGGCAGGTTCTAGGAAGGAGACAAAAAAATAAAGGACAACTGCTTGGGTGAAGGGAGTGGTTCTATTGTTTGTAAAACTAATGTTCAACACTAATGGCTCACTTAGCTGCTGCCCATATCTAGTGGTGAAACAAATTAACTCAAATGCAAACAGTTGATTTATGTGTACACATTTCCATACATTTATTTGAATCCCCAGTGATACTCTAAAAGCTAATTACCATGAAAAGCAAGCCATTCTACGTGTAAATATACATGCAATTCTGCCAGTTAATTGCCTGGAATTTCATTTTGTCCACATTCCCAAGTGAAAAACCTCAGGATTTTTTTTGTTCTCAAGTAACAGACTACTCATATAATCTTTAAAAGTGTGCTCCACCTCACCATTGTCTCTTATAATCTCTTAATCAAATTAAATTTATGAGATGAAATAAACCCAAAAAATTAATGTTAGATTAATATATGTTTTCTCTGGTTAGTTTTTAAACAAGGGAGGTGCTGAGCAGTGTGGAATTTGATCCAATAGAGAGAATAGATGTTTCTCAGTCCCTGGTGGGAGGTCACCTTTGGGGCCAGAATTTTAGTGACTTTATCACTAGACCGCAAAATCATTTCTGATGGGCCTTGAAGCCCTTACATCTCTGTGGCCCATATAGATAACATAGTCTAAGTAAAAAGAAATCCCATTACACAGAACATCATAAGGACAGCAGGGATGTCAGACTGTCCACTAACCAGAGGCCATCTTGAGATTTTTTTTTTAATGTTTTCTTTTTTTTTTTTTTTTTTTTTTTTGAGACGGAGTCTGGCTCTGTCACCCAGGCTGGAGTGCAGTGGCGCGATCTCGGCTCACTGCAAGCTCCGCCTCCCAGGTTTACGCCATTCTCCTGCCTCAGCCTCCCAAGTAGCTGGGACTACAGGCGCCCGCCACCTCGCCCGGCTAGTTTTTTGTATTTTTTAGTAGAGACGGGGTTTCACCGTGTTAGCCAGGATGGTCTCGATCTCCTGACCTCGTGATCCGCCCGTCTCGGCCTCCCAAAGTGCTGGGATTATAGGCTTGAGCCACCGCGCCCGGCCTTAATGTTTTCTTTAATAGAAAAAGAAAACCATGATGATTCTACTTATCTCCCCTATTCCCTCTTTCATTTCCTTAATATCATTTTGTATTGACTTATTTGCACAGGTATATGTGGGAAGGGGAACACAAAATAAAAATCCATTCTATCTGTGCCACCAAAATCTCCACCAACTTACTCTATCTAAACCCAAGGGAAAGTGGGGGGCAACACATTTGTGGAGTAGTTACTATTTAGAAGCAAGACAGCATCACACAAGAATGTATTCTGAATTCATTGCTTATACCACTACTTCTCTCCTGCTGTTTTCTCTGTGAATTAACTTGATAGTAGGTCCTGGACTAGTGGGTGGTGGGAGAATTATGAAAGCACCTGATGAACATAAAATTTATTATGTAGAGTATATAAAAATATATGTAAATCACTATTTTATTGCTTGATATGACCTTATGACATTGTCAAAATAGATGGCCTATGTTTTGCTATAGCAGGAACTTCACTTCTTTAAAACAGGTTTTATAATATCAATCTTTCATGCCTAGTTAGAAGAGAGATGTTCTAGAACATTTGTTTAGCACACACTTATGTTGGTGCAGGCACACACACACACACCCAAAATAAATCTAATGTGTCCTGTATGTAAATTGTTTTATAATGAAAGGCTAACAAAGGCCACCAACCATTGTAATAGTTAAGATAAGCTTTTGATAAATCCTTGGATCAGAATATCTTTTATAGCTGATATGAAGAAAAAGGTGATGCATTGGCTGGCATTATATATCGATACATTATTGCTGAAGTTCAAAAAATTTGCTAAAGTGAATTTTCAATTTATTCTTTGCAAAGAAATCAGGCCTACAATAAGGATATATGTATTTAAAGAAATGATTGAAGTTAGCAAAATATTTATGAGGTCCACATTTTAAAGTTGGTGCTATCAACCCTGTCACCTCATCGGTTATTAGCCAATAGTCGTCACAGTTCAAAGATGATATTGTCCTATCTAGTTTCTGAATGATTGTTTTCCTTTAGCCAATTCCATTTTATAGCCCTTGTTCAATTTAAATCCTCCATTTCTTAGGGATTTGCCATCACTCACTCTCACATTGTTTTCAATTTCAATATAAATTGATGCTGCCTCTTGTGTTGTTTCTCCAAATACTCTTCTTGTTAAACAAGATCTCCTGTTTTTAGAATGGTGTGCACATTTGCACATTCTTATTAGAAAAAAACCAGGTTCCCTCCCAAAATATTTGCAAGTGCCACACCTTCAAAAGACAAGACAGACCCTCCATTCAGACATTATAAAAGAAAACAAGACCACCGATGTGCCTTTAAGCCACTCAGGAAACTGAATGCCTAAATATATATTTGTTTTAAAATATAGATGATTGATAATTTTTTAAAAAATGTTTTGGAACCTAAAGTTAACCAGAGTGAAATAACTCAACGTTTACGGCAAAAACTTAAAATGAATTGTTAACTTCTTAAGAAATGTTGCAAGTAGGATGATGGAGTTCCTTTTTTAAGTGTGTGGGAAATTGAAAACCTTATGAGAATTAGAAGTTATCTTCATGAAACCACACATAAGAGCCACAAAAGTACTCCTAGACAATTGGAGAATGACTGTTCTCTTTGTTAAAACTCCTCCGGTGTTTTGTGTTTCGCTGGGTTTTTTTTTTTAATTGTCTGGACTCATAATCCCTGAATAAACTGGGGAGTGTCAGGAAATAATCTATCATCTTAACTAACTATATGTGGTTGAATCAGTTTGAGAAGATGCTTTGCGGTATAATCTTCTAGAGCATTGCTTTGCCTTTTTCCACCTTTAACTGTTTTTGATTTGCTTCTAACTATAAAATTGAACTACTGTAGTAATCTAGAAATCACTGAACAAAATGCACAACAGGCCAAGCAAGTCAGAAATACTTTATTTTTCTTATTGACTCTTCTGTTAAAAAAAGATTGTAGTATTTTTCCCCTCTCCCCATTGATGCAATGTAAATAAGCATGGGTCCAGTCTTATTATAAAGAAACCTTCTCTGAGCCTCTGTTTTTTCATTGGTAAACTACAGATGATTTTTATTTCTTTTTAAATTTAATTTTACTTCAAGTTCAGGAATACATATGCAGAACATGCAGGTTTGTTACATAGATATACATGTGTCATGGTGGTTTGCTGCACCCATCAACCTGTCATCTAGGTTTTAAGCCCTGCATGCATTAGGTATTTGTCCTAATGCTCTCCCTCCCCTTGCCCCCAACACCCCAACAGGCCCCAGTGTGTGATGTTCCCCTCCCTGTGTCCATGTGTTCTTATTTTTTTAACTCCCACTTATGAGCAAGAATATGAGGTGTTTAGTATTCTGTTTCTGTGTCAGTTTGCTGAGAATGATGGTTTTCCGTTTCATCCATGTCCCTGCAAAGGGCATGATCTCATTGTTTTTTATGGCTGCATAGTATTCCATGGTGTATATGTGCCACATTTTCTTTATCCAGTCTAGCATTGATGGGCATTTGGGTTGGTTCCAAGACTTTGCTATTGTAAATAGTGCTGCAATAAATGGGTTTTTGTGAAGTTAAAATGCTTGAAATCACCTAAGCTAGATATTGCAACCTCAAATGCACACGGGATGCATAAAATTTAAAAATAAACAAAAGTGGCCAAGTTGGAGACAGAGAAGAGTATTAGAGAGTGTGGAGAACTGGTGAACACACACTGTTTTTAATTGGAAATGGTGCTACTGGTCAGTGTCAGTACCAGTGCATTGTTCCCATGGGGACATTGTGATCCAATGTTGTTCAACCTGATATTTTTCAGAGAAACTAGAAATCTAGATTCTTATTTTGGGACTAATTTACACTTCTGAAAATCTCTATGTAAGCTAGTATCTAATGGGCCAACACTTTGTAGGCAGTTTGAGATCTGCTGTCTAACACATAGAAAGTGTTTGATAAGAGTGCCTCCTTATTTCTCCCACTTTTATCCAAGTTTTTGGATAAATATTTAAGTTATTTAAGATGCCCCACAGGTTGAAAATAAGTGAACAAAGCATCATAGACATTAGTAGTTATTTGTTGGCTTTTGAAATACAATAAAGACAGTGATGACTATTTTTGTGGTCTGGCCAAAGCCCCAGGAATCTCTGAAGAACATAGCCTTGCATTATTTGGACTTCTCTGGCCCTTGATGGCAGTATGATGGTTTAGTGACAGCTGAAAATGTACATGCAAGTAAAGACAAGGCTGTTGTGGACATGGATCCAGACTTTAATGGAGAATAATCAATCCCAGAAACTGACAGTATAGAAGCCCAAACTCTGAGTTAATGAGCACTTTGATGAAGAGAGCCAGGTGGGTTTGAAGATGGACTACCAATCTTTGGTGTTCCTCTGGGCTTGTGATCAAAATGCTGTTTTTACTAATTGCTAATCACATGACAAATAGCCTAGTATGCAACCAGCAGGTGATATGAAACTGCAGGTGAAGAAATTTCAGAGCATAATGCAGTATAGCCTTGTTTTCAGGAAGAGGCCAAAGCTGAGCTGGAAAAACACAATTTGGGAAATAAACTGCAAAGACCCACATGCAAGAAAGTTTGAATTAATAAAATGAAATAGCAGAATCAATCAGATGGAAAACAATACATTCAGCACTAAAAAAAACAAAGAAAAAAAATCAGCCATTGGGGAAAAAAAAGTGAAAGCCACTAAAGAATAGCCCCAATAAGAAGCTAAGCCAAAGAGTCTGCTGGAAAATACAAAACATATTTGAAGAACTGTCAAGGTTTATAAAGGAAGCCAGTGTACAAGGCCCCCAATCTGTCCTCAGGCAAACTTTCTACTGGAGATGGAAATGGATTCATTTGACCTCAATCTCAGTGGGGAAAAAAATTGTTCCCGCAATATGTAAAGTTCACAGTCAATATATCTTTCACTTTTAAATTGCAAGTTTTTACGACCATTTGTTGAGTACCAGGATGTTGCCTACAACAAAGGTTCACATCATAGCCTTGCAAATGGTGGCCAGCAGACAATTATCCACGTGCTTAAATCCTCATACAGGTTGTGGAAGCATGAGCATGAGGAAGAAAAGGTGTTCACGAACATTGCATTTAAAATAATAGTAAACAGGAAGACCACTGCCTGCTCAGACAGGAACATGTAGGGTTCCTCTACCATGATGAGGTCTCCAAAGACCAAGAAATTTGATCATCCATTGCATTTGCTCTAGTGCTCACTGAATTGTAAGCACCATGAAGACATAGATACTGCTTTTTTCCCACTGGTGCAATTCCAGCCCCTAACACAGTGCCTGGCACATAGCAGGCACAGATAAAATATTTGTGGGAGGAGTGAATACATAAATAAGTTAATAAGGGAATTAAATCCAACAAGTTGATTTGGCCTCATAATGGTAACTACTATGTAATGAACACCTACTAAGTGCCCAGCTTTTATGTTATTTCTTATTTTTTAATTCTATAAGAGAAGAAGAACATATATTTTTATTTTACAGAGGAAAAAACTGAGGTTCAGAAAGCATGAGTAACTAAATTAAAGTCACATGACTAGTAAGTGGCAAAAGTGAGATTTGAATATGTGGTTAGTTATCCCTAAAAACATACTCTTTTATTACGCCATTCTGTTTAGCTTCATCCATATCAACTCAGGGAGAGGGACTCAAGCTGCTCAAGGAAACATAAGACTAGAATCCAGGTTATCTGCTCTACCCGCTTTGCCCTTTCTAAGGTACCCCATGCCCTCTTTCTGCTTTGTTTTCCTCATTGAAGCCCTTGGCAAACAATACCTTTTGAGTATGTTTCACACAGCAGACAACAGCACGCTCTACAGTGTAATAAATGTTGATGTCAGAGCTACCATAAGAGACACAAGTCATTTCATTTTACATCAAGATACGAGTCACCATCTGGAAGACCAGATATGCCAATCTTAATTTGAGACCAGATTTTCAAATCTAACTCCAATGTGAGGGAAATGCTTATCAGTATTCAAACTGAACACTTGGGTCACTCTGCCTAGCAAACATTCATTTTGTTAGGACTCCCTTTCAGGAGTAAAACTGAATGCATTCTGCAAACAGCTAGAGCTCATTTCTGTATTAGTTCAGACTCTTGTTTGACAGGAATAGAAACTCACTTGGGCAAGAATACAACACAAGGAGGAAATTTATTATAAGGAAATACAATGTCTCCCGGAACCTGAGGGCAGGAATGCATCTGAGACTCAGAAATAGACCAAAGATGGTGTCACTCTCCTCTTTACATCTCTACCCTGCAAATTAGCTTTCTCTGCTTCTCATCCCACATGGTGAAACGTAGCCACCCACAACTCCGGTGATTAAATGCTGCTATTTAAGAGACCAGTCAGATGCATACGAGAATTCTAAATCCACTTTGGTGCAGCTTGAGTCAGTTTCCCAGTCCTGGCCAATCCACTGAGGTTTGGTAGGCAGGGGTCATATTTTATAAACATGATCATACTTTATATACACCGTAACCATATGGATGGACCAGAGCTGTAAAGGGCTTGTCTCTGTAAAGAAGAAAGGAGTGAGGGGGAGTGAGTTCTGAGCAAGTTAACCACTCTCAATTGCCTTCTGTACTGTTATCTATATATACTGATACAAATAAAAATAACCCTTCTGTGTACAATCAAATGCAAAGGTGGAATTTAAAGTGAGAGTTCACTGATTATAAAGGTTTTAACAGATTAATATTTATGGCAATAAATTGGCTCTTTGAGTACTCTACAGTTCAGCATGCCTTGATGCACAAAATGACTTTTAAAACTCCTGTAACCATTCCATCATCTATAACCCCATCCCATGTATTTCTAAAACCCACAATGCTATGCCAGCATCATGTTAAGCATTCATCTTATGATTTGATATTGATGAAAGTCGCTTACTTCCAGGTCTCCTTGTTGTTAAGTTACTTATTATGCTTTCTTGCGAGATAAATGTCCCCATCCCTGCTAAGAACTCCAGCTCAGCCTTTTCATATTATCTCAATGATCTCAGATACTCTGTCTCTATACATTCTTTATGGATCACATTACTTTCAACACCTCTTATCTCTCTGCCTGCAAAATCATCCTCCAGTGCAAAAGTAAAAGAAGAGCATTATCTCCAACCACCTTTCTCTCTTGGCGAAGGCTTCGTCAACTCTCCATAGGCTAATCACATTTCAGAATAATTGTATTTGGGGATGAGTTTATCTGGTGCTGATCTTATCAAAACCAAATCTTTGTATAAGAAGATCCTCTTTTGGCATGATTCTGCCAGATTT
Organism: Macaca thibetana thibetana; assembly: GCF_024542745.1. Classification (NCBI taxonomy): domain Eukaryota; kingdom Metazoa; phylum Chordata; class Mammalia; order Primates; family Cercopithecidae; genus Macaca; species Macaca thibetana. Next base: position 122,731,329 of record NC_065579.1, read on the forward strand.
TTTTGTGTGTTCCCACCTGAACTGTAATTCTCCCAAACATAAATAGCCTTCTAGCCTCATTTTTCTCTCTGCTTTTGGATCAGTGCTTGTCATCAAAGGCAAGAGCTTGCTTTTGTTAGGAGCAGGACTGTTTTCTATTGTGTATCCCACTCCAGACAGTGGTGTTATCATTTGACAATATCTCTCAGGACTTTCTATTACCATGCAACTAAGTTTTAAACCTATTTTGCTTCAAACATAGTTGATTAAAATCGTTAAGTGCTGGTTTACCCAACAAAGCATATTTGGAGTCATTCAGAAAGTACATACTGGCATACTTAGTCCATACAAGTCAGTGGGCAAAAAAGAATGGAGATGAATCAGATGTTGTCCCTGACCTTAAGGAAGTCGTGATCTATACATTTTGTATATAAGTAAGCCCAATCAACTTTCATGCCTCAGAAAAGTCAATATCAGATTAACTTATACATGATTCCCAAGGACTACTATGAATCATTCTTTTCTTTGTTCAATTCAATTCATTAAAACAGATATGAAGTCTGCTTTTTCATGCTTAACAACCTTAATCAACAGTAATAACTAATATGTTTTGAAAGTTCTCTGTGTATCAAGCTCAGTGCTAAGTAGTTTACATATACAAGTGATTCACATATGCAGCCAAGTTTGAGACAATCGCTATAGCCTATTTTTTGTATATGCATATATAAATATCCCACAGAGGCTTGTAATGTACAATGGAGGGGAAAGAAAACCTCTGATTTTAGCTATACTCTAGTCAAAAATGAAATAATCTCTAAAAAAGCAGCCAAGGTATTTACATATTTTTAAAGACTTCCAAAGGCACAGCCAGGGAGTTTTTGAGAACCACTCTCCTAATTAAATGATGTTTTTCATTGACCGTCTACTCTGTTTTAAACTTCATCTTTTGTTTGTCTTTGCACTAGTATTTGTTGTATCAGCCCATCTCCAAGGGTCTGCAAAACTGATCAGGATACAGGCCTTTTGAACTCCAGGTCCTCAACCTGAATCAATTTTATGACATTCCTGAACTGAAAAGGGATATTTCATTGCAGTGTTTAAGTGGTTCAATGTTTAATCTTGGAATTGAGTAACTTGGGATTCTATCCTAGTTTTTTTTTTTTTTTTTTTTTACTTTTATTTTAAGTTCAGGGGTACATGTACAGGTTTGTTACATAGGGAAACTTGTGTCATGGGGGTTTTCTACAGATTATTGCATCATCCAGTTATTAAGCCCAGTACCCATTAGTTAGTTTTCCTGATCTTCTCCCTCCTCCCACCCTCTACCCTCAAGTAGGCCCCAGTGTGTGTTGTTCCCCTCTATGTGTCCATGTGTTCTCATCATTTAGATCCCACTTGTAAGTGAGAACATTCAGTATTTGGTTTTCTGTTCCTACATTAGTTTGCTAAGAATAACGGCCTCCAACTCCATCCATGTCACTACAAAGGACAGGATCTCATTCTTTTTATAGCTGTGTAGTATTCCATGGGGTATATGTACCACATTTTTCTTCATCCAGTCTACCATTGAAAGGCATTTAAGTCGATTCTATGTCTTTACTATTGGGAATAGTGCTGCAATGAATATATTTGTGCATGTGTCTTTATGATAGAATGATTTATATTCCTTTGGGTATTACCCAGTTATATAGTTTGGCTCTGTGCCCCCACCCAAATCTCATATCTAATTGTAATTCCCACATGTTGAGGGAAAGAGGTGATTTGATCATGGGGAAGGTTTTCTCCCATGCTGTTCTCGTGATAGTGAGTGATTTCTCTTGAGATCTGATGGTTTTATAAGTGTTCGATAGTTGGTCCTTCACATGCTCCTCTCTCTCCTGCCACCTTGTGAAAAAGGCCCTTGGTTCCCCTTTGCCTTCCACCATGATTGAAAGTTTCCTGAGGTTTCCACAGCCATATGGAACTGTGAGTCAATTGAACCTCTTTTCTTGCCAAATTACCCAGTCTCAGGTATTTCTTTATGGCAGTGTGAAAAGGGACTAATATAGTAAAGTTGTACCACAGAGAATTGGATGCTGCTATAAAGATACTCGAAAATATGGAAGCAACTTTGGAACTGGGTAATGGGTAAAGGTTGGAACAGTTTGGAGGACTCAGAAGAAGACAGGAAGATGTGGGAAGTCTGAAACTTCCTAGAGACTTGTTGAATGGTTTTGACCAAAATGCTGATAGTGATGTGGACAATGAAGTCCAGACTGAAGTGGTCTCAGATGGAGATGAGGAATTTATTGGGAACTGGAGCAAAGGTCACTCTTGCTATGCTTTAGCAAAAAGACTGGCAGCATTCTGCCCTGCCCTAGAGATCTGTGGTGATTTTAACTTGAGAGAGATGATCTGAAATTGGAATTTATGTTTAAAAAGGAAGCCAGGCGCGGTGGCTCAAGCCTGTAATCCCAGCACTTTGGGAGGCCGAGACGGGCGGATCACGAGGTCAGGAGATCGAGACCATCCTGGCTAACACAGTGAAACCCCGTCTCTACTAAAAAATACAAAAAATAGCCGGGCGAAGTGGCGGGCGCCTGTAGTCCCAGCTACTCGGGAGGCTGAGGCAGGAGAATGGCGCAAACCCGGGAGGCGGAGCTTGCAGTGAGCTGAGATCCAGCCACTGCACTCCAGCCTGGGTGACAGCGTGATACTCCGTCTCAAAAAAAAAAAAGGAAGCAGAGCATTCTTTTTTTGGAAAATTTGCAGCCTGATGATGCAATAGAAAAGAAAAGTCCCATTTTCTTGATAGAAATTGAAGCTGGCTGCATAAATTTGCATATATAATGAGGATTTAATTGTTAATCGCCAGCACAATGGGGAAAATGTCTCCAGGGCATGTCAGAGATCTTAGCAGCAAGCCCTCCCATCACAGGCCTGGCAGCCTAAAAGTAACAAGTGGCCTGGAGGCCTAGGAGAAAAAAATGGTTTCATGGTTTGGGTCCAGAGTCCCGTTGCTGTGTGCAGCATCAGGATTTGGTGCCCTGCATCCCAGCTACTCCAGCTCCAGTCATGGCTAAAAGGAGCCAAGGTACCACTTGGCCTGTTGCTTCAGAGGATGCAAGCCCCAACCTTTGGCAGCCTCCACGTGGTGATGTGCCTGTGGATGCACAGAAGAATTGAGGTTTGGGATCCTCTGCCTAGATTTCACAGGATATATGAAAATGCCTAGATGTCCAGGCAGAAGTCTGCTTCAGGGGCAGGGCCCTCATGGAGACCCTCTGCTAGGATAGTGTGGAAGGGAAATGTAGGGTGTGAGCCCCCACACAGAGTCCCCACTGGGGCACTGCCTAGGGAGCCATGAGAAGAGGACCACCATCCTCTGGACCCCAGAATTGTAGACCCACTGACAGCTTTCACCATGTGCCTGGAAAAGCTGCAGGCACTCAATGCCAGCCCGTGAAAAAGCTGCCCATGGCTGTGTGAGCTCACATCTTGCATCAACATGCCAAGAACATGAACCATGGAGTCAAACGAGATGATTTCGGAGCTTTAAGATTTATTGACTACCCTGCTAGATTTCAGACTTTCATGGGGACTGTAACCCCTTTGTTTTGGCCAATTTCTCCCACTTGGAACAGGAGCATTTACTGAATGCCTGTAACCACATTGTATCTAGGAAGTACCTAACTTGCTTTTGATTTTATATGCTCATAAAATCAAAAAAGGCAGAAGGGACTTGCCTTCTCTCGGATGAGACTTTGGACTGTGGATCTTTGAATTAATGCAGGAATGAGTTAAGACTTTGAGGACTGTTGGGAAGGCATGATTGATTTTGAAATGTGAAAAGACCTGAGATTTTGGAGGGGCTAAGGGCAGAAAGGTATGGTTTGGCTCTGTGTCCCCACACAAATCTCACCTCAAATTGTAATCCCCATATGTTGAGGGAGGGAGGTGATTGCATCATGGGAGAAGTTTTCTCCATGCTGTTCCCATGATAGTGAGTTCTCATGAGATCTGATTGTTTCATAAGCATTTGATAGTTCCTCTTTGACACATTCCTCTCTCTCCTGCCACCATGTAAAGAAGGTCCTTGCTTCCCCTTTGCCTTCTGCCGTGTTTGTAAGTTTCCTAAGACCTCCCCAGCCATGCAGAATTGTGAGTCAATTAAGCCTCTTTCCTTTCTAAATTACCCAGTCTCTGGATATTAGCCCTTTGTCAGATGAGTAGATTGCAAAAATTCTCTCCCATTCTGTAGGTTGCCTGTTCACCCTGATGGTAGTTTCTTTTGCTGTGCAGAAGCTCTTTAGTTTAATTAGATCCCATTTGTCAATTTTGGCTTTCATTGCCGTTGCTTTTGGTGTTTTAGACATGAAGTCTTTGCCCATGCCTATGTCCTGAATGGTACTACCTAGGTTTTCTTCTAGGGTTTTTTATGGTATTAGGTCTAACATTTAAGTCTCTAATCCATCTTGAATTAATTTTCGTATAAGGAGTAAGGAAAGGATCCAGTTTCAGCTTTCTACTTATGGCTAGCCAATTTTCCCAACACCATTTATTAAATAGGGAATCCTTTCCCCATTTCTTGTTTCTCTCAGGTTTGTCAAAGATCAGATGGCTGTAGATGTGTGGGATTATTTCTGAGGACTCTGTTCTGTTCCATTGGTCTATATCTCTGTTTTGGTACCAGTACCATGCTGTTTTGGTTACTGTAGCCTTGTAGTATAGTTTGAAGTGAGGTAGCGTGATGCCTCCAACTTTGTTCTTTTGGCTTACAACTGTCTTGACAATGCAGGGTCTTTTTTGGTTCCATATGAACTTTAAAGCAGTTTTTTCCAATTCTGTGAAGAAACTCATTGGTAGCTTGATGGGGATGGCATTGAATCTATAAATAACCTTGGGCAGTATGGCCATTTTCACGATATTGATTCTTCCTATCCATGAGCATGGTATGTTCTTCCATTTGTTTGTGTCCTCTTTTATTTCACTGAGCAGTGGTTTGTAGTTCTTGAAAACCAAACACCGCGTGTTCTCACTCACAGGTGGGAACTGAACAATGAGATCACTTGGACTTGGGAAGGGGAACATCACACACCGGGGCCTATCATGGGGAGGGGGGAGGGGGGAGGGATTGCACTGGGAGTTATACCTGATGTAAATGACGAGTTGATGGGTGCTGACGAGTTGATGGGTGCAGCACACCAACATGGCACAAGTATACATATGTAACAAACCTGCACGTTATGCACATGTACCCTAGAACTTAAAGTATAATAAAAAAAATAAATAAATAAATAAATTACCCAGTCTCAGGTATTTCTTTATAGCAGTGTGAAAACAGACTAATACACCCAGTAAAGGGATTGCTGGGTCAAATGGTATTTCTGTTTTTAGGTCTTTGAGGAATCACCACATTGTCTTCCACCATGGCTGAACAAATTTATATCCCCACCAACAGTGTATAAGCATTCCTTTTTCTTCACAACCTTGCCAGCATCTGTTATTTTTTGACTTTTTAATAATACCCATTCTGACTGGTGTGAGATGGTATCTCATGGTTTTGATTTGCCTTTCTCTAATGATCAGTGATGTTGAGCTTCTTTTCATACGATTGTTGGCCACGTGTGTCTTCTTTTGAAAAATGTCTGTTAATACCCTTTAATGGGGTTGTTTTATTCTTGTAAATTTGTTTAAGTTCCTTATAGATGCTGGATATTAGACCATTGTCAGATGCATAGTTTGCAAATATTTTTTCCTATTCTCTAGGTTGCCTGTTTATTCTGTTGATAGTATCCTTTGCTGTGCAGAAGCTCTTTAGTTTAATTAAATCTCTTTCATCAACTTTTGCTTTTGTTGCAATTGCTTTTGGCATCTACATCATGAAATCTTTGCCTGTTCCTATGTCAAGAATGGTATTGCCAAGTCGTCTTCCAGGGTTTTTTTGAGGTTTGGGTTTTACACTTAAGACTGTAATCTTAAATGTAGATTGTCTTCCAGGGTTTTTACAGTTTGGGTTTTTGCATTTAAATTTTTAATCCATTTTAAGTTGGTTTTTGTATATAGTGTCAGGAACATGTCCAGTATCAATCTTCTGCACATGGTTAGCCAGTTATCCCAGCACTATATATTAAATAGGGAATCCTTTCCCTATTGCTTGTTTTTGTCAGCTTTGTAAAAGATCAGATTATCATAGTTATGTGGCCTTATTTCTGGGTTCTCTATTCTGTTCCATTTGTCTATGTCTACGTTGTTGTACTAGTACCATGCTGTTTTGCAGCCCCATATTATAGTTTGAAGTCAGGTAGCGTGATGCCTCCAGCTTTGTTCTTTTTGATTAGGATTGCCTTTTTGAGCTTTTTTTTATGGTTTCATATGAATTTTAAAATACTTTTTTCTAGTTCTGTGAAGAATGTCATTGGTAATTTGAATAGAAATAGCATTGAATCTACAAATTGCTTTGGACAGTATAGCCATTTTAATGATATTGAGTCTTCCTATACAAGAGTATGGAATGTTTTCCATTTGTTTGTATCGTCTCTGATCTTGTTGAACAATGTTTTATAGTTCTTTTTGTAAAGATCTGTCACCTATCTGGTTAACTGTATTCCTAGTTATTTTATGTTGTGGCAGTTGTGAATGTGATTGTGTTCCTGGTTTGGCTTTCAGCTTGACTGTTGTTGATGTGGGAGCACTAATGATTTTTGTACATTGAGTTTGTATCCTGAGACTTAGTCAAACTTGTTTATTAGCTTAAGGAGTCTTTGGGCTGAGACTATAGGGTTTTCTAGATATAGGATCATGTCATTGGCAGAGAGGGATAGTTTGACTTACTCTCTTCCTTTCTTTCTGTTGTCTGATTTCAACAGCCAGGACTTCCAACACTATGTTGAATAGGAGTGGTGAGAGAAGGTATCCTTGTCTTATGCCAGTTTTGGGGGGGAATGTTTCCAGCTTTTGCCCATTCAGTATGATGTTGGCCGTGGGTTCGTCATAGATGGCTCTTATTATTTTGAGGTATGTTCCTTCAATACCTCATTTATTGAGAGTTTTCAACATGAAGCGATATTGAATTTTATCAAAAGCCTTTTCTGCATCTATTGAGATAATGTGGTTTTTGTCTTTCATTTTGTTTATGTGATGAATCACATTTCTTGTTTTGTGTCTGTTGAACAAACTTTGCATTCCAGGGGTGGAGCCTACTTGATTGTGGTAGAGAAGCTTTTATGAGGTGCTGCTGGATTCAGTTTGCTGGTATTTTGTTAAGGATTTTTGCATTGATGTTCATCAAGGATATTGGCCTGAAGTTTTTTGTTGTTGTTGTATCTCTGCCGGGTTTTGGCATCAGAATGATGCTTACCACATAGAATGAGATAGGCAGGAGTCCGTCTTCAATTTTTGAAATAGTTTCATCAGGAATGGTATCAGCTCTTCTTTTTATATCTGATAGAATTCAGCTGTGAAACCATCTGGTCCTGGGCTGTTTTGGGGGGTAGGCCATTAATTACTGATTTAATTTCAGAGCTCATTATTGGTCTATTCAGGGATTCAGCTTCTTCCTGGTTCAGTCTTGGGAGAATGTATGTGTCCAGGAATTTATCCATTTCTTCTAAATTTTCTAGTTTATGTGCAGAGAGGTGTTCATAATATTTTCTGATGGTCAGTTGTATTTCTCTGAGGTCAGTGGTAATACATTCCCTTTTTCATTTCTGATTGTATTTATTTGGATCCTCTCTCTTTTCTTCTTTATTAGTCTAGCTAGTGGTAGAGCTATTTTATTAATTTTCTCAAAAAAATACCTCCTGTATTCATTGATATTTTAAATGACTCTCATATGCCAGTCTTCTTCAGTTCAGCTCTAATTTCAGTTATTTCTTATCTTCTGCTAGTTTTGGGATTGGTTTGCTCTTGGTTCTCTACTTTTTGTTGTGGTGTTACGTTGTTAACTTGAGATCTTTCTTTTTGATGTAGACTTTAAGTGCTATAAATCCCTCTTAACACTGCCTTAGCTGTGTCCCAGAGATTCTTGCATGTTGTATCTTCGTTCTCATTGTTTTAAAAAACATGATTTCTGTCTTAATTTCATTATTTAACTGAAAGCCATTCAGAGCAGGTTATTCAATTTAGATGTACTTGTATGGTTTTGAGTTAATTTCTTTGTCTTGATTTCTAATTTGATTGTGCTATGGTCAGAAAGATTGTTTATTGTGGTTTCAGTTCTTTTGCATTTGCTGAAAAGTATTTTACTTACAACTATGTGATTGATTTTAGAGTAAGTACCATGTGACAATGAGAAGAATGTATATTCTGTTCTTTTGGGGTGGAGAATTCTGTAGATGTTTATCAGTTCCACTTGGTACAGTGCTGAGTTCAAGTCATGAATAACTTTGTGAATTTTCTACTTCAATAATCTATCTAATGTTGTCAGTGGGGTGTTAAAATCTCTCACTATTATTGTGTGGGAGTCTAAGTCTCTTCTAAGGTGTTCAAGAACTTTATGAATCTGGGTTCTTCTGCATTGAGTGCATATATATTTAGGATACTTAGGTCTTGTTGAATTCAACGCTTTACCATTATGTAATGCCCTTCTTTGTCTTTTTTCGTCTTTGTTGGTTTAAAGTCTGTTTTGTCTAAAACAAGGATTGCAATCATTGCTTTTTTTGTTTTTCATTGGCTTGTTGGATTATTCTGTGTCCCTTTATTTTGAACCGATATATATCCTGGTTCTATAATTACTAACTGTGGGACCTTGGATAAGATAGTTGCCCTTTCTAAACCTCACATTCCTCCTCTGTTAAATGGAGGTAATAATAGAGCCTACCTCACTGGGTTTTTTCCCTCTGAGGATTAAATGAGATAATGTAGCATCTAGACTATTCCAAGGAAGATAGAAAGAACTGTTCTCAAGTTGTTTCCCATAGGTGGAATAAACTTTTACTTATTTTGAAAACTTTTCCAATGACTGTGTAAACAACATGGTGTTTCCCCAGCATAAATCCTGATCAAAGACTAAAGTACTCGCTAAACCAGGTTATTAGTACATAATAGTCAGTGTCAGAGTACGTGGCTAAGAAAACAAGACTTCAAAACCTGAAAACCTAGATTTGAATCCTTACTTTTCACCGTATTATCTGTGGGATTTTGAGAGGGCACTTAAAGACTCTGGGCCTGTTTTATATTTTCTTAAAAGGATACACTATTCATTTCTACCTTGAAAGTTGTTATAAAGACTGAATAAATCCACATGAAGCACTTAGTGCAATATGTGGCACGTTGTAGGTAATCTCAAGTATTTGCTATGACTAGATTTATTCATAATATTATTGTTAAGCATGTCTAGAAACCATTACAAACTACAGCCTGTAGGCCAAACTCAACTTGCCTCCTTGTTTTTTAAGTAGTTTCCTACTGGAACACAGTTACACTTACTCATTTACAAATTATTTGTAGTTGCTTTTCAATTTTTTTAAATTGAAATACAATTGTACATATTTATGGGGTATATAGTAATATTTCGATACATATAGCATACAATGATCAGATCAGGGTAATTCGTATATCCATCATCTTGAACGTTTATTATTTCTTAGTATTGGGAACATTGAGTATACTTTTCCTAGTTGTCTGAAACTGTGTGATATATTAGTGTTAACTCTGGCCATCCTACAGTGCTAAAATGTGGCTGCTTTTGTGTTACAAGTAGCCACAGAGTTCACATGGCCCCCAGAGCCTAATACTTTCACTATCTGGCCCTGCACAGAAAAACTTTGCTGACTTACTATAAACAAGACAGTGTGCCAAATTCATTCTCCACACCATGAATAATATTTTTTCGGTAACACCAGACAGATACTGTTGTTATCCTTATTTTTTATATGAGAAAACAGAGACTCAGATTTACTACTTAAAATGTCCAAAGTCACACAACTAACAAATGACACGGCTGGAATTTGAAGCACTTTTATATGACACTACAATCCACAATCGTAATTATATCACATTTTTTAAATTAGGTTAGGTTGTTCTCTGGTGATGTGTGGTGACTGAGGTGGTTACGAGTTTTTTTTGTTTGTTTGTTTTTGTTTTTAATTGTCTCTACTATCCTTTGTAGATGATATTTGTGCACAGAGAGCACATATTTGAAAAGTCCACATATGGGTCAATCAATTCCATTTTACAAGTGTTGAGAACTCATCTAGGGTGCTATGCACATGATCTAGCCTGACAATCCTAGAGGAGACTGGCCTAGCTACAGATAGGTTTTTCTACTACCATCTTTGTTGACAACTATCCTTCCCTTCCCTGGAGGGAACTGTTTGCCTTCACCAAGACTGCTGGCTCCAGAAGGCCAGCTGTGTAGCTGATGAATTAGTTTTGTAGACTATTGCTTTCTTTTCTGTTGGCCTCTTGGGTGTCTGCTCTGTAGCTTGTAGGTGTAAAGTTTATAGAGATGTGTGTAGCTGCAGCTTTGCCTGCCAGAAGCTTATTTTGTTTGAGACAATACCATTTCCCTTTGATTCATTTTTGAAATATATTGTATGCATAAGAATTAGGTCCTAGAAACAATTTCCCATGAGATCAATTTGCAAGACTCTTTAGTTTAGAAAGAAAGATTATTCTCTTGTGTGTATTGGTTTGATATGGAAATGCATATACTTGCCCTACATCTAGATTGCTAGTGTGCTCAGAATTTTCTTTGTAAAGTTCAAAATTAAATCCATATACTCTGTGCCTAATTTTTTTTTTTTTTTTTTTTTTTTTTTTTGGTGTCTGCATAGAGACACTTTCTTATGGATGAAGCCCTTAAGCACAAGAAGAGTGTGATGGAATGAATCTCAAAATCTACAGCTTCAAAAATCTGTCTTTGTTGTTGGCTGAAAGCAGGACTAAAAATTCTGGTGACTGTAAATCCAGACATTGTACTTTCAGTGATAATTAGGTTTCTCACAGATCTGACTTTCTCTATGCTAGACTCAAAATGGCAGTCTATAGCTCAGTTTGCAAAAGGGGACTATTTTAAGACACTAAGGAAGAGATTATTGGAGTTCTCCAGTTACACATAAGCCTCTCCTTAAGGTCACTGGTTAAACATAATGTTCATGGAGCCTAGGGTATTTATTTATTTATTAAATAAATTAGGGCATTTATTTATATTTTACATTAAATAGTGCCACTCAGGCAATTTTTATGCATGCTATTCTGTGCCATGGAAATGTTTTATCTCAACAGAGAATTGTGGTATGAGTTTGCTCCATGTTCAACCTTCAACAAGCATTTACTAATAAATAACTCTGAGCCAGGCATTATGATGGGTGCTGGCGAAATAAAAGCATGATAGTGCATTAGATTGATTTATTTTCCCAGATTTTCTGTTTCCTTTAGTGAGTCATTTTTCTGCTCTCACTCAGGACATAACTTGAAAGCAGTTCTCTGCTGTAATCAAAGATTCCCCATATGAGGTCCATCAGTAGTACACGCAGGCTCTAACAGGGATACAAAAAACTTTTTCCCTCTTCATGGAGGAGGAACTCATGGTTACTTTCTGAGACCACAACCTTGGAAGGTTATTTATAATATACACTTCATTCAGCTCTAGGTTTTTATGAAAAACAATTATTATTGTGTTTAACAAAAGTATCTAAACCATTTCTGACTATATCCTGAAAACTAATTCCTGAGATTCAAAGTGGAATTTCCCTATTCCACTAAAATAACTCATGTTACTTTATGAATGAATGTTAAGCCTGAATTCCATAATAGGCATATTCTATATAGTTTGAAAAGGCATATTCAGTATTTCAATATGTCATTTTTAGAAACCACAGTAAAATTCCTCTTGTTTTAACTCACATTAGAAAAAGTTAGGGTCAGAGAAATCTTGGTGGCTGGAGATATACAGAAAAATAACAATTTTTACTAGAGGGTTTTAGGGGACATGGCATTGATTGAACACATTAGAATCACTAGATATGAACTATATGTTTATTAAAAGGTAGTATAGATTTAAAGAAAAAAATGATTGGATTCATTATTAATAAAGCTCCAAAGCACATTAGCAAATTTAGTAACCATATTACACAGAGGCCTCAATGTGCATTCACTGTCAATTTAAGCCTTTCTATTTTTTTAAACATTATTGCTCTAAGCCTCTTTTTCATCTGTATCTATGCATTTTTTCTCTAATATATCATAGCTAACATTTGTCTCTGTAATTTTCCATTTTTGCTATATTCAGCTCATTTTGCCACCTATGAATTTTTTTTTTATCTAACCACCAGCCTCCTTTTTATTTGCTTTTCCCAACAAATTCCCACATCTATGGAGTTAGACGGCATGCTAACAGGATCTTAGTTTTGCCAGACCCTTTTGTCCTATATTCCAAAACTCTGAAACTGACAACTCTACTGAAATGAATCATTTTTAATAAAGACACTCTTCTTTTTAAAGAATGTATGGCCATCTGATTTCTTTTGAATGTAAACTTCAGGGTCAGAATGGACCTTTCGGATGGTGTTTTTAAGCCTTAATAATTAGTTTCTATCATAATAGAATAAAGATCTCCATGTGATTAGCCATTAATACTTCAGCTTTACTTTGAAATCTGTTTCTTACAAAATTAGGTTGTAATTTTCACTTAATTTATACTTTTTGAGTGATTTTTTTTTTTTAACTATGAAAGTAAGAAAAGTACCTCTGACCATGGGTTAAAGGTCAAATTACTATTTAATTAAAATAAAACTGTGGGTTTGCTAAGCAGCACATTGTCCATATTTCTAAAGAGAGTTCTGTATTTTTGAAGTTCATCCATGTAGGTTGATATTTTGAGAAACATGCCTAGACAGTCTTTATTCTGAATCGGGGAGACTTTGTATCTGTAAGACCACGACATGCTTTGCCTTGATTTGTAAATGATCGCATGTCAACTTAAATATAATATGTATTTGGCAGGGCTTTCTAGGCTCACATTTTTTACCAGAGGAAACACTGGCCATACACAAAATGCTTTCATCAGCCTGGCCTCTTTGTGACTAAAAATACTGTATTCATTTCTTATATTATCTTTAATAACTGTCCCATTTTTTCTATTATGAATAAGGCATTTAATATCTTTGTATGTATAACTTTGTAAACTTTTGCAAGAATATCAATAGAAGAGATTTTAAGAATTGATACTACTGGGTATGTCCATTGGGTATGTCCATTGAAATATTGGTAAATACTGCCAAATTATATTCTTTTAAAAAGTATCTATTGGTGAATTCCCGGGCAAGATGGCTGAATAGGAACAACTCCGGTCTGCAGCTCCCAGCAACACCAACAGAGAAGGCAGGTGATTTGTGCATTCCTAACTGAGGTACCCGGCTCATCTCATTGGGACTGGTTGGACAGTGGGCGCAAACGACGGAGGGTGAGCAGAAACTGGGTGGGGTGTCGCCTCACCCAAGAAGTGTAAGGGATCAAGAAACTCCCTCCCCTAGCTGAGGGAAGCAATGAGGGGCTGTGCTGTGAGGGATGGTGCTATCTGGCCCAGACACTATGCTTTTCCCATGGTCTTTGCAACCCGCAGACCAGATTTACTCAGGTGCCTACACCACCAGGGCCCTGGGTTGAAAGAACAATACTGGGTAGCCATATGGGCAGACACTGAGCTAGCTGCAGGACTTTTTCTTGTACCCCAGTGGTGCCTGGAATGTCAGTGAAACAGAACCATTCACTCCTCTAGAAAGAGGGGTGAAGCAAGGGAGGTGAGTGGTCTTGTTCAGCAGACCCCATCCCCATGGAGCTCAGCAAGCTAAGGTCCACTGGCTTGAAATTCTCATGGCCAGCACAGCCGTCTGAAGTCAACCAGGTACACTCAAGCTTGGTGAGGGAAGGGGAGTCCCCTGTTACTGAGGCTTTAGTAGAGGGTTTTCCCCTCACAATGTAAACAAAGCCTCTGGGAAGTTCGGACTGGGCAGAGCTCATCACAGAACCATGAAGCCACTGTAGCCAGACTGCCTCCCTAGATTCCTCATCTCTGGGCAGGGCATCTCTAAAAGAAAGGCAGAAACCCCAGTCAGAGGCTTATAGATAAAACTCCCATCTCCCTGGAACAGAACACCTGTGGGAAGGGGCGGCTGTGGGCACAGCTTCAGCAGACTTAAACATTTCCTGCTTGCCAGCTCTGAAGAGAGTAGAAGATCTCTCAGCACAGCACTTGAGCTCTGCTAAGGGACAGACTGCCTCCTCAAGTGGGTTCCTGACCCCCGTGCCTTATGTTGGGGAGACACCTCCCAGCCGGGGTTGACAGATACCTCATACAGGAGAGGCAGCTGGCATCTGGTGGGTGCCCCTCTGGGACAAAGCTTCCAGAAAAAGGAGCAGGCAGCAATCTTTGCTGTTTTGCAACTCCTCTGGTGATACTTAGAAAAACAGGGTCTGGAGTGGACCTCCAGCAAACTCCAGCAGACCTGCAGAAGAGGGACCTGACTGTTAGAAGAAAAACTAGCAAACAGAAAGCAATAGCATCAACATCGCAAAACAGACGGCCATGCAAAAACCTCATCTGAAGGTCACCAAAATCAAAGACCAAAGATCAATAAATCCATGAAGAAGAGGAAAAAGCAGCACAAAAAGGCTGAAAATTCCAAAAACCAGAATGCCTCTTTTCCTCCAAAGGATCACAACTCCTGGCCAGCAAGGGAACAAAACTGGACCAAGAATGGGTCTGATGAATTGACAGAGGTAGGCTTCAGAAGGTGGGTAGTAACAAAATCCTCTGAGCTAAAGAAACATGTTGTAACCCAATGCAAGGAAGCTAAGAACCTTGATAAAAGGTTACAGGAACTGCTAGCTAGAATAACCAGTTTAGAAAAGAACATAAATGACCTAATGGAGCTGAAAAACACAGCATGAGAACTTCGTGAAGCATATACAAGTATCAATAGCCAAATTGATCAAGTGGAAGAAAGGATATCAGAGACTGAAGATCAACTTAATGAAATAAAACATGAAGACAAGATTAGAGAAAAAAAAAGAATGAAAATGAATGAACAAAGCCTCCAAGAAACATAGGACCATGTGAAAAGATCAAACCTATGTTTGGTGTACCTGAAAGTGATGGGGAGAATGGAACCAAGTTGGAAAATACTCTTCAGAATATTATCCAGGAGAACTTCCCCAACCCAGCAAGACAGGCCAACATTCAAATTCAGGAAATACAGAGAACACCACAAAGATAATCCTCAAAAAGAACAATCACAAGACACATAATCATCAGATTCACCATGGTTGAAATGAAGGAAAAAATGTTAAGGACAGCCAGAGAGAAAGGTCAGGTTACCCACAAAGGGAAGCCCATCAGACTAACAATGGATCTCTCTGCAGAAACTCTATCAGCCAGAAGAGAGTGGGGTCCAATATTCAACATTCTTGAAGAAAATAATTTTCAACTCAGAATTTCATATCCAGCCAAACCAAGCTTCATAAATGAAGAAGAAATAAAATCCTTTACAGACAAGCAAATGCTGAGGGATTTTGTCACCACAGGCCTGCCATACAAGAACTCCTGAGGAAGCACTAAATATGGAAAGGAAAAATCAGTACCAGCCACTGCAAAAACACAGCACAATGTAAAGACCATCAACACTATGAAGAAACTGCATCAACTAATGGGCAAAATAACCAGGTAGAATCATAATGACAGGATCAAATTCACACTTAGCAATATTAACCTTAAATGTAAATGGGCTAAATGCCCCAATTAAAAGACATAGACTGACAGATTAGATAGAGTCAAAACCCATCAGTGTGCTGTATTCAGGAGACCCATCTCATGTGCATAGACACACATAGACTCAAAATAAAGGGAGGGAGGAATATTTACCAAGCAAATGGAAAGAGAAAAAAAAAAGTAGGGATTACAATCCTAGTCTCTGATAAAGCAGACTTTGAATCAACATAGATCAAAAAAGACAAAGAAGGATATTACGTCATGGTAAAGGATTAATGCAACAAGAAGAGCTAACTATCCTAAATATATATGCACCCAATATAGGAGCACCCAGATTCATAAAGCAAGTCCTTAGAGACCTACAAAGAGACTTAGACTCCCACACAATAATAGAGAGAGACTTTAATACCCCACTGTCAATATTAGACAGATCAACAAGACAGAAAATTAACAAGGATATTCAGGACTTGAACTCAGCTCTGGACCAAGCAGAACTAATAGACATCTACAGAACTCTCCACCCCAAATCAACAGAATATACATTCTTCTCAGCACCACATCGCACTTATTCTAAAATTGGCCACATACCTGGAAATAAAACACTCCTCAGCAAATGCAAAAGAACGGAAATCGTAACAAACAAGTCTCTCAGACCACAGTGCAATCAAATTAGAACTCACGATTAAGAAACTCACTCAAAACCGCACAACTACATGGAAACTGAACAACCTGCTTCTGAATGATTACTGAGTAAATAATGAAACGAAGGTAGAAATAAATAAGTTCTTTGAAACCAATGAAAACAAAGATACAACGTACCAGAATGTCTGGGACACAGCTGAAACAGTGTGTTTAGAGGGAAATTTATAGCACTAAATGTCCACATGAGAAAGTGGAAAAGATCTAAAATCAACACTCTAACATCACAATTAAAAGAACTAGAGAAGCAAGAGCAAACAAATTCACAAGCTGTCAGAAGACAAAAAATAACTAAGATCAGAACAGAACTGAAGGAGGTAGAGAGATGAAAAACCCTGCAAAAAATCAATAAATCCAGGAGCTGGTTTTTGAAAAGATTAACAAAATAGACCACTAGCCAGACTAATAAAGAAGAAAAGAGAGAAGAATCAAATAGACACACACACACACACACACACACAGAAAAAAAAAGATAAAGGGGATATCACCACTGATCCCACAGAAATACAAACTACCATCAGAGAATACTACAAACAACTCTATGCAAATAAACTGGAAAATCTAGAAGAAATGGATAAATTCCTGGACACGTACACCCTCCCAAGACTAAATCAGGAAAAAGTCAAATCCCTGAATAGACCAATAGCAAGTTATCAAATAGAGGCAGTAATTAATAGCTTACCAACAACAACAACAAAAAAAAGCCAGGATTAGATTGATTCATAGCCAAATTCTACCAGACATACACAGAGGAGCTGGTACCATTCCTTCAAAAACTGTTTCAAACAACAAAAAAAGAGATACTCCTCTCTAACTCATTTTATGAGGTGAGCATCATCCTGATACCAAAACCTGGCAGAGACACAACTAAAAAGAGAAAATTTCAGAGCAACATCCATGATGAACATCGATGTGAAAATCCTAAATAAAATACTGACAAACCAAATCCACCAGCACATTAAAATCATCCAGCACGATCAAGTCAGCTTCATCCCAGGGATGCAAGGCTGGTTCAACATATGCAAATCAATAAACATAATCCATCACAGAAACAGAACCAATGACAAAAATCACATGATTATCTCAATAGATGCAAAAAAGGTCTTTGATAAAATTCAACACCCCTTCATGTTAAAAACACTCAATAAACTAGGTATTGATGGAATGAATCTCAAAATAATAAGAGCTATTTATGACAAACCCACAGCCAATATCATACTGAATGGGCAAAAGCTGGAAGCATTTCCTTTGAAAACTGGCACAAGACAAGGATGCCCTCTCTCACCACTCCTATTCAACATAGTATTGGAAGTTCTAGCCAGGGAAATCAGTCAAGAGAAAGAAATAAAAGGTAATCAAATAGGAAGAGAGAAATTCAAATTATCTGTTTGCAGATGGCATGATTGTATATTTAGAAAATGCCATCATCTCAGCCCAAAAACTCCTTAAGCCAATAAACAACTTCAGCAAAGTCTCAGGATACGTAATCAATGTGGAAAAATCACAAACATTCCTGTACGCCAATAATAGACAAACAGAGAGCCAAATCATGAGTAAACTCCCATTCACAATTGCTGCAAAGAGAATAAAATACCTAGGAATACAACTTACAAGGTGTGTGAAGGGCTTCTTCAGGGAGAACTACAAACCACTGCTCAAGGAAATGAGAGGACACAAACAAATGGAAAAACATTCCATGCTCATGGATAAGAAGAATCAATATCATGAAAATGGTCATGCTCCCTAAAGTAATTTATGGATTCAATGCTATCCATATCAAACTACCACTGACTTACTTCACAGAATAAGAAAAAAAAAAAACTACTTTAAATTTCATATGGAACCAAAAAAGAGCCCATATAACCAAGACAATCCCAAGCAAAAAGAACAAAATTGGAGGTGGCATGCTACCTGACTTCAAACTATACTACAAGGCTACGGTATCAAAAACAGCATGGTACTGTTATCAAAACAGATATATAGACCAATGGAACAGAGCAGAGGCATCAGAAATAACACCACTCATCTACAAGTATCTGATCTTCCACAAACATGACAAAAACAAGCAATGGGGAAAAGATTCCCTATTTAATAAATGGAGTTGGGAAAAGTGGCTAGCCATATGCAGAAAACTGAAACTGGACCCCTTCCTTACACTTTATACAAATAGTAACTCAAGGTAGATTAAATATGTAGATGTAAGCCCTAAAACCATAAAAACTCTAGAAGAAAACCTAGGCAAATACCATTAAGGATATAGGCATGGGCAAAGACTTCATGACTAAAACACCAAAAGCAATTGAAACAAAAGCCAAAATTGACAAATGGGATCTAATTAAACTAAAGAGCTCTGCCCAGCAAAAGAAACTATCATCTGAGTGTATAGGCAACCTACAGAATGGGAGAAAATTTTTGCAGTATATTCATCTGACAAAGGGCTAATATCCAGAATCTACAAGGAGCTTAAATTTACAAGAAAAAAACAGCCCCATCAAAAATGGCCAAAGGACATGAACAGACACTTTTCAAAAGAAGACATTTATGTGGTCAACAAACATATGAAAAAAAAAAACCTCATCATCACTGGTCATTAGAGAAATGCAAATTAAAAGCACAATGAGATACCATCTCAACCAGTTAGAATGGTGATTATTAAAAAGTCAGGAAACAACAGATGCTGGAGAGGATGTGGAGAAATAGGAACACTTTTACACTGTTGGTGGAAGTGTAAATTAGTTCAACCATTGTGAAAGATGGTGTGGCAATTCCTCAAGAATCTAGAGCTAGAAATACCATTTGACCCAGCAATCCCATTATTGGGTATATACCCAAAGGATTATAAATCATTCTACTATAAAGACACATGCACACATATGTTTATTGCAGCACTGTTCACAAGAGTAAAGACTTGCAAACAACCCAAATGTCCATCAATGATAGACTTGATAAAGAAAATGTGGCACATATACACCATGGAATACTATGCAGCCATAAAAAAGAATGAGTTTATGTCCTTTGCAGGGACATGGATGAAGCTGGAAACCATAATTCTCAGCAAACTAACACAGGAACAGAAAACCAAACACCGCATGTTCCCACTCATAAGTGGGAGCTGAACAATTAGAACGTATGGGCTCAGGGAGGGGAACATCACACACTGGGGCCTGTTGAAGGGTGGTGGGCAAGATAGGGATAGCATTAGGAGAAATACCTAATGTAGATAACAGGTTGATGGGTGCAGCAAACCACCACAGCACATGTATACCTATGTAACAAACTTGTACATGTATTCCAGAACTTAAAGTATAATAACTATAATAATAATAAAATATCTATGGACATTCTCCCCAATTGTATTTGAGAGTGTCTGTGTCTGCATACCTTTACCAACTTTGATATTAGCATTCTTTATAACTTTTGCCAAACTGTGGGAAAATATTTGTAGATTTACTTTATATTTCCTTATTATTTTGTGAGGACTTTTGATTTTGGTCATTCAGTTTTTGTTTATTTTAGAGCAAAAACCCTGTTGAGATGAGGATTTTAGAAATCAGAATTCTAGTGTTTGCTTCATTTTAAGACAAATTTTTAAAATTGAAATGTAACATAAGTTGAGAAAAACAGACAAGTCATGAGTGAACAGCTCAGTGGATTTCCATTAACTGAACTCACCCATGATACCACAACTCACATCAAGAGCTAGAATGTTACTAGCAATCCAGAAGTATCCCTGGTGTCCCTTCTCTGTCTCTGCTACCTTTCCCAAGGTAGCTACTGTCCTAGCTTCCTAACTTCTAGCACTACAGGTTACTCTTGTCTTTAAAAACAAAACGAAAAAGAACGTTTTATTTAAATGGACTTCTATACTATATCCTCTTTGGTGTCTGGCTGCTTTCATTGACTGTGTTGCATGTAGCAGTAGATTCTTCCTTCTTACTGCTGTACAGTACTCTACTGTAGAAACATACCACAATTTAGTTTTGCTATTGATAAACATCAGAGTTACTTCCAATTTGGGATTATAATCAACAAAACTGCTGTGGACATTTCTGCATACTTCTTTGATGGATGTATTTGTTATTCTTGGACATAGGCCTAGTAGAAGGATAACATAAAATTTATCCATACATGAAGTTATCCAAACTGTCCTTAAAAGTTTAAACAATTCTATTAAAATGCTGCTTTCATAATGTTATTTTACCTGTTAAAATCTTTTAAGAGCTACTCAGTGTCCTCTGAATAAAATAAGAAAATTTTAAAATGGATTTTAAGGTCCAGTATGAATTTACAACTGATTGTCTTTCACCCTCTCCTTTGTGCTCATCTCCAATGGCATCTTCCTTCATTTTGACCCCAGCACTCCAATCTCCAGTCATACTTTGTTCTTTGCCATATTGTTTGGAGGAAAAAATCTTAGTATTAACCAAGAAAGACTTGAGCAAAACTATGGAGAATAAAAAGGAGAAAGGTGCTGTTTCTCTAAGACTGTTCTCATGAGGATCTTCCATTTTCTTTCTTTTTTTTTTTTTTTAAATTTATTATTTTACTTTAAGTTCCTAGTACATGTGCAGAACATGCAGGTTTGTTACACAGGGTGCCATGGTGGGTTGCTGCACCCATCAACCAGTCATCTAGGTTTTAAGTCCCGCATGCATTATGTATTTGTCCTAATGCTCTCCCTCCCCTTGCCCGCTACCCGCCAACAGGCTCCGGCGTGTGATGTTCCCCTCTCTGTGTCCATGTGTTCTCATTGTTCAACTCCCACTTATGAGTGAGAACATGCATTGTTTGGTTTTCTGTTCCTGTGTTAGTTTGCTGAGAATTATGGTTTCCAGCTTCATCCATGTCCCTGTAAAGGACAGGAACTCATTCTTTTTTAATGGCTGAATGGTATTCCATGGTGTATATGTGCCACATTTTCTTTATCAAGTCTATCATTGGTGGACAGTTGGGTTGTTTGCAAGTCTTTGCTATTGTGAACAGTGATACAATAAACATATGTGTGCATATGTCTTTATAATAGAATGAGTTATAATCCTTTGAGTATATACCCAGTAATGGGATTGCTGGGTCAAATGGTATTTCTGGCTCTAGATCCTTGAGGAATTGCCACACTGTCTTCCCCAAT
This sequence comes from Macaca thibetana thibetana, assembly GCF_024542745.1. Lineage (NCBI taxonomy): Eukaryota > Metazoa > Chordata > Mammalia > Primates > Cercopithecidae > Macaca > Macaca thibetana. The sequence goes on from NC_065579.1 coordinate 122,752,826, forward strand.
GGTTGAACTAATTTATACTCCCACCAACAGTGTAAAAGTGTTCCTATTTCTCCACATCCTCTCCAGCATCTGTTGTTTCCTGATGATAATTTATTTTACTGTGCAGAAGCTCTTCAGTTTAATTAGATCAATTTGTCAATTTTGGCTTTTGTTACAATTGCTTTCGGTGTTTTAGTCATGAAATATTTTCCCATGCCTATGTCCTGAATGGTATCAATATCATGAAAATGGCCATACTTTCCAAAGTAATTTGCAAATTTAGTGTTATTCCCATCAAGCTACCATTGACTTTCTCCACAGAACTAGAAAAAGCTACTTTATATTTCATATGGAATCAAAAAAAGAGCCTGTATAGCCAAGACAATCCTAAACGAAAAGAACAAAGCTGGAGGCATCACAATACCTGACCTCAAACTAGACTACAAGGCTATAATAACCAAAACAGCATGGTACTGGTACCAAAACAAATATAGAGATCAATGGAACAGAACAAAGGCATCAGAAATAACACCTACATCTACAACTATCTGATCTTCCACAAACCTGACAAAAACAAGCAATGGGAAAAGGATTCCCTATTTAATAAATGGTGCTGGGGAAACTGGCTAGCCATATGCAGAGAACTGAAACTGGACCTTTTCCTTACATCTTATACAAAAATTAACTCAAGATAGATTAAAGACTTAAATGTAAGACCTAAAACCATAAAAACCCTAGAAGGATCTTCCATTTTCACAAATGCTGTCTGGAGCTAGCATCCCTACAAATGTCTTTCCTGTATTATTGACTGCAGTAGAAATAGAGTATAAAGCATCTGGGCCTCCCCAGTTGCGTCAGATCCCATGTCAATCCCATTAACCTGAATATAGTTTACCGTGAAGAAGAAAACTTTAACCTTAGGTTGAAATTTATGTATTTTTTGTCTAACTGTTCCTTGATGTTATTTCATTATGAACATTAACTTATGTAAGTGTTTGTTCAGGGAACTGAAACTTCAGTAACTATATTCTGCTCTTCAGATTATCAGTCATAAAATGTCTGCTGGCAAATAGACATCTAATCAAAGAAGAATGTTCATTTTCTTCCAGACTTCTCACTGCAGAGTCACTCATTCTTTATTTACAACTTATCTAAAGGAATAAGTTTATATTCCAAAAATTGCATTATTTTAAATAAAGTAGAAAAATTTCTCTCTCATTTAGTCTAACCAACTTAACATCCAAATTACTCTATTTCCACACATCGCTTCTACATTGATCAAATGACAATTAATCATTATTTTTTGACCATAAGAATGTTAAGTTCTAATTTACATAACTTTAGAGTTAAACTAGCTTATTCATGACAGTCAATATAATTAAAATATCAAAAGTGATAATAACTATGCAGTTTTACAATCCAAGTCCGGCTATACCGAACAGTTCATATTACTCCATTTCTTTTTCACAATTATCTTATGAAGAAGGTGTTCATTTTACAAAGCTCAGAGAGATTAAGTAATGTATCCATTTTACATGGTTTATAAGCAGGAGGGTTGGGATTTGAACCCCTGTTTGAGAGATTACTGAACCCAGGAGATTTCACTGTAGTATTAATATTTTGCCAATTATTTCATTTCTCTATTGTTTGGGATTTCTTTACAACAGAGGCTCAACCATCCAGTTGACTAAGAATCAGTTCAATTGACTGTTAATCAATTGCTAGGAGTCAATAATGGTGAGTTATTTGGACTTCACCTTCAGTAGAAGTCTCAGAAAATCTATATCTAACTGATTCTCTTTCCCAATTGCTCTCAGTAAATTTAAAGATATTCAACAATTCTTGCAGACCCATAATTCATGTTAGGATAATAAAATTCCAACAATTTCATAATAATGGATATATATTAATAATAGTAACAAAAATGACTGCCCACTTTGAGTGGTTACTGTGTTCTAGGCACTGTGCTAAATGCTTTATGCACATTTTTCTTATTCAGTCCTCATAACTACTCAATGAGGTACATTGTTGGAACACTAAAACTTAATTCTGTATGAAGCAAATAAAAGGAGGACCATCTATTGACATGCAGAAACAAAAATTAGAGAGGTAGAGCTGGCAGCATTGGATCTAGTGCTCAAAGGTGTCACAAGGGCTAGGTTCATCTCTATCGCCTCTCTGCACTGGTCTGAATGTCAGCTCAATCTCAACTCACACAGGATCTCTCCAAAGGTGAGCTCACATTTTCAAGTTCAACAGAAATAAAGCTGCTTCTTTCCCAATGTTTCCACATAGCCCAGGTCTAGTCTGTCTTAACCAACTTGGATGACAAGCCCATCCTTAAGCCACTCACTGTGGCTGGGAAAAGACCGTGCTGTTTGGCCAGGTCACAATCCCACTCCTGGAGCCCTTGTTCACTTGCACTGCATCGACTGAAAATGGGGTAGGGGTGATCACTCTACAAAGGAAACCAGGTGCGCTGTTACCAAAAGAGCGAATGAGGCATAGGCAAGCAATAACAGTGGATTTCAACTACATATAGTAGTAGTCATCATTATTCCCATTTTACAGATAAGTAAATTAAGGTTCAAGAAGTTTCATTTGTTGAGATTAACCAGTTATAAAATACAATGACAATATTCCAGCCAGTGACACCCAGAGTAATTACAAAATTATAGGGCATTCCAGCAACGAAGTCTATACATACAACGAAGATTCTCAAGAGAGCTTTATTGCTTATGCTGCTTAATCCAGCCCTGATAAGGAACCATGAGCATTTGAACCCCAGTAATCCTCCCAACTACAAGGAGAACAGAGTCGTATTCAGGCTGAGTGAAGTAGAAACTGCTAAATTCTATTCCTCTCTAACCAATCAGATTCTTTAAGAGGCAAATCTGTTTTTATATTTGTGTAAATCTTATACATACTGTTGATTCACAGAAGATGTTATTGGTAATGATTCAAATATCAAACTTAGTGGACATTTATACATGGAAATTACCTAATTATTTCCTAACTATATACTTGAGGAGAAAATACACTAGGTGGTAATGAGACAACAGACAAGAGAAGCAGTGACTATGTCGGGAATGTGCAATCTTCCTAGATGGCCTCATGGACTTTCACTTTTATACCATTGACAAGAAATGTGTCAGGTGTTCATCCACAGCTGTGAATGGGACAGAAAAATATTTTTGAATGTGTGGGCAAATTACTGTTCTAGCCATACAGAAAAAGGAGAGAATGAATATTGTGTTGGCAGCAGTGATTTCCACAGCCAGGCATTGTGCTGGACACTTGGGATAACCCAATCAGTGAAAGCAGGCATGACCACCAACTCGTGGAGTTTGCACTTCTTGGTAGAGGCAGACAATGTATTTCACAAACACATATAAAATTGCAGTTGTGAATGTGCTGAAGTGGAAGAAGTCATGAATCCAGGATGATAAAGAGGGAAGTGTCACAGACCCAATCAGGAGGTTAAGGAGGGCTTCCTTGAGGAGGTGGCGCTGGAACTAGCGCAGTGCCTCAGTCAACTTTGGCATTTACAGAGTTCTGCATGTAACAAATCCACAAGAGATAACTAAAGAGAATTTTCCTGATACTTTGAATACAACTGTACCTCATGGCTCTTTGTATTGTGAATCACAGAAAATCTCATTCAAACTCAATCAAGAAAAAAAGGCATTTACTGGCTAAAGTTCAGCACCCCGCTTCCGGCACAGTGGCATCAAATAATACTAACATAGTGTCAGGAGGTGCTCCACCTCTCTACTCAGTGTTCCTCTGGGTTGACTCCATTCTCCTGCAGGCTTTTCCATCATGGTGCTTAGATAGTGGCAAGTTCCAGACTTACATCTTTTCATCAGTAATGCTTAGAGGAAAACACTCTACTACTTCCCCAAGAATAAATGTTCTGCATTTGGATCTCTTTGTGTATAGCTTGGACCAAGTACCAGCCCTTGTTAACAACCACCTGGTCACTAGAGATGTCATTATCTTCATTACCAGTCTTCAGTCTTATGTCTTCTCTTGTAGCAGGGCGTGAAATCAGCACCTCCCAAACTCCATGAACTGAAAATGGGGAAGAGAGGTCACTGGCTTCCCTAGAAGAAAGAAGAAGCAGTCATCAGTAGAAGTAGGACTGTTTGCTGGGCAGACAGAAAGAACAGGTATCTGCTACAGAGTAGAAATAACTAATAACATTAATGACTGCTACAGCTAGCAATAGCAATAATACTAAGAACAAACACTTATTTGACAAGTGTTTCTTATTATAATTTCCCCATAAAAATTAATTCTACGTTCTTGGCATATCAAGAATTTAGCCAGCCTGCTTTGCAATAGCTACATAACCCAGAAGACAAAACTAGCTCTGCAGTTTGAAATTAGTGAGCACGAGATTTCCAGAGAGCAGGACTTCCAGTATAACTAACTCCCTTCCCTCCACCCCGAAGCTCACCCTGAATGCACGGGTGCTCATTCGTTCATGCAAACTTGTCTCTGTTAGTGCTGACATGCCTGGAGAGGGTCTATTAAGGGAAGCTCATTTCAAGCACAGATGGTCCCAGGTAGCTTAGCCTCTGCCTGGTGGCCAGACTAAGTGAATTCAGATGGTCTTAGACTTCTGATCACATCCATGCAGCCAGAGAGGAAAAGAAAAACTTGTTTATCATCTTGATAAACAGTCTTTCAATGTCTGCTGATGCTGTATGTAACTCGGCAGAGTCAAATACTATTAAATTGTCATCACTGTCAAAAAGAGGAGTAATAAGTTTTTCTACTTGAGTCATAGTTAATGACATCTACAATGTGTAACACAAATCAAGATTTCTGTTTGCCTTCTTTTCTCCTAAATGTGTGTTTTCTGGTCTCTCTGGCTATGGATGTGAGGCACAGCCCTCAAAATATAAATAAATATATACTTTGTTATTACCTCTCAGCTAAACCAATAAAATATCCAGATGACAAGGGCCAGACTCTTGTCTTGGATGAGGTATGTATGCACAGGCAAAAGATAAGCAAAAGTACCTCATTCTAGTTCTGCATGGAAGATATGGATTTGAAAGACTGTATTTCACTGAGTGAAAGCCTTGGAAATAGCTCCACCCAACAGTTATTAGTAAACATATTTGCAGAGGCTACTTAAATACTGTTAAGGGTGGAAGGCATCTCTTTTGCTGTCATGATCTTAAAGAATAATAGTCATGTGTCCCATAACAATGTTTCAGTTAACAACAGACCTATAAGATTATAACACAGTAGAATACCATATTTTTACTGTACGTTTTCTATGTCTAGATAGATTTAGATACACAAATACTTATTATGTCATAGCCACCTACAGTACAATAGCATGCCGTACTGGTTTGTAGCCTAGGAATAATAGGCTATACTATCTAGCCTAGGTTTGTAGTAGGCTATACCATCTAGGTTTGTGTAAGTGCCCTCTACGAATTAGCACAAAGATGAAATCACTTAATGACATATTTATTAGAACTTATCCGTGTCATTAAGTGAGGCATGACTGTGTAGTAGACTGTATAGTGAGTTTGTTAAGCTTCAGCAACAACCTCCACATCTCACGGGCTTCAAACGGCAAAAGTTTATTGCTTGATCATACAACACACCCATTGTGATTCATCAGTGTGGCTGTGTTTGCAGGAGTTACTCAGGGACTAGAACTTCTGTTGCAAGCACCGTCTAAAATAGGGGTTGGCAAACTGGCCTGTAGGCCAAATCTGGTGCATCATCTGATTTTTATGATCCACAAGCTAAAAATGATCTTTACCTTTTAAATGGCTGGAAATTGTGACACATAAAAATTACACAAATTCAAGTTTCAGTTTCCATAAATATTATTGGCATACAGCTACACTAATTTGTTTATATATCATTTGAGGCTGCATTTGTGATATAACAGCAAAGTTTGGTAGTTGCTCCAGAGACCAGATGGCCCACAAAGCTGAAAATGTTTATAATCTGGATGTTTATAGAAAAACTTTGCTGATCCTTGATCTAAAATACCACTGGCTGCCACACCAGCAGGAAGAGAGCCCTGGAAGGCCTTGCACAGACAATTAAAAGCTCAGCTTGGTAGTGATATGTCAAGTCCATTAACACCCAGTTGACTAAAAACAGTCAATGCCTCCTCCTCCCACAAGGGGGTCAGTAACTACCATAAGCCCAGGAGGAGGAGACAGTCATTGGCATCCCTAATGGCTGCCCCAGCTAACACTAATAATAGTAACAGCATCAGAGCAAACACATTGCTCCTGTACTCCCACACTCTTCCAAGTGCTTTCCCTGTGTTTACTCATTCATCCTCACAACAACCTCATGATGAAAGTATTATACTACTATTTTCCCCATGTTATAGATGAGGAGACTAAGAATAGAAAGCTTGTATGATTTTCCTGAGATAAATCTAGCTAATAAAGAGTGGAAGCAGTTAAAACCTAGTCAATGACCCCAAAATTCAATCTCAAACACTATGCTCTCAACCATCCTACCACTCACAGACCTGCTGAGATTTAAAAGAATGCCATTCATTGACGCTGTAGAGACAACTTCTTCACAAAATCCTCAATTATGGAATATGTTAGACATAAGCAAAACCCTAATTTTAGTGTCTGCATAACAGATTTCCAAAACATTTAACAGTTTATTTAGGAGGTGGTTAGTAAGTGGCCCATAGATGAAAGTAAAATCTAACATCTATGGATTGGTGTGCAGTTCTCCTATAGGACCAAGAAAAAGAAAGGGCTGGATGTGGTGACTCATGCCTGTAATCCCAGCACTTTGGGAGGCCAAGGTAGGCAGATCATGAGGTCAGGAGTTCAAGACCAGCCTGGTTAACATAGTGAAATCCTGTCTCTACTAAAAAATACAGAAAACTTAGCCAGGCGTGGTGGCAAGTGCCTGTAATCCCAGCTACTGGGGAGACTGAGGAAGGAGGGTCGCTTGAACCCATGAGGCAGAGGTTGCAGTGAGTTGAGATTGTGCCACTGTACTCCAGCCCAGGCAACACTGCGAGACTCTATTTCAAAAAGAAAAAAAAGGGGGTGATTTGCAGTTTGAGATCAGTTTATGGCTCAGCAAGAGGGCCCACTGACGGGCATCTGGCCCTAAAGTGGACAGTATTTAACGGCCACTTCTTCCTTGAGTACCTCAAATTTTGTCTTGATCTTCTCATCTTCACTTCTCAGCCAATTCAAAAATGTTGTTCCATGGCATTTTTTTTCATTTAGCTGGAGAAAAGAAATATCATAAAATAGTTATGGTTTAGAAGTGATGGATTTGGAGTCTTCATATTGCAGTGTCTGCTTTATTTTGTTGACTGTACCTTTATATCTTCATAAAGGAGTTTGTGTATAATCACCACCCATGTTCCTTTTAACATTTATCTGTGAACAATAATGGAAGTATCTCATTTTAAGAGAATAAAAAGAAGTTAACAATTATTGTTGGGCTTCTTTCTCAGCATGTATTCCTGCTTGTATATCATTAAATATGTTATAAAGAAACAGAGAACAAAAATGAATAAAGAGGTAGGAGTAGACAAAGTGAGGCCAGGCGTAGTGGCTTAAACCTGTAATTCCAGCATTTTGGGAGGTCGAGGTGGGAGGATCACTTGAGAATGGAAGGATTGCTTGAAACTAGGAGATCAAGACCAGCATGGTTTATAAGCTAGGAGTAATACATAGAGAGTACAAAGGGTGACACCCATCTCTACAAAAATACAAATCAAAACATTAGCCAAACACAGTGGCATGTGCTTGCAGTTCCAGCTACTCAGGAGGCTGAGGTGGGAGGATCAGTTGAGCCTGGGAGGCTAAGGCTGTAGTGAGCTGTGATCATGTCACTGTACTCCAAGCTAGGCAATGGAGTGAGACCCTATCTCAAAAAAACAAAAAGACTAGACAAAGTGAGTATGCAATGGAAAGAGCACATTAGGCCACTTGCCATTGCAGGAACAGCTCAGAAATTTGGGGTCTTTGGAACCTGGAACCTAAAAGGCAAATGACTCCATTTTCCAACCTTTCAGAATTCTACCCTTTCATCCTCCTCCTGTGTTGTCTTTGAAATTGGGTTTCAATTTTTATATTAATAACAAGGAGAATGGCAGCCCTTATTTATAATATACCTACTATGTGCTGCTCGATTTCTTAATTACTTTTCATATACAATCTCTAATGCTCACAGTATCCATTAAATTTAGGCATTTTGCTTAGAGGGACAAGGGCTTAGAGGTTACAACTTGCTCCAAATCATCCGGCTAGTAACCAAAGTGATGTTAATTATTCAGAATTATATTATAAATTAGTATATTTAGTCTTTTATGTCAGTGTGTTACATAATTTTAGAAAAATTAGCATAGCCAGAGGAGTTATTCATATAAAATAGCATGGCCTATGTCTGTTCTAGAAATTGTTTCCATGTCATTCTTAGCCTTAAAGGATAGCAATGGTGAAGGAAAGCCTGATCAACTATTGCCTAGCTGGGCCAATGGTCTCGGTTTAAGAATAGGGTCGAGGGAGATCCAAAGGGGATTTAAGTCAAGAATATTGCACCCTAAAATGAACGTAGATATAGCTGTTTTTCTAAGCCCTATTTCACTTCAATTCTTGTCCCAGTCATAGTAGAATACAACTTATTCATTTTAGATGTTGGCTCAGGGAAGCTGTGATTCAGTTTCCAGAGACTTATATTGACATTCAGGGTGAATGCCCCACTTTGAGGTAGAAACTTCCCCTTCAGTTGTTTCATTTCTGAGATTGCATTAATTTGGAATGATTGAAGGAAAGTCTACATCAAGCAAGCAAATTTGAGGACAGAGAATAGAAAAACGAAGATATATCCTCAGGCTTATTTTAACAAAAATTTGAAGGCAGATCTGAGAGTAGCCCAAAGGCAGTCTGATGTCCACTTCATTACAAGGGTTCCCTTTCCTCATGCTCTCTGACGCATCCTTGTTGGGAAAGAGTAAAAGTTCCACAATATGTAAAAAGCAGTAAGGAATCAAGTGTGTTCTTGTAACCTCATTGGTGCACCTTTGGGTAAAATGTATTTCCATGGGGGTAGACCAGTTACTAAAAATTATTTGTGCAGTAGAATTTCAACATATCCATTGTATAAGCCATTTTCTTCTTTTAAAAAAATGAAGAAATCTAGTGGATGGGTGTTGAGTTGATTGTGGTATTACCTTACTTTTAGCAATTTTATTTCAGGGAGATAATGATGCCTAAATGTAGTTTCTCCGTGATAGCTTGGAATGAGAGTAGAAAGATAAGAGTGAGGAGTAGTCCATATTGGTGGAAAAAGGGAAAAAATAAGAGTTATATTTTTCCCACCAACAATTAGGACCTGGTCAAAGATGATAACTTCAATAGTATTAGTAATATCAGAGTAAATTTTCATGCCTACTCTGAACCAGGTATTATTATAATCACTTTGCCTATATTTATTTAATTCGTATACCTGTTAAGTATAAGAATTATTGCAACTATTGCAATCCAGGGCATTCACCCTGGATGTCAATGTTAGTCTCTGGAAACTGAATCACAGCATCAATGCCCTTCAGGTTCCCTGAGCTAACATCTAAAATAAATAAGTTGTGTTCTACTGTGATTAGGACAAGAATTGAAATGAAATAAGGCTTAGAAAAATGGCTATAATGTGTCTACTGTTCACTATAGGATGCAGTATTCTTGACCTAAATCCCCTTTGGATCTCCCTCAACCCTATTCTTAAACCAAGACCATTGACTCAGCTAGGCAATAGTGTAGCTCTTAAAACAACCCTGTAAAGATGATGCTGTCATCCACATTCTACAGATGAGAACCTTGAAATATGGAATGAAAAATAATAGGAAGCAGCAGACCCAGGACTTGTTTCTGCAGCCTGGCTCTGGAATCTGTGATCCTATCCATTATGCTACCCTGCTTCAAACATTGTTGTCCTGCCCAGAATTTCTTCCGTTTTCCTACCTTTTTCCTCTACATACCCAAGGACCCTGGGAGAGAATGGATGGGAATTTGTTTAATCACAAGCATAAACAAATCAAGCAGCTATTTTGCCCTCTTCAACCAAAACATGCTTAAAGATCCATTAGTGTCTCTCTTGTCAATGATTTACAGACAAAGACACTCAGGGCTTCCTTCCAGTCCATTGGGTCAATAAAGCACTTTAAACACAGTCTTAAATATGCATTTCTGACACCCACTACAATGAATTCCAAAAAAGCTATTTATAAAACCTTGATCAAGAAGTCCTGTAAAAGTGACTCTGAAAAAAATTTGTGATTTTTCTTACATATTACAGCTTTTAAAGAAAGAAACCATTTGTAATAAAGTGGAAAGGCAAGGATTCTAATAATCATGTCAGTCTTAACATTCCTTAAATATGGTTTATTCATTTTCTCCAAAAGTTGCCTTTGGCTATAAGCATATATCCTGGCCTATTAACGGGAACTGAAGTTTCCTCACAGTTACTTTTAATTGCTATTTCATTTTAAAGCTATTTCACTTAGAGTAAAAAGCTTTTCCTTTGTATGTTTTGACACCATCCCAAACCAAAATCCCAAGTTGATTTCTCTAGAAGGTATATTGGAAGTTCTCATCTTTGCAAAAGCTACACTTATTCAAATTCATCTTTGTGAAAATATCCACATAATGGATGTTCAGAAGAAGTTCCCAAAAGAGGATTAATTTATATATTCTATCTTTCTTCTTCTACCTTTTCCTTTCTATTTTCCTTTTCTTTCCCTTTACATTCCATCTATTCTTCCCTCCCTCTCTTTCTTTCCTTCCTTCCTTCCTTTCATCATTCAGTCATTTAATAATTTAGTAAATGTGTGACTGCCCACTATTATTCCAGGCACAAGAGATAAAGAATTAAACAAGATGTGGTCCTCCTGCCAGCATAGAGTGCCCAGCCAAACAGGCTAGACAACAAGCCCGTAATTCCAGTTAGGAGTCATGCTGAAAAACAAAAGTTCAGCTTGCTAAGAGAACATATAATGGGGGTCAAAAGTGAGTCTCTGAGGAAAAGGCTCATTCAACAACTATATACAGACCAAACAAGTGCCAGATTTCAAGCTTAGTACTGGGATAGTGGTAAAACAGGAAAAAAAAAAAAAAATGTTGTCCTTCCTCTTTATAGGAAAAGCAATACATTATTTTTAAAAAATCAAAATCATGCACACTGTAAATATTATTGTACAAGAATTATGTAGGAGATGTAGGATCATACACAGGAGAATATATCTCAGAGTATGGTTCAGGAAGACCACCACAGCAATACCCACATACATGTACATGTACAAGGCTTAGGTTTGCATTCCCTCTCTTTTTATTTTTAAAGCAATTTTCTCTATTCCAATTTACACTACCCACTTAGCATCGTTTCTTCTTTCCCAGAAAACCTGCTGTTGTGATAATTTTAAATTGTTTGGCTATGCTTTGTCTTGGACATGAAACCACTGATAGATATGGTTTGGCACTATGTCCCCACCCAAATCACATCTCGAATTGTAATCCCACATGTCGAGAGAGGGAGCTGCCTGGAGGTGACTGGATCATGAGGGTGGTTTCCCCCATGCTCTTCTCATGATGGTGGGGGAGTTCTCATAAAATCTGATGATTTTAAAAGTGGCCGTTTCCCCAGCATTCTCTCTCCTGCCACATTTTTAGAAGGTACTTGCTTTCCCTTCACCCTCTACCATGATTATAAGTTTCCTGAGGTCTCCCAAGTCACGCGGAACTGTGAGTCAGTTAAACCTCTTTTATTGGTAAATTACCCAGTCTCAGGTAGTATCTTTACAGCAGTGTGAAAACAGACTAATACAATCACCAACAGCAAAAGATACTACTGAATGTCCAATTCCCTGGCAGATGAAAAAGATCGGACATTTGCAAATTCCCATAGGTGTCCATTCTAAAAAGTTGACCCAGTTTGTAGCCCAGAGTGATCCAGTTGGTTGGTATGAGCTATTTCTATTAAATATCCCATCTGGGGGCAAACCCTGGCTTATGATGCCAGTTGTCAAGCTTTTACTCATCTGCCTGCCAGTCATTCCTAACCTCTTCTTCCCTTTCCATCATGACACATAATTGTCACCAGTGGGGACTCCTTTTAAAAGAAACATTATCCTTAGCAATTTATCTTCCTTGTTTCCTCACTTGTATAGGTCAAGACAGTGATGCATTGAGTTGGGAAGAAGGGATCATTGCTAGGAGCATATTGGACTCGGCATTTTTTTAACTTCTCCAGCTCAGAGTTGCTGCTGCCAGAAATAGTCTTGAAATGCTATCTTTTTCTCTTTTTTGGATATTAGAAACTTTCTTTTCCTGTTAAAAATGGTTTGATAATGTATTCAGGGCTCTGATAAACCCAAGAGAAAAGAGCAGATGGGAAACTAGAGAGATGCCCCATGGAGCTTTTTTTTTTGCAGGGGACTTTCTCGTTAATACCTGGGTCAACATGAGCAAAATGAATGAGAAGAAAGACCACTGTTTTGAAGATTTGTGGCAGAAAGAGAACTGGAAAGCAGAGTACATTTAACACATCCAAATTTTTCAGATCAGTGTGCATTAGCCAGATAATTACAGCATTTACCTCCTAATTGGAAAGAACAATGGGATCCCTTATAATGCTAGATTTAGGGGTTTGGAATAATTTTATAGATATTTTAGATATGTGTTTTCTGCAGATTAACTGATAACAGAAACAATAATCTGGAAAATCTGAGTAGTACAATTAACCTCCATACTAGCCTGTTCTTTATTCTACATCCTCTGCCATTAGATGATAGGTTACTTCATCTGTCTTATTTTTTAGATCTACAGATCCTGGGTGAAATCCAAGAAAGAGGCTATTTTCCATAAGCAAAAAAAAAGAAAGGAAGCTGCATTTTCTAAGGAAGCACTTAGATGACTTAGCTTTGAGAAACCATAGATCATCTTGAAATCATTTTGACTTGGATTGAGATGAAATTTAGAAATGGATAGGCATTGACACCAAGGAAAAGTCTGAAAGACATTTCAATGACAAATATTATCAGTTTGAAATGACCTTGGCAGTTAAGTTTGAAAGGATAGTTCACAAGGTAAACCTTAAAATGCAGATACATTGGATTAAAATGGACATTTTCTAATTTCCAGAAAGGGTATGACAAACTTAACTCTTCCCTTTCATTGAGAGCAACTCTGGGGAACATTTTGGTTTCCTTTCTCCTTTTCCAAGAAGCCAGCTGATGGGGGCAGTAGATAAGTAGAACCTTTTTGTCTGAGGGAGTCTTGAAAAATTTTATCTCTGTGGTTATAATAGGAATTTTATGTCCTTTTATATCCTGATAGAATTTGATCACCTTCTCACTGTATCATGGGTGGACCCAAGTAAAGGTTAGCTCTTGATATAGCCAAGAAGTGAAAAACACATAGGAATGGGGGAAGGTGTGTATTTTACAAGCTTACTATACTCTGTATATATACTCTGCTATACCAAAGGCATACACCCCTCTCGGTTAGGTTCCATATCATTTGATCATTCAGAAATCCATGACAGATTTGTTATTCATTTTTCATTTTGTTCATTCATCTACCCATCTGAATGTAATGTGGTATCTTTGATGGGACCCTGAAACAGGAAAGTATATTATGTAAAAGCTAAAAGAATCTGTGAATAAAGCCTAGCCTTTAGTTAATAATGTATCAATCAAATATTTGTCATTTAATACTTCCTTTAGATAGCTGATAATCACCTAAGTATGATTGATTTCACTTTTTCATTAGCAGAAGAATCTCTGTGAAGAATAGATTATTATACTGAATTTTAAAAATAGCTTATCTCCTTTCTTAGAGTGGAGGTAACTGAGCCCCCTTGGATAATCCATAAAGCCCCACAAAATGTATCTTCAGAGCAAAGTTATGTAAGTGTGAATTTTCCTGCCAAAGAGCTAATATTTTTAGTTTTTTAATACAAGTCCAGGCTTCCATGGGCAGGATAGATTGAAAGATTAAATTGCTCCATTTGACTGTGGCTAGATCTGTCACAACATAAACTTTGGGAATGAGATTTAGGTATGATGGGCCAATCAGATCTTCCAACTGTTGGGGTCCTGTGGGGTTCCACTGTGTCCACCAAGACCTAGTTCTGGGCTCTGCGCCAGTGTACCTGAGCACTATGTGTAATTGAGGCCATAGTTCAACTTGTCAAAACCGACAAGCCTGTTATTTAGAGCAACACCTTCCTGGCCTCCTGTGTGCAAAGCCACCATCTGTGCATCTAAGGAAGATATGCCCTGGGGTCATTGACTTTATATACAAGTCTTTAATGAAAATGGAGCATTCGTCATTTCCCAGTTACCAAGCTTTTCTCCCTTTTTCAAGGAAATGGCATCATGTATGTGAGGGTGGGACAGGGGAAAGAGCACTGTATATGGGATGAGGGTCTGGGTTCTGGTCTCAATGCTATTGGCTCCTTGCTAGGTAAAACATGGGCAAGTTTCGTTTTCTTTTTGCATTTTAAATTTGTTTGGATATTCTTTTTTATTATTATTATACTTTAAGTTCTAGGGTACATGTGCACAACGTGCAGGTTTGTTACATATGTATACTTGTGCCATATTGGTGTGCTGCACCCGTTAACTCATCATTTATATTAGGTATATCTCCTAATGCTATCCCTCCCCCTTCCCCCCACCCCATGACAGGCCCTGGTGTGTGATGTTCCCCATCCTGTGTCCAGGTGTTCTCATTGTTCAATTCCCAGCTATGAGTGAGAACATGCGGTGTTTGGTTTTCTGTCCTTGTGATACTTTGCTCAGAATGATGGTTTCCAGCTGCATCCATGTCCCTACAAAGTACATAAACTCATACTTTTTTATGGCTGCATAGTATTCCATGGTGTACACATGCCACATTTTCTTAATCCAGTCTATCATTGATGGAAATTTTTGGTTCCAAGTCTTTGCTATTGTGAATAGTGCTGCAATAAACATACATGTGCATGTATCTTTATAGCAGCATGATTTGTAATCCTTTGGTTATATGCCGAGTAATGGGATGGCTGGGTCAAATGGTATTTCTAGTTCTAGATCCTTGAGGAATGGCCATACTGTCTTCCACAATGGTTGAACTAGTTTACAGTCCCACCAACAGTGTAAAAGCATTTCTATTTCTCCACATCCTCTCCAGCATCTGTTGTTTCCTGACTTTTTAATGAGCACCATTCTAACTGGTATGAGATAGTATCTCATTGTGGTTTCTATTTACATTTCTCTGATGGCCAGTGATGATGAGCATTTTTTCATGTGTCTGTTGGCTACATAAATGTCTTCTTTTGAGAAGTGTCTGTTCATATCCTTTGCCCACTTTTTGATGGGGTTGATTTTTTCTTGTAAATTTGTTTAATTTCTTTGTAGATTCTGGATCTTAGCCCTTTGTCAGATGGGTAGATTGTAAAAATTCTCTCCCATTCTGTAGGCTGAAACATGGGCAAGTTTCTAAGTCACTCTTGGTCGCAGTTGCTTCTCCTATGAAATAAATATTTGTGATGTGTTTATTATGGTATTGGGCACATAGGAAAAACTCAATAAATGATTAATTTCTTTAATACTATTATTATTACCATTGGTTGCATGGCTATATTGCTTGCTCTAAGTCTGTATCATCTCTAGAAAATTGAAATAATAATAGTTCTACCTCCATCTTTGAACTGCTTTGAAAATTAAATAAAATATGTGTTAAAAGCACATTTTAAACCTTGATGATAATATTCCACACATTGTTGAATACATAAAACAATAAGAATCCATGTTCCGGAGGAGTTTGATTTCCAGTGGGACACATGGACAATAATGTCATGAGAAAATTATATACTGTGTTTGAAAGTTACAGGTGTTGGGGGCAGGGGAGTGAGGGGACATAAAGCAAGGGAGCTCATGAGTACTGGCTAAGGGGAGTATGATTTATTTTGAGTAGACAGGTGTCAAGTGTGCCTCTTATTAAGTGACATTTGAGCAATGATGGAGTGGGGAGTGGGTGAGCCAGAGATCTGTTGGGAGTGTGTCTCAGGTGATACAGTGACCCTCACGGGGTACGTGCCTAGGGTGCTCATGCAGTAACTGTCAAAACAGTGTCCATGGAGGAAAGGAAAGGAGAGAGAGAATCATAACAAATCGGCCAGGAGTGGTGGCTCATGCCTATAATCCCAGCACTTTGGGAGGCCCATCACCGGATGTCGGGATCATCTGATGTTGGTGGATCACCCGATGTCGGGAGTTTGAGACCATCCTGACCAAAATGGAGAAACCCTGTCTCTACTAAAAATACAAAAAAATTAGCTGGGCATGGTGGTGCATGTCTGTAACCCCAGCTACTCAGGAGGCTGAGGCAGGAGAATCACTTGCACCTGGGAGGCAAAGGTTGCAGTGAGCCGAGATCGCGCCATTGCACTCCAGCCTGGGCAACAGGAGGGAAACGCCATCTCAAAACAAACAAACAAAACGAATAAGGTCAGAGTCACAATGGGGGGAGGAGGGGTGGCTCGGATATTCAACCTTGATAACCTTTCTAAGCCAAGTGTCAAACTTTTTCTTGGAAGTTTTTCAACCACAAGGAATAATCACTTGTGAAAAGATGCAAAAAGCACAAGTTTTGGGATCTAGTAGACTGGGGTCACACTTACGTGATTCTGGGCAAGTTATTCAACCCCTCTGAGCTTCAGCTTCTCATGTGTAATGTGGGGACAATACCTTGTAACGTTGCTGGAATGTGTATAATTAATACAGCATCCAGCATCCGAATCAGAGCTCCAGAAATAGCAGCGAGTTCAAAGAGTGGCAGAGAAGCATTCCTTTTTCTCATTGACAGCAGTGCCATGAGGGACAGGCTTTGGCCCTTCAGTGCCCACCTTGTTGTCAGTATTATTTAACTCAGTGCAGTAACTCAGGCAATCTGGTATGTCTGTCATTGTGTCCGTTGACTTGACTGTAAATCATATGAGATTCAAAATACATCCTGAGAGCTTTCATGTGCCTTGTGCCATTTTCAATCATAAATATTGCTCCACTCTTGTATTAGAGCCAAGAGGTGATGTTAAAATTAGTGGCATTTTCGTGAAGTGTTGAACTAGCTATTACTGACTTGACCGAGGGTATTTGTAGCTGACAATTATAAGCTAAAGTGACATGATTGCAGGTGTCTGAGTTAAAGAGTGTAATATATGATTAGCCCTATTCCATTAACTCGAATCCCAGTGTTGTGCATGTGGAGATAGTAAGGCACTCTTCCATGAGCAAGTTGCAGCCTTCTTTCTTCTACTCAGTGTTTTGCAAGAGCCATTTATTTCTTCTCCCTCGCTACCTTGTACTTCTCCAACTCCTCCTGTACACAGCTTACCAAGGTGGTTGCCCTAGAGAAATACCTGTACCACACCAGTCCTTTGTTCCAAAAATTCCCATTCATTGCTGTGAGGAGACAAGCGATGACCTTGACCCCAATCAAGCTTACAGTTTGGCTAGGGCACAGACATGAACAACTACACACAGGAAATGTGTAGGGTGCTAATAGAATGAACAATGGTGGAAGTGAGGAACATTCTCTAAGGAACTGACCTTTGAGTTGAGCTCTAAGGAGAGTTAACTGGTAAAATCATTTATGTCAGAGTGAGGAGGTTGGAGGGATGGGAGGTAGGAGTGAGTATTCCGGGAGAAACCATATTTTCAATCCCTCTAAGACAGAAAGTGTGTTATTTATATCTTTGTTGGCACCAAAGATAAAAATTTATATCTTTGTTGGCACCAAAGATATAAATTTATACCTTTGTTGGCACCTACAAAGATATGAATAATATCCAGTCACTCTGGTATTCTTATTATAGGAAGCATATACAGATTCTTTACCATGTGTCAGGCTCAGCACTAACCCTTTTACATGTGTTCTCTCTGTTTTTACTCACACAACCCTGTGATACAGGTGTTACTATTATTCCCATTTTACAGGTGAGGAAACTAAGGCATTCAGTAAGTGACAGAGCTGAGATTCAAACTAAAAGAGGCTGATGTGAAAGCCTGAACTCTTCCCTCCCATGGAGAGAAACATAATTAGTTTACTCAAAATCAGAGACTCTTGTGTTTCTTTCATGTTAGGCCAGGGTTTCTCGACATCTTCACAATATTGATCTTTTAGGCCAGATCATTGTTTCTATGGGAGGCCATCCTGGGCATTGTGGGATGTTTAACATAGCCCTGCTTCCTTCCTGAAAGATACAAGTAGCAGTGTGCTCCAACCAGTGATGACAATCAGAAATATCTCCAAACTGGCCAGCTATTATTAGCGAGGCGGGAGCAGCATCACACCTCGCCACCACTGCACTGAGGATCGCTGCATTACACAGTTCTCAGAGGACAGGATGAAAGCATGAAGCTGTCTCTTAAGTCTTCTCTCCTTCCTTTCTCCCTCCTTTTCTTTTTTACAATGTTTTCGAAGTGTCCATATGTATCCTCTGGGTACAGGGGATGTATTATCATCCATATAGTTTATCACACAGTAATTTGTATATAGAGGTTGCTTAACAAATGCTTGGTGAATTTTTGCCAACTGCATCCTAAATGCCAAGAATCCTAAGTGGACCGGGTCTATTCTGAACTCCAAACTTGATGTTGAGAAAGTTGACTCCTGCTTTCTGGTCACTTGGTGTATCTTTTGTGTGTCCCTAGAGATCTGGCTTAGCTGATTTCCTGTAGGCCAGAAAGACCCACTTGGATGCTTATCAACCTTTACACGGAGCCGGCAGTTCACCTGCTAAGAACCTAGTGGAGGGTGACACACATTAGTTTGCCAATACATTCTGATGAATGCATGGATGAACTGTTACAATTAAGTCAAGCTACATGACCAGGCCTGCAGTTTGAGACATTGTTTAAAGCACCTACCCATTTTCTCAAGCAATTCTTTCTTTCATTTGTGGATGAAGTCTAGATTTGGGAAATATATCCCGAATAGATTTTCTATTTAGCCCCCTTGAAGTAGGCAGGCAATGGAAAGGAGAGCTGATTTCTGGGCAGTTTTTCTGGCACTGTAGCTTCTGTATCACTGGAGTGTCAGTTGTCAATAGAGAGAGCTCAGAGAATCTTAAATCTGATGATAACACAAAAGATGGCTCCCAAAATATGCATTTAAATCAGGCAGCATCTTTATTAGGTGTGTTAGTTCCAGGCATTCATTGCTTTACTGCCTCTCAATACCTACAGCCCAGAATTGCCACATCTTGAGGGCTATCCATTGGTATTCTTTGTTGCTTTGGAAGTACAGCACTGTCCTCTCTGTGATTACATATAGTAGAAGAGAGTCCTTTTGTAATTATATTTCATGGAAACTGTTTCTATAATTTCAATTACTTTCCTCAACCTCTCTACATGTACTCCCAGAGGCTCGAATAGTCACTGAGTTATTTCTAATCAGTGTCCCTGTTCTTTCTCTCTTGCCAGAAGGAGGGACGTGTGAAGTGATAGCAGCACACCGATGTTGTAACAAGAATCGCATTGAGGAGAGGTCACAAACAGTAAAGTGTTCCTGTCTACCTGGAAAAGTGGCTGGAACAACAAGAAACCGGCCTTCCTGTGTCGACGGTAGGTACCTGGCTTTACCTCTTGAAAAGTTCATATGGCCTTCACTGTACATAATGTAATTTCTCATTTTATCTGCTATGGTTCCAGATAATGAAGAAGGTGCATCCAAAGTGTTAAAAAGTTATACAATTGCCAGCCTCAGCAGAGTTTAAATTCTTTTTTCTCTGGTGCTATGATTTCAATGTTTTTTCCCCAAAAAAATCCATGTTGAAATTTGCTTGCCATTGCAGCATTGAGAGGTGGGGCCTTCGGGAGGTGGTTGGGCTGTGAGGAACTGTATTAGTCCATTCTCACACTGCTATAAGGAAATACCTGAGACTGGGTAATTTATAAAGAAAAGAAGCTTATTTGGCTCATGGCTCCACAGGCTGTACAGGAAGCATGGCTACGGAGGCCCCAGGAAACTTTCAATCATGGCAGAAAGTAAAGCAGAAGCAAGCAGGTCTTACATGGCCAAGAAAGGAGGAAGAGAGCAAAGGAGGAGGTACTACACAATTCTAAACAACAAGATTTTGTGAGAACTCACTCACTATCGTAAGAACAGCAAGGGAGAAGTCTGCCTCCATGAGCCAGGCACCTCTCACCAGGCCCCTGTTCCAACACTGGGGATTACAATTTGACATGAGATTTGGACAGGAACATAAATCCAAGTCATATCAGGGAGCCTGCCCTTATGGGTAGAACTAATGCTAATATAAAAGGGTAAGTGTATACCTCTCTTGCACACTTGCCTTTCTGTCTTTCATCATGTGATGATGCGGCAAGAAGACCCTTACCTGATGCCTTGATCTTGTACTTCCTAGCCTTTGGCACTGTGAGCTGATAAATTTCTATTCATTATAAAGTACTCAGTCTCAGATATTCCATTATAGCAGCACAAAATGAACTAAACTTCTGGTTTCTGGGGTTTCAAATAGCTTTATTTTGAAATTTTTTTAGAGCAAATTAGGGTAAAGGAATTTTTTTTAGGTCAAGAAACTTGAAGGTCCAGCTCATTTGGGAAATGATTTTGGACTGAGGCTATAGAGAATGATGATGGTGATAATGATAATAAATATAGCAACACCTAACATTCATTCAACACATATTTAATGAGCACTTACTATATGCCAGGTACCACTCTGGGTGCTCCAGAAAAATTGATGAATAAATAGAATTGTCCTGAGTCCTCAGTATGGGTCAAACCCTGTGCTAAACACTTCTCATGCATTATTTTATTTAATCCTTCCAACAATTCGACAAAGCAGTATATGTTTTCTTTATTGCGATATAACAGATCCCAAAACTTAACAGCTTAAGACAGAAAATATTATGTCGTAGTTTCTGTGGGTCACGAATTAAACTTATGAGGTTCTGGCTTAGAGCATCTCATGTGGTTGCAGTCAAGATCTGAAGGTTTGACTGATATGGCAGAATGGTTTTAAGAAGGCTTGTTCACATGGCTATTGGGAGGTGGTCTTGGTTCCTTGCCTTGTGAACACCCTCTCATAAAAAGCTTGGTGTAAAAAGCTTGAAGTAGCTGGCTTCCCTCAGAGTGAGTAATCCAAGAAAACAATACAGAAGCCTTTATACATCACCTCAGAAGTTACACTTTGTTATTTCCACAATATCCTACAGGTTATACCCACCAGCCCCTATTCATTGTGGTGGTAGACTACAAGGGCTGGAAGACCAGCAGGCAGGGATCATTGGGGGGCACCATGGAAACTGATTAGCATAAGGAGATTCATTTTTCTCTACCATTTTCAACATGTAGAAACCGAGGCTTGGAAGGGTTGAATAGTGTTCCATTCATCCCATGGTTGATAACCCATGGCTCGAATGACTCTTTAGTCCAGCATAATGGACTCTAATACCAAATTTAGACCACCAGCTTTAAGACAATTTTATATGTTACTGCCAAACAATGAGTCCAAGGTGCAAAGGGACTATAAATCTCTCCTCCCATCTTTGTGTTTCATAATTTAGAGCTGGGTGTGCATTGATTTTCAAATCCTTTATTTAAGAAATCAGGAGGAGGACTCAAAGAAATGAGTCACTTGCTTAGTTCACATAACAGGACATTGAACCTGAATCCCTTGGCTTGGTGTTCATTGTTCTTCCTCTAGATATAGATAAGGAAGGACACCTTCTAGATCGATTCATGTTATGTATTTTCATTATGGATCAGTAGGTGGTTAGAAAGAGAAACACACTCAAGCTAGGCTAAGTAAAGAGGAAGTATTTTAAGGAAATAAAGGAATCTCGGTGAACCAATTATAGGAAATTCAGCCAAACCTCTTGGAATTTGTAAGTTCTTCAGGCAGCTGTCATCTCATTTTCTTTGTTCATGGAACATACTGTCTCTGATCTCTGTTTGCCTAATTCTCTCCTGTGTAGACTGTCTCTTTTCAAGATTTTTATTTTTACCTTCTCATAAATTAGAGAATGATATAAGGCTTTTACTTCCATGGTACTGACTCTAATCTCTCTAAGCATGATTGTACTGCTTCAGGGCACATATACATTTGACTCAGTTTCTGTGTCTTAATACATTGTCTGAGAAGACAAGATGTGATTGGCCCAAGTTAGGCCAATGCATCAACCTTTGCCCAACTAGTCAAAGTCAGAGGAGCAAGCTTATGTGGCATATACAGCTATCAATTATATGCCATGGGAAGGTCAAGCTATTTTATTTTTATTTTTTAGAGACAGGGTCTTGCTCTGTCACCCAGGTGGTATGCCATGGCACCATCATGGCTTACTGCAGCCTCAAACTCCCAGGCTCAAGCAAACATTCTCCCTCAGCCTAATTTTTCTTTTATTTTCTGTAGAGACAAGGTCGTGCTATGTAGCCTAGGCTTGTCTCGAACTCCAGGGCTCAAACAACCCTCCCGCCTAGGCCTACCAAAGTGCTAGGATTACAGGCATGAGCCACCATGGCAATTTCTCCCAGGGATCATTTGATAATGTCTGGAGATATTTAGGTCTACACATTTGTCACAACAAGGGAGCTGCTACTGATATCTAGTGGGTAGAGGCCATGAATCCTATTGAACATCCTGCAATACACAGGACAACCCCTGCTCCCCTGAATCCCCACAATGAAGAATTCTCCAGCTCAAAATGTCAATGATACTGAGGTTGAAAAACTAGCACTATGATTATTTACTTACTCTACGCTACAGTCAACACAGTGAGCACCTCTAATGCAGGGAAGGCAGGCAGTTAGATGAGTAAAGCTATTTCCCTCTCTCTTAAAGAAGAAACTCTTGGCCTAGAAGCCAATAAGCATTATAAAACAAAACCATGATGGTTTCTCATATTCTTTGCCAAAGAAAGCCTTGAAGCCGTTAACTATAAATCTTTGTTTTGTTTCCAGTTCATTTTTATCTCTAATGATCTAGAAATAGAATTGCCTTTAGGATTTGGATACAAAACACAAAGTGCAATGCATTGCTTATGCTGACAGAGGGGGAAATGGTATCTAGCCCTAAGATTTGTGAGAAGTTAAGCCACATAACAGTAATATTTTTATCTCAGGAAAACTGTTTGACTTTGGAAAATCTGAACTCTTTGGTGTGGTTGGTTCAAACAAAAGGGCTATCCTTTCTGTCTTCCAGGTAAAAGTCAATAAAGTATTGAGTGTTCTTTATTCTCATGTTTATTGTTTATATTTTTGGTAACATTCTATTCCAAAATCCTTCAATCCATTGGCATGTATGGGCAAGTCTATTGTGTTGCTATGATCAAAATTGTTTTGGTGGCCTAGATCTCTGAATGAAAATTAAATTAAAGTGTGAATAGAAATTAAAATTTCAGTGTAGTTATTAACATCATGGACTGAGAAATTTGATATACCTGGATGGAATCAGAGCTGTAACTGTTACTGATAGAATGACATTTTTGATAGAATGACATTTGCTTTCTAACCTCAGCTTCCTCATCTGTATTTTTGATAGAATGATTAATTTGCTTCCTAAACTCAGTTTGCTCATCTGTATAACAGGGATTATAGACATTTCTACTTCTTAAGATTGTTCTGGGGATTAAGGAAATCTTCTATATAATGTTTTTTGCACAATGTCGACTCCTGTCAAAGGCTCACTAAATGATAATATCTGTTTTCTATCTGACTAGTAAATGTGGATAATCCTTAGAGAGAAGCTTTTTATATGAGTTTTGTTTCATATTAATTGAATACGGTGGAATTTTAGCCATCATCTTTTCTTAGAAATGCTTCCAACTAATTATCATGGATATTACTAACACTGGTAAGTCATCTTCAGGAATGCATGTTTATAATAGGAATTTTGAAAACTTCAGAGATATATCCATGCACTAAAATCACCCATGATATCATTGCCCAGGGATTATTACTACATTGTAAGATAACATATTAATATATGTCCTTCCAGTCTTACCCCGCTATTAAAGAGCAAACTCACATTGTAAGTATTTTATTGAACTAAAATGCTGCAGTAAAGTTTTATGGATGGCTTGTTTCACTTAATATATGATGATCATTTCCCAAGGAATACATATTCTTCAAAAAATTATTTTTAATAGCTATGTGGGTTTTTCAGAGGTGGATACACCATTTATTTAACTATCCTCTCCACTTTATGGCATTTGCAGTGTTTCTTGCATTCCCAATCTCAGTTCCCTAAGAATAGACAGGCATAAACTTCTCTGCATGACAGCAGTTGATAATTTATACACCACGTTTGTCCTAAACATATTCTGACTTATGCAGTGAATCTCCCATGGTAAATGTTCCAATTGCTCTTATTTGTCTTCCTCTGAAATTGCAGGTCAGTTGCCTTTTACAGTGTTTTCAAAAACAAGAGAACAGCTATCATTTTAAAAGAAGCATATATTGGATTGCTTTAAGATTGAGAGTCTGAGAGCAGATTATTGAAAATAGAACAGAAAATTTGGGGTAAAACCTTAGCAGCTTATTCAAAAGTATATATATTTGGAGAAAATTTTAAGTGGTGTTCTTTTGTTTCAAAAATGATATTCTATTTTCTAATAATTGAAAACACCAAAATACACACTTGCCAAATTAAGTTATGAAATAGTCATTTATAAATACTTATAAAAGCGTTATATCCTTGAACCTGTGCCTAGCACTATTCTGAAGGAAGGTAAATCATTATACCCTAATTATTACTTAATTAATCTATAACCCAAAATGGAAGTAGGTAGCATGCTACTCAATATCTCTAGTTGAGAACAACTAAAAATATTACCTACAGCCTTTCATTAATTTCCAAGTACTTCTCAGGGACTAAAAGTTAAAATCAAATAAAGATTCATAAACAAGAGGATGATGATTCAAAACACACCTATTTATTTGAGAACAATTTTTCCAAACAAATGATATAAAACAAACAAAAATAAATTTCTGGAGGGCTTATTAAGTTACGTTCTATGATTCTAATGAATCTATAATGGGCATGAAAATAGTATCGATCTCAAAGTTGTAAAAATAATGGAATATAATTAATACCAGTAATAATAAAAACAATAGTTACCATTTTTTAAGGCTTACTATGTGCCACTCTCCCAACTACTCTAAGTTTATACACTTACTTAATTCTAACTCTAACCCTGTAAGGTGTGTCCTCCTATTATTTCCATTTTATTCACCAGGAAACTGAGGACCAGAGAGATTTGGTGACTGGCTCAAAAATCACACAGCCAGTCATGGCAGAGCCAGAAGGTCAGCCAGGGCTGCCTACAGGGCTCACCATTCATCAAGCATAGGCAAACCCTTAACTAACATGAACACATGTTGTATTCCAAGGGCATTCTTATAAGATGCCAAATATCTGGGTGAGAGGGCAATGAGCCCAACCATGTGGATGCTTACAGAAACACTCAGTTCATTGGGCAATACCTGCCCCTTTTCTTTCTACATCATAAAGATGATTGTGCTTTCTTAGGTCATTGTTATGGAGCAATTAGAAGCAGTTCTTTCAGTGCTTTTATTTTTATAGAATGATTGAAGCTTCATTGTTTAAGCATAGTGGGAGTGGTGAAATTTTTGTGCAGTTTTCTCTATTTAGGATTTTATTGTCATGTAATTTTTATCTGTTTCTGACGTGGATAAATATGGGGAGGTGCATTAAACTAGTTGTTAGTAGGGAAGTCCTTTAAGGCATTGTGGATTTTAGAATCACTGTAATTAAGAAAAAGTCTTCGTGATAAGTTCATAAGTCTGTCTTTTCCTTTCATGTAAATTATGACCATTTCAATGACTGTTTACTAGCAACATTCACCTGGTATTCTTGTCTTCTTATACTGGATCACCGGCAAGAGAAAGTGTTAACAAAAGCCCAGGTTACATCAGAGAACTTTCTTTCACAGCAGTGAAAACCCAAGTTTAAAACAAAACAAAACAAAACAAAAAAATCTTTAGTTAATACAATGAAAAAATCATCCTGCTATTTCTGTGAAGAAGCAGAACTTAACAACATAAAAGGACATTTTGCTCCTGGCTCATCACACTTAGTCCCCAAGATAAGAGCAAATGAGACAGAAAAGAGATACATAAAGACTTAGACCCAGGAAGACAGACTGACAAGAAGGAGGCAAGACAGACCAGACAGTGAGAGCAAGAAACATACAAAGCATATGAGAAAGAGAGAGTCAGAGATTAAGGGTAGTAAAAGAGAGAAGTTAATAAATAAATGCTTAGAAGGAACATTAATACATCTATCCATAAAATGGCTTGATTCATTTTTCCCAAGAACTGTTTGTATTCAGTGTTACAGTTTATAACTATTTTTTAACAAAATAAAATTTATTTGAGGATGTAACTTTAATTTTTTTTCAAGTGGCATTATTCTAGAACAAGAACTTCTGCAAAAGTTCCTTCTGGTGATTGCTCCTTGGGAAAAGACATGATACAATTTTCTTGACCACATACCATCATATTTCCTAGAGACAGCCATGGTAGAGAAAAAGGTTTGAGAATTGAAGGAAGTTTGAAATTCAGCAACAGTTTTTCATAGAATAACATGAGATATATGTGAAAAGGATTATGTATGGTAGCCTCTGCTTAGCCTTCCAAAACATGATAGTGTATTAAAGGCTCTGAGAAGTTCCGCAGACAAGTAACTTATTAAACTTGAACACAGTATTTCCCAAACTTTTAGAACCTTTTTAACTGTAAAGTTTTTTTATCTCCTCTAGTCCTCAGAGTTCCACGCAATAAACTTGGGGCTATGATGCTGTGGAGTCTGTGTACAATGATTTGTTTCTCAGGATTATCTTTCAAGTCTTCTGAGTTAATGGATAGTGTGATGCCTGTAGATAGCTCAGTGTGTTTCCTAAGACTGGCTGGCCAGACAGTACACAACTGATCCTATACTGATGTGATTTATAGTATCTCAGTGACATGTTGGGCTCAACTGCAGCTTGGAAATCATCTAGAGAGCTTCCAGAGCAAGCATAGTATGAAAAAACTTAAGCCCCTATATATATTCACAAATATTAAATGTTTTAGGGGACAGAGAAGATGACCTATTTTGGTTCTGCCATTTGTTACTTATAATCCACACACAATGAAATACTGAGATAATGCATTGCTGTGGTGGATCACAGATGCATGCCACAAAGTCTGGCTGTGGTCCCTTCATAACTGTCTCTGTTTGAAACTTGCTTTGTTCTTTTTAAACACACCCAAGCTTGTTTAGTAGATGGAATGCTGAACACATATGACTTTATCAGAAGACATTTATAAAGGGAAATTCCATTGTTCTTATTAGAAGAGGATCTTGCATAGCATCTTTATGAAGTGATGGCAGTTTCAGGCATACTTTCTGAATTGTATGTAAATCCTCTTTGAAACAGCATTTAGTCCCCAGCTTGGCACCTAAACATGTACAGGAGTGTGAGGGATCCAAGTCTGCATCCATAAGAGGAAGAAGAGGATGAATGTACAAGAACTGTCAAAGCTTTTTATAGTGCCTAATAAAAGATAGGTGTCTACGTTTGTTCCTCCTAACAAAAACAACTAGAATTCGGTCATCATATGTATCTGTCCAAGAGCAGATGTTGTCATCTTTCTGTTTGTTTGTTTTCTGGTTTAGAGCAGCAGTTGCCAGTTGCCAGCCGCCAGCCCACCGGCAAAAACCATTCTCAGACCTGTTCCTGAGATTGGCAGACTGTTGAAAAAATTGACTTTGCATGCCTTTATATGGGACACTCCGGTTTCCTACAAGGCTCACTATTTCTTATTATTGCACTGGGCTCTGACAGGTTGATTTCCTGCCTGATCCTTAAAGACAATGGAATGTGTGGTAACTAGCTCATACAGTCATTTCTCTACTAATTTCAAGTGAATAAACTAATTTTAAATAAGTTTTTTTCTAAAAAATTAATTTTGTAGAAAAATATACTCTTTAATCAAAGTAATATATATAATCTGTTGTGAATATAAATGTATGCATATATTCCATAATAGAAATATGTATCAAAACATCACATCATACCCCATAATTATTTATCAATTAAAAATTTTTACAAAAGAAAGGTATGTGTATAAACCTAACAAAGAAAGAATACAAATTAAAGTAATTCTTCATTTTTTTTCTTTCCCTCTAATCCTCTCACATCATAATTGCCAGAGGAAATGATCCTTGTCATATTTCTACATATCCTTACAGAAAATGTTTTGGTACACACAGGCCTACAGATACAGACATGTAAAACTTTATAAATACAAATGATATTATATTGTATAGACTGGTCTAAACCTAAATTTTTTAGCACAAGGAAATATCTTAAGTAGTTCACTGAAAGAAATAAAAATGGCTGGTAAGCATGGAAAAAATGCTTACCATCAGTCAGATGAAGAAATGTAAATTAAACACTGAACTACAGTGTTTCATCAATCAAATAGGCAGAGATAAAATGTTTGGTAATACCCAGACTTAAGGAAGAGAGAGAGAAAAATTACATTTAAATCATACTCAGTGATAAATGACTTACAAACTCAATTAGTTAGCCACTCTTCTCTTTGAGATTCACCAAAAAAGAAGATGATAAATAGGAAATTTTGTGATTAGACTGGCTGTTTGGGGAACATAATACAAATTATGTGCAGTATAATTGCAATGACTTTAGCAACATCTCTTGGATGTTTAATTCTCTGCATTTTCTCAACAGGATCAGATTCATGACTGTGGGTATCATCTAAGAAATATTTCAAGAATTTTGATGTCATTTTAATGTGAAAACTATATATAAAATTATATTTAGTGCATATCCTAGACTTAATGTAGAAGTCTCATTGTAAAGCCCATCAATATAGCCACTTGAGAGAAGCAAAATTCTGTGCATAAACATCTGTCACGGTGTGTATGTTGTGTGTGTGTGAGAGAGAGAGAGGTCATGGCACAGCACACCTGAAATCTTTGTCAGTTACCTAGCTGCCATAAACTTGTTTACACATAACCTCAAATTCACAAAGAAATTTCCCCAAAGTAGCCGCCAAGTCATTGGTTTCCCCAGAGAGCTCAGGTGTTTTCAAATACCTGGTCTTCTCTGATATGATAGCACTTTTCATTCTTTCTTTTTCCAGAAAGCAGGAAAAATGTTGTTCTAAATCTAAGGAGTCAGCTCCACATCCCTTTAGCTGGGCTGCAGCCTAGATAAGGCAGGATTCTAGGGTCCTGTGTTATTAATGGGCTGTCCATATGAATAACAAGCAAATCTTGTGAATTATTTCACACTTCTAGGAAAATCTATAGCCCTGTCCTTCTGCAACAACACCGGAAGCTGCCGAGGATACAGGTACATTTCTATGCGGAAGAATCTGATAACTTTATATAAGGAAGTAGTAAAACTTGTATCCCCTTCTGGGACTTGCGTATAAACTTATACAGATGAGTAATATTTTAAAAAATTAATGATATATATGTTCCTCCATCCTCTGAAGCTCCCTGAATTTCTGAAAACCTACCACCTCCCCCCCATACAAGTTCAAACAACAAGATACGAATTACCCATTGATACAGTTTGGCTGTGTCCCCACCCAAATCTCATCTTGAATTGTAGCTCCCATAATCCCAATGTGTCATGGGAGGGACCCAGTGGGAGGTAATTGAATAATGGGGACGCGTTTTCCCATGCTGTTCTTGTGATAGTGAATAAGTCTCATGAGATCTGATGGTTTTATAAAGGGCAATTCCCGTGCACATGTTCTCTTGCTGCCACTGTGTAATTTGTGCTGTTGCTCCTTCTTTGCCTTCTGCCATGATTATGAGGCCTCCCCAGCCATGTGGAACTATGATAGTCCATTAAACCTCTTTCCTTTATACATTACCCAGTCTTGGGTATTTCTTTATAGCAGTATGAAAATGGACTAATGCACCCACTAACCAGAGAAGAGAGGCCCAAATGTGTGGAATTTAAATTTAAAACCTATTAAGGTACTCAGATTTAGAATTGAAGAATGAGTTTTTTCGTGTTCCCCAGACTGTTGAGAGCAGAGGGAGAGGAGGAAGGAAGGACCACATGGGTAGCGGGATGTGGCCCACTAGAGTAAAGGCCATCTGTGACTAGTACCAGAGAGATGTGACTTTACCTAAAGATCCATATCTCCAACCTCCAGCCAAGAGAACACTGTACATGACAGCTCAATACACTTTGTTCAAGCCATTT
Organism: Macaca thibetana thibetana; assembly: GCF_024542745.1. Classification (NCBI taxonomy): domain Eukaryota; kingdom Metazoa; phylum Chordata; class Mammalia; order Primates; family Cercopithecidae; genus Macaca; species Macaca thibetana. The sequence continues at coordinate 122,783,094 of NC_065579.1, forward strand.
TATTAGCTGCCTTCAAGTGAAGACCATCCATTAAGAGCAGCTAGATATTGCACATTTATTTTCCAACAAAAGTCATAAACCACAGGTATCCTTAGACCTCCTTAGCCTCCTACCCTGCATAGGTGACCCCCAGGAGATGAGAGGAGAAACCTGGGTTCCTAGATGGGTGGAGTAGTCATGGGAAGGAAATCTTATGCACCAACTATGTAAGAACGGATGAGTTTGAGATCATCAATTGACCTAGGACATTGGTGGAACACGCTCACCTTCCCCATTTCACCTATTTCACTTATGAAATGAAAAGCAAGTCCAATAATATCTGATATTACTTGGTATTTTCCTTATTGCATCATTTTAAAAATTGAGGGTAAAATGTAATGGACTATCAATTAATATTACTTAGGCTCGTAAAATGATTGGGCAGTTAACTAGCCACTCATTCAAAGGAAGGTCACATCCTTTAAATTTAGAATGACCTGCACATGCTAACTTTGAAGTTGTCATTCCTGGTCTCCTTTGGTGCCTACACACTAATTTTGTTTTATACTGAATGCCTCTTCTCATCAATGCTCTCCCAGGTGCAAGAAACCTAAACCTTCTCAATAGTGGTTCAAGTAAAAAGGGAAGTTATTTTGAGAATATACATGGGGTCATGGAATTCAAGGGCTGAGATTGCTCCACAGCATGCCTCGAGGCACCTGAAACTGACATACTGATTTCAGGAGGCAGCCTATCTGTGTTCCCCATAGCTCTATCTCATGGGAGATGTTGCCTTTCATCACGGGCTCATTCTGGATATCTGCCTTGTTCTCTTTTCTTTACAAACCAGGGAGGTTAAGTCCATGTCAGCTGGCAATGATCTTCTCAACTAAATGGGACACTATTTAGCGTAGTAGCCTGAAACTGGTAATTTTACTGGTTTGTAGTTACTGAGTTCTTACTATATGCTAGACCCCGCATATTGAATTTATTACTTATATCATCCTCATAAAAGCCTTATAAGATAGGTACTACTATTCCCCCTTTACAAGGGAGGAACCTGATGCCTTAGAGAAGTTAGATTATGTCTTCTGGGACATGATAGGGATAGATATGGGACCCCATGTGGGAACTGCTGGAAATAATGGGCAGAAAACAAGATCAGAAGCAAAGGTAGGAAAGATTCAGAGTACCAGTTCACTTCTTATATTTGCTCCCTAGGAGAACAATAACACCATTCAGTCACACTAGCCTCCTGATTAAGCTCTTCCTCCAACATACAAACCATCAGCATTCATGTTCCCTGTATTTAAACATTCCAAATCCATCCATTTCTACTCATTTCCTAATTTCAAGACTGCCATTATCTAGACTCATATCTCAACCCTAGTTAATCCCTCTGATTAAAATGCACCCTCAATACCCCTTCTTCACACCATCTGATTCTTCATTACTCAACTTAGATCACCAAGTCCAGAGGTCCTTCCTGAAGACACTATGCCTAAAGTTAATAATGTCCACCTCTAGGTCCTTGGAACAGCCTGTATAACATTTCTCATAACTCACTGCAATGTACTATAATCTTTGTTGACTTGTGATCTCCTCTGCTAGAGAGACTTATTAACTCATTCATTCATTCAGCAATTATTTTTGGAGCATTGACTATGTGCCAGGAATTATGCCAAATGCTTAATCACATAATGCTGAACAAAGACAGCCCCTTGCTCTCATGGAACCTACAGTACAGCAGGAGAGACAGACCATAATTTAATCATGCCTAAACACATACAAGTAAACCACACATTCAGAAGAATAAGAATTCTGTCCTTGGAGAGGATGCAATAACAAGGAATGTAATGGAGATTGGGGAGCTAAGAAGACTTCCATGAAGACGTGACAGGAAGCCTGAAATGTGAGGTTACAGCTCAAGCTAGTGGGTGAGCAGCACTGCAGGCATAGAAGACAGCATGCAGAAAAGCCACGGGTTTTGATCAAAACATTGAGAGAAAACCATGGTGGTGGAAACCCATAGGACAATAAAATTGCAAGAGACAGAAGGCTGAAAAGTTAGATAGGGCCAAACAAGAAGTAACAATAAGTAGTGTAGTAATTAAACTGTGTGTCTCTATTACCTAACATAGTTCTCAAAACTGAGTCATGCTAATCATGTACTTAGAGGGGGCAATAAAGGAATCTGTAGTGGGAAATTGTGTAAATCAGTCAACTTAGAATTTTGTGAGTGAGGAGACAGCACTGAGAGCCCTCTATGGAGACAAAAATCTCCTATGAAGTGTCTGACAACAGATTTCAAAACCTCTATATTAACACTTCAGACAATGCCAAAGCAAAGCAAGCCAAATTGTCTTTTTGATATCACCAGCCTCCATACATGCTGTTACCCACACAGGGTTGCTGTCACCTGAATGTCTCACTCACTCTCTACTCCCGACCATTCACACTGCTACAAAGAGTCCTCACAACTCCACACACACAGCAAACAAACAAAACCTTCAGATGGAAATTTTAAATCATTGCTCTCTTCAATTCTGCTTACTGTCTTAAGCAGTCTTGAGATACTGTGTTAACTAGGAGATTCTTTATACAGGAGAAGGGCATCTGGGTAAAGGGCTTCTCATTTAGGGTTTATTTTAACATGGTAGATAACTACAGGCTCATGTCAATTTATTTTTTTCCTGATTGGCACCTAAGTTATTCAACTCCAATTTATTTCTTTATGGATTGACAACACCATGTTCTATGTAGCTCCCTCCTAACCCCCCACAAAAGCCTCTATAACACCTATACCAAAGGATGCCTGACCAACCTTCCATGAAATCTGGGGTAATATAGTGTTGTAAAATTCAAATGCAGGTGTTATAAGTCTATTTTGTGAAGAAAGAGATGATGGAGAAATGGCTGTCTCTCACATTACCAAGTCCTGCTCCCTTTAAAATCTTCAAGCACATAAGTTTGAGAAACAATATAATAAAACCACATTTGCACTATAGAAATTGTCTATTGCTCTTAGCAGCCCTTATGCAAGAATTATAATAATAACTACAGGTACTGAGAGTTGTTGAGGACTGATACCGTGTCAGGTATCCTACTGAAAATCTTACCAACATTATGATACCTAATCTTTATAACAACTCATGAGATGGGTACTATTATTATTATCGCCATTTTAATGATAAGGAAATGGGCTCAAGATAAGAAGGGGCTTGCCCAGGGTCACATAGCTACCAGGTTGAAGAGTCAAAATTCAACCCCAGCAATCTGATAGTATTACTTATGAAAGACATTAAGATTGCATTCATTCTCAAACAGACAAATGGAAATTTGTTATGGCAATTTAAAATCACTGTGACTTGGAACACACAGACACCTAAATTTCAACCCTAATTCTGCCACTGATTAGTCACATGTCCTTAAACATATTATCCTCTTGGAATCACAGCTCTTTTTCTGTAAAAAGAAAATGAAAATAATATAGCATCAAAGAGTTGAAGGGAATACTAAACAAGAAAATTCATATAAACCACAAATGTGTAATCCAATCTCCATGCATATTGTGAGCCCTCAATTATATTAGCAATAATGCGCTCAGAAAATATATTAAATTTGTATTTTCATTAATGAGTGCATTTCTACAGCTTAAGATAAGAAACCATGAGTTAGAACTGCAATTTTGATTGTAATGCCTGTACTTGTGTACCTTTTCCTCATTTGATTACCTTCAACCATAAAACAAGACTTTCAAACCTCCAGAAATGTATGCAAAGAAACAAAAAGAAGCTGGTCATGACATAGAAGTCTGTATCCCATCAGGCATGAAGAGAGAAGACAAATTGAATGTGACATGCTGTGTTTTTATTCAGAAGTGAAGATATTGAGGACATCTTCTAATCCCAGTCCAAGTAAGAGAAGACACTCATTTTCCAAGCTCCCATTGGTCATTATAGCATCTCTGGAAATGAAATATCTCATATGCATGATGGAATTCAAAAAGGAACTAGGAGTGTGCATTTCACTGAAGATGGGGCACATTAGGTACAGATTGACTTACCCCTGACTTTGGTCTTCTCTAAGCCCTCACACAAGAGCTGCCTTTCTCTTCTCACTATAGAGACCCCCTAGGTTACTTCATTCATTCTCATGGCTTCAGAGACCCAAATAGCTCCCAAGTCTATGCAGCTAGCCTAATCCATTCTTCCGAACTCTAGGTCATTTTGTTCGTGTAGTTATTAGACATCTCCATTTGGATTTCTCAAAGACACCTCAAATTCAATATGCTCAAAATGGAGCACACATTTCCACCAGTCTGCTTACTTGAGCATGGTTTCAGCATCACTCAATAGCATTTGCATTTACTCTTTATTCAAACCAGCCTCTTGGGAAACATTTTTGTCTTTCTTCACTGCCTCATGGCCCATGTCCATTTTGTCATCAGACCTCCTTAATTCCTCTGCCTAATTCTCTTTCATCTTTTCCCTTCTTTTCATCTCAATTTCTATCCAATAACCAAGCTCAAGCCATTGTCACCTTTTCACCTTGATTACTGAAGGATCTTCATTCTTATTGCCTAAAGTCTTTATCATACACAGCCTCCAAAAACTAATCTAAGTCCTCCTGAGGTAGGCTACTATATATCTTGTTCTTCCCTTTTTGGAACACAATTTCCCACTTTAAGTTACATTTTAATACTCTCTTTATTTCTTTACAACAAATGCTGCATGAAGGCAAAGTTCATGAAGGTCTTGTTCACAGCTGCATGCCAATGCCCAGCACAATGCCTGGTACAGATGCTCAAATAATTCATGTCTTTTGTACTTCTGTAGTGGGACAAGATCAAAGATGGATTTATATTCCAGTTCCAGCCCTACTATGATCCTAAGTTTAAGATCCCAAATCTGAAAACAGGAATTACAAGAACTTAACTTCACAATGTAATGATGAGAATTATTTAAGAAATGCATGTAGAGCACTTGGCACAGAATTAGTTCTCAATAAGTATTAGTTCTAACAATTGAAAGGATTGATGTGAGATACAGATTTGGTGGGCCATCTCTCGGACTCTTCACTGTTAAATGGAGAAATGAAGACAGCATAGGAACAATTCCCAGACTTACACTTGAGTGCTGTTTATGTGTAAAGGAGACTCTTTTGTCCTGAGTGTATCACAGACTCAAATGAATTATCTGTACTCTAAGTTTTCTGCAAAAGGATATCAGAGAAAAGTTGAAGTCCTTGTACTTGGTGGAATCAGTCAAAAACCCGATGTTTTTAATGTTATAGAAGCTACAATAATCTCTATCAACAAAAGTGAATTGGCAATGAACTCTTCTAAGCATTTGTATCATCTGAAATAAATAAACTTAAGTTTTTATGTTGTTTTCCTTTTGAGTTGCTGGTGTTACGTGAAGTGGTAACTTGGGATTGGTATGGACCAAGTTAGTTTTTGCAGCAATTGAAGGACTGTTCAAGGAAGGCTCAACCATTTCCTCTGTACTTCTGTCTAAATACAGCCTCTTCTAGCAATGAGCTTGTTACAAGCAATAGAAGAAAATGTAAATATTTTCTTGGCTGCTTTTTACAATAAACTGAATATAAACAGATTCAACCATAGAACTTTGTCAGATTCCATACCTAAGATGTCTGTTTTACAGTATATTGTAGAGCTTTGGCACCTTCTTTGCGTTCATGTGCTATGAATTTTTCTCTTCTATTTTGATACAAAAAAAGATCTCAAGCAGACATTTGTTCTATCTATGACTTTTTCTAATGTTCCAGGAGGGAACAAAACACATGTTAGGATGAATTTACGCAGAACTTTTGACCACGGGTAGAATTACTCAATATACTAAATGATTATTCAGATGGGAAAGCACTACAAATGGCTTTGCCAGTCTGCTGACTGACTGACAGAATTTTGGTATACATTTCAGAGTTAACACGATTTGTCTAAAACTTGTCATTTTTGAGGACTTCATTTTGCATTGTCTGTGGAATTCAAGAGAAATATGTCTAATACTACCTCCTGTCTAAACCAAAAATGATACATGAAAGGCCCAAGAAAATACCAAATCAGAAGATTCATTCTGCAAATACTAACCCTCTTTAATACTGAGCATCAGATAGAGTGACCAATAGGACATGATTTCTGCTTCAATGATTATAAAGTTCAGGGGAAATGACAGGTAAACTGATGATTGCAAAGTTGTGTGATGTATGCTGTGACGGAGATGAACCCAGAGTGCTCTGAGAGCAGAGGTTAGGGTGTTAAATGATGGAATGGGGAGGGTGATCTAGATGGCTTCTCATCAGAACTAACATCCAGTCTGGGACTCTAAGTGACTAGGTAAGAGGATGGGATCAAATGTCCATGGCAGAAAATGGCATGTGCAAAAGCCCAGCATCAACAAGAAGGATCCTGATGAATCCAAGGAGCTACAAGAAGTTCAATGTGCCTGGATAGAGAAGGGTGTGGGATGGGTCTGGAAATCTCATTAGGAATGAGCTCATGCAGCAGCCTGGTAGCCATGGTGGACATTGAAGCTGCCCAAAAGCAATGGAATCAGGCACTAAAGGGTTTTATGTCAATGAATGATATGGTTAGATTTGTGTTTGGACGTATCACTACATAGCACAGGAATTAAATTTTTTCTAGTATAATTGCTATTCATTGTACTTAGAACCCAGATTTCTAACCAACACAGAGAATAAATCCAAGAAATGTCAGAAAGGATACAGGTCCATTCTGATGTTTAGGTCAGTGCTCTGATATTTAGGATAACAAAGTTACATCACAGTTTTGCTGGCAAAAAATAGAGTGGAGATTATGAAAGAAGTAGTATCTCCCATAGGAAATCTTGACATCTTAGCCAAATGACTGTGAATGCATGCTTTTGGTTTTGCATCAAGGATCATTATGGCAAGGGGAGTGTTCATTCTACTTACAGAGAAAAAGTAAGAAGGACTGAGATTAACATATCTTAACCATGTAAAAAGGAAGCCCTTCATATCAGGGAAATTGAAGAGTAAGATTAACCTCCTGCCAGGCTACATGTTAGAATCACCTAGGGAGGTTCTTTAAAATATCATTGGCTTGGACACCCCCTAGATATTTTTACTTGATTGAGCTGAAGCAGGGCCTGAGCATTTGCATATTTAAAAGCTCCATGAGGGATACTAAGGGATAACCAGAGTTGAGAACCAAAGCTGTAGTGGTTAAGAGCATGGGCTGGGAAATAAGGCAGAGTGGATTGAAATTCTGGCTCTTGTTGAAAACACAATTATTTCTGTTCTTTTAATTTCTAATTTATAAACATTCCATATGGCATTAAAGGTGACTTATATGGATATTTCCAAAACAGTTAGATAAAGTGTAATATAGACATGAAAGGAATTCCACTCTTATCCCCTGCCCTTAGTTTCTTCATTTGTAAAGTGGGCATAATGGTATCTACCTTATATGATCTATCCTAGCTTTGAACATGTTAATAAGTAAAAAGATTTGTAAATACCTGGCATATAAATGTTTGATAGATGTAAGCTATTGTTCTTAACTCAGGTGAAGTTAATAGGAGAAACAGGACAGAGAGGAGAGAAATCACAAAGCATGTTTCAAAGACACCAATTAGTTTGGCTGAGGCCTCAGGGAGTAATAGGTAAAAAATTTACAAAGTCAAGTTGGGGCCAAATTGCTTTCTTGAGCTCCAGGCTAATGTTGAAATTTGAGCAAGTGTTCATTAATTGGTCATCTAATAATGTAGTCCCCAAGCAGGTGAGACCAGCAGGTGTATATTGTACAAAACAGAATAAATTTAAGGATTGCTCAGAGTCCATTCCAAAACTTGGGCTCTGATTTGAATTTAACCCAAATGTGGAACCAACAGATGCCTCTGTGGAAAGTTGTGATTAAATCAGTGTAGAGCTTCACAAATGAACAGCGAGTCACGGGATATGAATAACCCCTGGCACTCAGGAAGGCAGATGCCTTTCCTGGTGACACCTTGGCTCTTGTTAGCAGATACAGCCCCACTTCTGTTGTCCAGATTTTGCCATTTATTAGAAAACTCTCAATAGTGCTGAAAACTGTTTCTGTTCTTTCCCTTTTTATTTATAAATATTTTATAAAAGAGCAAATGTAACTTACATGGATGAATCCCACACAGCAATGTAAACATAAAATGTAATATAGACATGAAAGGAGTAAGAAGACGGGGGAAATGAGGGTAAGAAGTTTAAGAGAAAGCTGAGAGGGAACTGAGAGAAGGTCACGCAAGCCTATAAATATGCCAGCAATGTGTCGCAAATTTGGCTGTAAGCCTTCTAACAGGCAATGCAAAGAGGGAAACAAGATTGGTTACAAGATTTAGAATGTTCCCAGTTTAATCCAGACTGTTGCTTAGGAGAGAAACAGCTATTCTTGGCAAAATGTTAAAGAGAAATATGTCCAGGTCTACATAAAGAAAATATTGTTTAAAACAGTTGTGTTAGTCTATTTTCTGTTGCTTATAACAGAATATCTGTATCTGGTTAATTTATAAATAAAGTTATTTCTTACAGTTCTGGAGGCTGAGAAGCCTAAGGCCAAGGGGCTACATCTTCTTCCTAGGAGGGCCTTCTTCCTAGGAGTGACTCTGTAAAGTCTGAAGGCAACACGGTATCACATGGCAAGGGGACAGAATGTGCTACCTCAATTCTCTCTTTCTCTTCTTATAAAGCCACCAGTTTCACTCTCATGAAAACTCATGAATCCATTAAGGAACTCATTCACTAAGGAATGAATTAATTCATAAGGGCAGAGTCCTTATGACCCAATCACCTCTAAAGGCCCCACCTCTTAAAGGCTCCACCTCTCAATATTGCCACACTGGGGATTAAGTTTTAACGTAAGTTTTGGAGGGTACAAATTTTCAAACCATAGCATTCCACCCCTGGCCTCTCAAAACTTATATCCTTCTCACATACAAATATATTCATTTCAACTCCATAGCCCTAAAGTCCCAACTTGTTCTAGCACCCACTCGAAAGTCCATCTACTCTTTTGTGAAATCAAAACAAGGTATCTACTTCCAAGACACGTGGTGGGAGAGACATAGGGTACACATTACCATTCCAAAATGGAGAAATAGGCTAGAAGAAAGGAGGAACAGGCCCCAAGCAAGTCCAAAACCCAAGAGCAGACATTAAGTAGTAAGACTCCAGAGTAGCAGTGTGCAGTGACTCATGCCTGTAATACCAGCACTTTGGGAGATAGAGCTGGGCAGATTGCTTGAGCCCAGGTGTTTAAGACCAGCCTGAGCAATATGGCAAAACCCTGTCTCTACTAAAAATACAAAAATTCATTGGGTCTGGTGGCACATGCCAATAGCCCCAACTACTTGGGAGGCTAAGGTGGGAGGAGCGCTTGAGCCTAATGGGAGGTTACAGTGAGCCAGGATTGTATCGCTGTGCTCCAGCCCAGGAAACAGAATGAGACCTTGTCTCAGAAAAAAAGACTCCAGAATAACAGAACAATCTCCTCTGGCTCCATGTCTGCATCCTCTGCACAACAGTTGTGGTTGGGCCCCCAAGACCTCGGGCAGTCCCACCCCTGCAGCTTGGCTGGACTCAGTCTACCCAGCTCGCTTAGGGCAGCATTGAACACTGTTAGCTCTACAGTTATGGGACCTTGGTGTTAGTCCCACTCTCATGGCTCCATTAGGCATTGTTCTGGTGGGGACCCTCTGGAGTCCCTTTGACCCACCTTTCCACTCAGCATTGCTCTAGAGGAAGTTCTCTGTGGTGGCTCCACCCCAGTGATAAGTCTCTGCCTTGCCCTCTGGTCGTCTGACACATTCTTTGAAATCTAGGTGAAGGCTGCCATGCTTCCATAGCTCTTGCCTTCTGCATGCCTACAGAATTAGCACCACTTTGATGCCACCAAGTCTTATGGCTTGTATCTTCTGGGGAGTGGGTTTCATCTCAATTGAGGCCACTTGAGCCACAGCTAGGGAGGCCACAAATTGCTGTACCAGGGTTCTGGGAGCAAAGTGCTGTGGTATCCCTGAGCAGCAAGCCCATTTAGAGAGTGTCAGGCCTGTTCCCTGAAATCATTCTTCCTTCTTAGCCCCCTGGGCCTGTGATGGGAGCAGCAGCCTCAAAGATCTATAAAATGCCTTTGGGATCTTTCTTCCATTGTCTTGTAGAATAATACTTGGCTCCCTTCTATCCATGCTAATCTCTTTAGCAAATAGTTACTGGGCTACCTCACTGGTTTTTCTCTCCTGAACATGCTTTGTCACTTTTTACATGGCCAGGCTGAGAGTTTTCCAAATCTTTCTACTCTTCTTTCCTTTTAATTATAAATTCTGTCTTCAAATTATTCTTTTCCTCCCAAATCTCAGGGTAAGGGGACAAAAGTAACCATGAAGCTTCTATATTTCGCATAGAAATTTCTTCTGCCATATATCCTAGTATATCGCTCTTGAGTTTGGCCATCTACAAAGCTGTATTAGTCAGAGTTCTCTAGAGGGACAGAAGTAATAGAATAGTTATAGAGATATAAATATAGATAAAGGGGAGTTTATCAAGGAGTATTAATTCACACAATCACAAGGCCTCACAACAGGCCATCTGCAGGCTGAGGAGCTAGGAAGCCAGTCTGAGTCCCAAAGTTGAAGAACTTGGAATCTTATGTTTGAGGGCAGGGAGTATCCAGCATGGGAGAAAGATGTAGGCTGGAAGGCTAAATCAGTCTAGTCTTCTCAGGTTCTTCTGCCTGCTTTTATCCTGGCTGCGCTGGCAGCTGATTACATTGCACACACCCAGATTAAGGGTGGGTCCGCCTTTCCCAGCCCACTGACTCAAATGTTAATCTCCTTTGGCAACACCCTCATAGACACACCCGGGATCAATACTTTGCATCCTTCAATCCAATCAAGTTGACTCTCAATATTATCCATCACAAGTCCACTCCTTGTCAACTTGAATGCATACACAACTACTGAGATCATACATAATCTTCAAATAAGGACAATAATATCATAATTATGACTAACATAATACAACTTCCTTTGAACAACTGGAAATGTACCAATCCCCAACTCAAATGCTATTACGTAAAGTTAACAACACTTAAATTCTAATATGAAATTGATATGGTTTGGCTGTGTCCCCCCATCCAAATCTCATCTTGAGCTGTAAGTCCCACAATTCCCACATGACATGGGAGGAACTAGGTGGGAGGTGATTGAGTTATGGGGGCAGATCTTTCCTGTACTGTTCTCATGATAGTAAATGAGTCTCACAAGATCTGATGGTTTTAAAAACAGGAGTTTCCCTGCACAAGCTCTCTTCTCTTGTCTGCCACCATGTGAAACATGCCTTTCACCTTCCACCATGATTGTGAGGCCTCCCCAGCCACATAGAACTGTAAGTCCATTAAACCTCTTTCTTTTGTAAATTGCCCAATCTTGGACATGTCTTTATCAGCAGCATGAAAACAGACTAATACAGAAGTCAATAAATCTTAGGTCACATGATAAAGGAAAAAGGAAACAAAATGAAGAATTTTTTTAGCACAAGTGTATACATGCACAAACATGTTTTTAACAAAAGGAGGAGGAAATATGACAATTACGGCCCTCATTTCTGCAACTGGTCACATGGTCATAGATGGTTTTAATGACTAGCTTCTTCTACTACCCATTCTGTGTCCCCTTTGCCTTCAGCAAACACCTCAAGTCATGAATTTTTCCTGGTAGAGTGACCCAAACCTTCATTCCTGAAGGGTCTGGGCCATTTGTAGTCCTGCCTGGATTGGCTCTTGTAGTTTCCCATTGACCTGAGTCACAGGGAATGGTAATATTAAAATCTCTTGTATTCCACATACACTATTCCTTACCTCCATTGTGGAGTAGTGGACTGATTTCATCTTGATAATCCAGGTCAATCACCCCAGCCAACACTGTAACTCCCTTCTTAGCCTATTGACTTAAAGGTAGGAGGAGTCCAAAGTGTCCAGGTCGCAATCTTAACTTCCAGTTTAATGGAATCATTGTTGTGTCTCCTGGAGGCAATGTTCCTCCCTCTGGAACTACATCTGACTAAAATTAAGGGATCTTCTACCTCAGTAAAATTTCTAGGGGTCCAGTGGCATGGAGTCTGTCGAGATACTCTTTCTAAGGTAAAGAATAAGTTGCTGCATTTGGCCACTCCTACAACCAAGAAAGAGACACAAGGCCTAGTGGGCCTATTTGGATTTTGGAGGAACGATATTCGTCATTTGGGTGTGTTACTCTAGCCCATTTATCTTGTGACCTGAAAGACTGCCAGTTTTGAGCACGGTCCAGAATAAGAGAAGGCTCTGCAACAGGTCCAGGGTGCTATGTAAGCTTCTCTGCCACTTGGGCTATATGACCCAGCAGATTCAATGGTGCTTGAGGTGTCAGTGGCAGATAGTGATGCTGTTTGGAGCCTCTGGCAAGCCCCCATAGGTGAATCACAGCAGAGGCCTCTAAGACTTTAGAGTAAAGCCCTGCCATCTTCTGCAGATTACTGCTCTCCTTTTGAGAAACAGCTCTTGGCCTGTTACTGTGCTTTGGTGGAAACTGAACTTTTAACTATGGGTCGTCAGCTCACCATGCAGTCTGAACTGCCTATCATGAACTGGGTGCTTTCTGACCCATCTAGCCATAAAGTGGGTCATGCACAGCAGCACTCCATCATCAAATAGAACTGTTATATACGTGATTGGGCTCAAGAAGACCCTGAAGGTACAAGTAAGTTACATCAGGAAGTGTCTCAGATGCCCATGGTCTGCACCTCTGCCACTCTGCCTTTTCTCCCCCAGCCTGCACTGACGGCCTCATGAGGCATTCCCTATGATCAGTTGACAGAGGAAGAGAAGACTAGGGCCTGGTTCACAGATGGTTCTGCATGATATGCAGACACCACCTAAGAGTAGACAGCTGCAGTACTACAGCCACTTTCTAGGACATCCCTGAAGGACAGCAGTGAAACGATATCTTCCCAGTAGGCAGAACTTTGAGCAGTGTACCTGGTTGTGCAGTTTACATGGAAGGATAAATGGCCAGATGTGTGATTATATACTGATACATGGGCTGTAGCCTAGTCTTCCTGTTTTCTAAGGCCTCACCAGAATCCTGCTCCTCCAAATTCTTCCAGCCTCTGCCCATTATGCAGTTCCAAAGCTGCTTCCACATTTTCAGGTATTCATGATCACCACCACCCTACTCCTTATATCAATTTTTTTAATTAGTCCATTTTCTGTTGCTTATAACAGAATCCCTGAAACTGAGTAATTTATAAAGGAAAGGAATTTATTTCTTGCAGTTGTGGACACCTAGGAGCTAGCTGCATCTGGAGAGGGCTTTCTTGCTGGTGGGGACACCAGAATCCCAACGTGGCAAAGGATATTACATGACAAAGGGGCTAAGCTAATGTGCTTGCTCAGGTCTCTCTTCCTCTTCTTAGAAGGCCATCCATTCCCCTCCCATGATGACTCATTTATTCATGAGGAGATTAATTCATTCATAAGGGCAGAGCCCTCATGGGACTTAGTCATCTCTTGGAGTCCCCACCTCTCAATACTGTTAAGTTTCAGCCTGAGTTTTGGAGGAGATATTCAAACTATGGCGGTACTAATATTCTTATCACATTTCAATATCCCAGTAGAGTATGTGACATGTAGTGGCTGCTAGTGAGTGAATGAAGGAAAAAGAAAGAGGAAGACAGAGGGAGGCAGGGAAGAAGGGAAGGAGGAGAAATCTGTACTCTAAATCTACAAAATTTATGGGATGCTTTGTTAACAACGAGGTAGTATACACAACATGGCTCAGTGTAGCCATCAGCACTCAACTAGTCTGACTGAAACTAGAAATGGATTTTAGCATCTACACAAAAGAATAAATTAAATATCTCACAGGCAATCTTTACTATAAACTGTTTCTCTCCATCAGATAGCTGATAAGGATTGAGGGTCAGTAATTTGATGTTATAGTCCTATATACCTCCACGTTCTTGATTAATTCAATAGATATTTAATTCTCATTCACATAAAAACTGATTCAGGTGTACCCGAATGGCAGGTAGCTCTCCTGCATGTGGTGATTCAGGAAGCCTCAATCCTTATGTATTGTGGCTCTGTTATGTGTGACTGCTAAAGGCATCCACATCAAGTGGCGGAGAGTGGAGAAGGTCCATCTACTTCTTAATTACCTTGGCTCAGAAATGACTCAGATTACATGCACTCAAATTGCATTGGTGAGGGGTTCCACCTTATTGCAAGGGGCTTGAAAATTACAGTCCTGGGTAAGACAGCCTCTTCCTGGTAACAGCCTTCCTCTAAGAAGCACAAGCACAGAACCCTGGGAGGCAGTTACCTATTGCCCTCACTATGCTTATGTCTGGCCACCAAGTATCTGTACCTACTTTTCCCAAAGAGAGACAGCCCTAAGTTCTACCCTGCAAGCATCTAGCTCACAGTCTAGGACCTCCAGGTCATGAATAGTTTCTCCCTCAGGTCTGTATTAGTTTGTTTTCATGCTGCTGATAAAGACATACCCGAAACTGGGCAATTTACAAGAAAAAAAAATGAGGTTTATTGGACTTACAGTTCCATGTGGCTGGGGAAGCCTCACAATCATGATGGAAGGTGAAAGGCATGTATCACATGGTGGCAGACAAGAGGAGAGAGCTTGTGCAGGGGCTCTCTTTTTGAAAACAATCAGATCGCGTGAGGCTTATTCACTGTCACAAGAACGGTACAGGAAAGACCGACCCCATAATTCAATCACCTTTCACCAGATTTCTCCCATGATATGTGGAAATTGTGGGAGTTACATATCAAGATGAGATTTGGGTGGGGACATAGCCAAATCATATCAAGGTCTAAATGGAATTCCTCCTCATAGTCTGGCCTTCCTATAAACCACAACATGAATCATCTGTCCCTCACCAAATCCCAAATACAAAACATATAGGTGTTGTGTCAGGAGCAGAATAACTGCAATGTTAAAACTCCCTTTCAAAGAAGGGAAGAAAGGAAAAGAAACAGTGATCACCATTTCCTAACAAAGTGAGATTCTGCCAGGCAGCATTGTAAAGATTCCCACATGGGAGGAGCCCTTGGTCCATTTCCTCCATGGCCCTGGCTCTGCACCCCTACAGGTTTTCTTTTTCATCATCCTCTATGGCCTCATCTGAAAGGAGTGTCAGGCAGTGTGCCCACCTTGGAGCTCCTTCACTCTCACAACCTACTTCTTCATACAAATTTGGAAGTCCAAGGGTTGCTGTAGCCTCAAACAGTGAAATATGTTTTTAAAAAAAATCTGAGCTAGTTGTCTTTTGGGTAAAATAGTTCTTTCAAGTACTCAGAAAGTCCCTAGTCTGTCTTTCTCCCATAACTTACACCTACCAGTTATCACAGCCAATGTTATTCCCTAGAAAGAGTTCTCAAGTCTTCTTTCTTTTCTCTGTCACTCTTGTGTGGCAAGCATTATTTTCTCACATACCGTTGGCCAGGTGAAGTCACAATACCCCACCTAACTGAAGGGAGCCTGGGAATTGTAGCCCTTGGCTGAGCTTTCCAGTAACAATGCTACATCATGTAAGGAAGTACAAATCTTGAGTGAAGAGTTAATCATTGTACTATAACTCCCTAAGAATATTTGGAGGAATATGTGTATTCTGTATGTGTGTAATACAAAATGCTGCTGCTGCTAGCTCTTCTTTTTTTTTTTAATTTATTTTTTATTATTATTATACTTTAAGTTCTAGGGTACATGTGCATAACGTGCAGGTTTGTTACTTATGTATACTTGTGCCATGTTGCTGTGCTGCACCCATCAACTCGTCATTTACATCAGGTATAACTCCCAGTGCAATCCCTCCCCCCTCCCTTCTCCCCATGATAGGCCCCGGTGTGTGATGTTCCCTTTCCTGAGTCCAAGTGATCTCATTGTTCAGTTCCCACCTATGAGTGAGAACATGCGGTGTTTGGTTTTCTGTTCTTGTGATAGTTTGCTAAGAATGATGGTTTCCAGCTGCATCCATGTCCCTACAAAGGACACAAACTGGATTAGAGACTTAAATGTTAGACCTAATACCATAAAAACCCTAGAGGAAAACCTAGATAGTACCATTCAGGACATAGGCATGGGCAAAGACTTCATGTCTAAAACACCAAAAGCTCTTCTTTTAAATACAGTGGCTCTCAGGGCCAATTGTGGTGGCTTATGTCTGTAATCTCAGCAGTTTGAGAGGCCAAGTCAGGAGTAGCACTTAACGCCAGGAGTTTGAGACCAGCGTGGGCAACATAACGAGACCTTGTCTCTACAAAAAAATATATACATACATACATACATACATACATACATACATACATACATACATACAGTGGATCTGGATTTAAATCCCACCTTCTCCATTTATAACCTGTGATCTCAAGCACTACTCTATTCCTTCTGAACACCACATTTTGTTATCTACAAAATATTGGTAGCTGTCCTTATATCACAGGGTTGTTTAATTAAATTATATAGTTATCTAACTGATCAATTATGGCCAAGTAATTCAAAAGGAATATGAATGATTATCTTGAGACTAGAGCCCATATTTGTGTTCAGTTTTTGTCATAACCCGAAGATAATTAGACAAAACTTAGACATGCTGATATTTACATCTCTAAGACATTTCATACTTTATAAACCTTGCATTTTGAGCATTTTATTTTCTTTGCTGCAAAATTAGCTGGTTTACTGTGACATCTACTTAGCAGATTATGTATAGTACATTTTCTATTTCTGCCATTTTTATTTTTGCATTTTTGGAAAGTGATAACGACCACTCCAATTTAGTTGCAAGAAAGCCTCTGATTGCACAGTGTTTGATCCAAATTTGTGTAGTGGTAGGATGTGCACTTGTGTAGAATTTAGCACTGAAGGATTATCTACTTTGCGAGAATATTGTTTTAATTAGTCGACAAATGAATAAATGATTTATGCAATGAAGTATGGGCAAACTAATTTTCTCTGAAGAATTCTCCATAGATATTTATATTGAACAAATATATAAATACTGATGTAGTTGCAGACACTGAAATTAACATTCAGCATGAAAATTTTTTGAAATGAATTCCAGCTATAAACTGACTAGGAGGGAATTTTTCTATTTGGATAAGATGTAAGACCTCTTGGCCTAAATCGGTGGCTCTCCAATATTAGCATGCATCAGAATCACCTGGAGGGTTTGTTTAAACAGATGATTGGGGGCCTCGTCTTCAAAGTTTCTTCAGAGTTCTAGGGCAGGGACCAAAAATTCGCATTTCTAAACAATTTCCAAATGCTGCTGCTGTTCTTGAGAACATATTCTGAGAACCACAGCCTAAAGCAGAAGTTGGAGAACTACATCTTGCATACCCAATCTGGCCTACCTTTTGTTTTCTGCTGTTGTTCTTGTTTCTTTGTTTTGATTTGTTTTCTCAAGAGATGGGATTTCACTCTTTGCCCAGGCTGGAATGCAGTGGTACAGTCACAGCTCACTGAAGCCTCAAACTCCAGGGCACAAGCAATTCTCCCTCTTCAGTCTCCAAAGTAGCTGGAACCACAGACACATACCACTATACCCAGCTAATTTTTCTTTTTAATTTTTTTGTAGTGATGGGGTCTTGCTGTGTCGCTCAGGCTGTTCTCGAACTTCTGGCCTCAAGACATCCTCCCACCTCAGCCTTCCAAAGTGTTCTGATTACAGGCACGAGCCTCCATGTCTGGCCTATTTTTATGCATAAAGTTTTACTGTAATACAGCCTTCCTTATTTATGCATTATCTATAGCTGCTTTCACACTATGACAGCAGGAATAAATAGTCATAATAGAGACCATATGGCCTGCAAAGTCAAAAATACTTAATATCTGTTCCTTTACAGAAAAAATTTGCTGATCCCTAGCTAAAGAATAGGGAGGTGAGTATGGAAGAAGACAGCAAGAGTCCTGGCCCCCTCCCTTCTATCTGAGCCTCACATAAATTCTCTTCATTACCTTGAGTTAGACAGTAGCAGGAGTTTGCCAGCAGCATATTCAATTATAAGGACAAATCATTTATATATGCCTGTCATTAAATAATAAAAATTAAAGGTATTTCGAATTACCTACTTCAGTACCCAGTTTATTCTAGATAGATAGAAGACTTATGTCTAAAAAGAATCACAAAATCAGCTTTCATCTAAAACTTATGGCTTCTAGAAAAGACATAGAGGTTAACTTTCCCTTTTGAGGTTGCAAAGAAGCTCCATCAATATGATGAATGGTTCACTGCATGTCCAGTTAATTAGACACACACTCTCATCTGCGTCCGAAGCACAGAAACCGAAACAAAGTGTCTATGGCATAGAACCAAATAATCTGAATACAATCACTACTTAATGAGGTCATCTTTAGTGGAGTGGAGTAGTCAGAAGGGAGACATCTGCATCAGTCCGGTGACTTCTTGGCTTTGATCACTGTGCTTTACCTTAGGGGCACTAATGATCCATCCATTGCATTTCTGAGTTTTCCAACAGCGAAAGTTGGAGAATCAGATTCTCTTTCATAATGTTGGGTCAGTTGCTGTCACCATTTGGAACATATATTTTTAAAGGATATGAACAGTGTTGGAATGAGCCCCCTTATTTTAAAAGTGGGTAAAGAAAAGTGAGCTAGCATTTGTTAAATATCCATACATGTGCCATGTATTATTGTAGGCATTTATGTTTATCAGCTCCAACACACACAATGGCAGCCTCCTAAGATTAGCAGTAAGATTATTCTATTTTATGGAGAGGAAAACTAAGATGTAGAAAGCTAAAAGAACTTTCTCGAGGTCATCTCACTATTGAGTGCTAGCAGCAGGATTGACTGACTGTCTAAAAACCAAACTGTTGGCTATTTCATTCTGTCCACTGCAGTTCCCTCCCCTAAATTTGCTAGATTTGATTGCTCAATTCATCCACTATGCATCACTTGCTCAGGATCCACTCATTCACCCAATGAGCCTCTTGTCTGCTCTACAGAAATTGTCCTTGCTTCAGGACCATTGCTCCTAAACTCTCCAGTTTCTGATCTGATCATTAACAAGCCAAAGGTTTATTCCAAAGTTCTAGACAACAGTTAGGTGGGTGTGGGTGGTAGTTGAAAATTTAAAAATATATACATTTGCATAGAGTAGTGTAACTAAAAACCATAGAGAAACAAACTCAGACTCATGAAATGAATAATGCCAAGGCTGGCAAATAATTTTCATCTCTTGAGTGAACTGTGATCAGTTGTTAGTAGCTGCTGCAAGCCTGTGTGGGGAAGTAGTCTGAAGCTATGTTCTGCCTAGAAAAGCTATATTCTGTTCTTAGGAAAGAATGCTGTAAGCAGTAAATAAAAAAATCAACATGTACAGCATGACTTGCCAGATATGGATCTAAACACTTTATTAAGTTGGTTAATCCTGCAATAATCCTATAAGATAGGTACAAAGGAGAGAACTAAAGCACCAAGGTTAAATAATTTACCCACACCACACATTCAGTATTAAGTGGCAGAGCTGAGAAGTGAGCTCAGGAATTCTGCTGCAGTTGGTGGAGGGTGTGAGCAATTCTGCCAGAGAATAGTAGGTTGTGTGAGAGACATTTGCATCCCTGGAGTCATCTCCTAGTAAAAGGACGAAATGAGGAGGAAGTCTCAGGGCTTCTTAATCTGTTTTGTGCCATGGAGCCCTTAACAGTGTTATAAGATCCACAGACACCTTCTGAGGATAATGTTTTTAAATACATAAAGCAAAAATATATATGGCAACTAATAAAATCAATTATATTGAAATCTAATTTTCAAAATATTTTTAGATGTAAATTTGAGAGAGTAATATGCATGCTTCTTTATTAATGCAGTAAATAACAAGATCCATCAGTGAGTCTAATAGAAACCAGAGTTCTAAAATAATGAAGAGCATAAACCTTTCAATGATTCTATTAATACGACTGTACTGTTAAATAAAAATCTTTGTGATTTCTATTTGTGACAAAGTCACAGGTACTGCTAATTCAAGGGTAGTTTGTTGCATTCTTTCATAGTTGAAGGAGATGCTAAATTGCAGTTAAAGGTTAATGAAAGAGGTGATTTTTGTTTTTTCCTGTTTAAGGCCACAGACCCTGTGGGTCTATCCACTGAAACTTCAGAGTACATTGAATACTTCAACTGCTAATGTTGTAAGAGGAAAACTGGATATGAAAGGCAGTAGAAAGAAATTTAATAACTGCTCTGTAATTGTGTAACCTGAATAAGTCGGCTAACATCTCTGAGTTTTCATTTTCTCACTGTAAAATGGGACTAAACCTCTCTTATTAGACTGATGTAGAGAAGAAAAAAAATAACCTAGTTGGAATGACATTGTGGGCTATAAAACACTTTGTTAATTCTAAGAGATCTTAATAGCTGTTAGAGAAGCAGCCACAAGGTAGTATCAGAATTTGAGCTGCCTATTACTCAGTTTTCATTAGTGCTGTTTAAAAAAACACAGCTTCATTGGCTGCCTACTGTGTGTCCATGCTAGGTTTATTTCCATGCTAAGGTACAAATACAACCTTTAAGGAGATTGGAGTCTACTGTGGGAAAAACAGACACATCTCCACAAAATAGTGAAGTACAGTGAGAGAGAAATGTGCAGAAAAGATGCAGGGAAGGCTTCCTGCAGGAGGCGGTGTACCAGGCCTTGAGGGTTGAGTAGGAATTAGGCAAAGAAAGAAGTATTGATGTTACAGCTACAGGGAACAGCATCATACATAGAACAGAAGTAAGATATGAGCTTTGTATGCAGGAAATGAGACTCATTTCATCATTTCCAAAATATGAAGTCCCAAAGATAAAAGGGGAGAGGTAAGGGCGAGAATAGGGAAGGTCCTACCTGCTATGTTAGAGAACGCAGGCAGTATTTTATAGAGGGTGGGAGACCCTAATGTCTTCTAAGTAGGTGATTTATATGATCAAACTTATGTTTTAGAAAGAAATTGCAAATTGGTGACGTTCTAGAAAAATCTAAATTACATATGTGTTGGGCCAATATATTGAATTTCTTCTTCCTATATTTAAAAATAAGACTACCCTCGCTCCAAAAAAACAGAAAGATCTAATATTTCTGAGTCCGTATTGCACATGGCATCTGAGTAATGATGTCTCATTTGGAGCAGACATGGGCTCTCCAGGTGTCTATAATCTCCCCACTTCCTGTTTCCTTGCCAACGCTGAGCCCAATGAGTGTGGCCATTTATCGTCAAGCTTAAAGCACATTTTTCTTATGGTGAAGATATATTTCTTTGTATTCATGTCTACGTGAGTACAAAGTACTTTTGGTAAAAGTGGGAAAGTGAATGAACAGAAGGTCCACATGCTTCAAGAAAAACGAAAGAGATGATATTTCCTTCCTTACTCTAGCCTGCTCTTCTCACTCACGGGACCTGCCTGGAGCTGGACATTGTTTGCAGCCCCTTTTGCCAGGCACAGCACAGACTGTCAGACTCATGGAAAATGGATTTTATGGGGCAGAACTGGAGGCAGGTAGAACAGTTAGATGATTGCCATGATCCACACAAGGAATGATAAGAGTGGGAGTTAAAATTGTAGTTCTGAGGTTGGAAAGGAGGCATGCAGTCAAACAATCCATTGGAGACAATGTAACCATGGGATTCATGATTCATTAGCTTTGAGGATAATAGAGGAAAACAGTTATTTGCCTAGTTTTTAGTTTGTACTTTAAGGCTGTTGATGATTCATTCAACTAAAGAGTAGGAAAGGAAAGGCAGATTTAGGGTGAGGAGGATGGAATCTGTTGTGGACATGTTGAGTTGGAGATAAAGCTGGGACATATAGTAGCAATGTTTAACAGAAAATTGGATGTATGAGCCTGAAAGCAAAGAGGTCTTTGTTACAAGTTTGAATTTAACTAGTGAGCCACAGTCTGTTGGTAAGTGAAGCCATGAAAGTGAGTTCCATTACTCAAGGAGAGCTTGAGGCTCAAGAATGGCTCATGGGCGGGTGCCCAGGCAACAGTGTATTTTAAGGATCAGATCCCATAAAAAGGACCCCCCAAACACCACTGCACAAGAGTGAAAACAATCCAGATATGAAGGTGTTATGGAGACCAAGGAAGTAGATTTTTCAGAAGTATTAAATGCAATAAAAGATGAAGAAAAGGGGGTCCCAACATTTTGGAAATTTGAAATGTATAGTTTCTCTTAGTTAATTTCAGTAGAGTTAAAAGGACAACACCAGATCATAATTACATATAACACTTACTACATGACTCTAATAATGTAGCCATGCCTGCAGTCATGTAGTAAGTGTTATGTAATTATGATCTGGTATTGTCCTTATATCTCTACTGCAACTAAACTCACTTTACATTGCTCATTTGAAACTACAATCTTATGAGATTGGCACCTTGGTTATCCCCATTTTACAATGAGTAAACTGAATGAAAATGAAGTTACATTACTTTCCTGAAGAAACACAGCAAATAAGTGATGCAGCCAAAGTTTCAAATTTGGGCAGTTTAGCTCTAGAGTCCAGGCTCTTGACTTCACTACTATGAAATTATCTTTTCATATTGCAGTGAGTAACAAATAGGGTAGCCCAGTTTATGCCCATTGTCCCAATATCCAGGCTATGAAGCAGTCACTTTCCAGATTTAGATGAAAAATTACATCTGGCCACCCTACTCATGCAATGAATGGACAATAGAAAAATAAATATTTTAAGCCTAGAGAGTTCTTTTTACCATAGTGTCTCATAATTTGTAAGTCCTCAATAAACATTTGTTAAATGAATGCATCAGAAATGTTGATTATGAGAGCAGTTGACTGATATCCAGAGGGTAAAGACTAGAGCATATTAATAAGACTGAAGGGAGGTTGTCAGTAGAGGAGGAACTTGAAGGAATGCAAGACAAAGTAAATGACTGATGTAGTGATGTCTCAAAAGAGGGAGAAAGAGATGGTGCTGAAGACACTCCTGCATCACAAAGGAAAAAAAGGCTATTAGGCATTTTCCTTGAAGTCATATCCACACATCCCTGTCATCTTCCCCTTCCATCTGTACATTCAAAAATATTCTGAGCACAAAAGAGGTTGATTTTGGGGGAAAAAAAAAGAAAAGAAGTATAGTGGTGAAAATGGAAGTGGGATTTATACAGGTATAATGACATGAGAAGACACTGGACAGAAAGTCAACAAGACCAAACTGACAGATGAGACTCTCTCCACACCATAGGGATCAGAGCCATCTGTTAAGAATGAAAGAGTTGTGTGGGCTGGAGAGGAGAGGTGGTGATATGAAATTGGCCATTCCAAAATGAGACAGGGAGTTGGCTGATAATAAAAGGATTAAAGGTCAGTTCTGATGGCCTAACTTAAGTGGGAGACCATACATTTAATGTGACAAGCAAGTTTTGTGCTGTTCTGCATGGAGGTTTTCCTGGACACTGTGATGATAGGATGGAACTGTGAAGGAATCTGGATAGATTTCTGAGGGAGTTGTTCAGATGATCACCCAGGATAGAAAAAGAGGCCAAGAGAGGGGAGGATGGCTGGGAGAAAATAAAAGGACCAAGGGCCTGAATGTTTCCATGATGGTGAAGAGTAAGGATGTCTAGAAGGAGAGCCTGAGAAGGCCTGAAGCACACATGGTTGTGATCTAAAAGGAGAATTCAGTTTTAAGGAGCCACGTTGCTTTCTTATGCACTATACTTTCATTAGAACAGGTTGGCTGGGTGCCATGGCTCACGTCTGTAATCCCAGCACTTTGGGAGTCCAAGGTGGGTGGATCACCTGTGATCAGGAGTTCAAGACCAGCCTGACCAACATGGTGAAACCCCATCTCTACTAAAAATACAACAATTAGCTGGGCATGGTGGCAGGCGCCTGTAGTCTCAGCTACTTGGGAGGCTGAGGCAGAAGAATCGCTCAAACCCAGGAGGAGGAGATTGCAGTGAGCAGAGATCATGCCACTATACTCCAGCCTGGGCAACAGAGCAAACTCTGTCTCAAAAAAATAAAAAAAATAAAAAAATAACAAACAAAAAAACAGATAAGAACATGTCTACTACTATCCTTAATCAGCCAGGGAAGATATGTTCAACATCAGATTTTATTCAGCCCCAAAGAATACAACTTTGCCCCCAGAAAATGCCCTATATTGTGTCAAGCAGCCATGTGAGTTTGAATTCTACACCAAAATGAAGACTTGGAATCATGTGCCCCAGTCAAAGAGGACGTCTTTGTTTTCTATCAGGGAGACATCCAGGGCATGTGTGAAATTGATTGTAAATCATTTGTGTTGTTTTCTAGATATTGAACATGGCCATTTAACATATTTAATGTGTTTCTGACATTTACAAAGTGTCTAGCAAGCTTTGGACAATCATTATTTAAGGCATTTTTACTGAAAGTACCCCTGAGTAGTTCCTAAACACTGCATTCTTTTTCAATTGATTCTGAATATCCCTGAAGAGGGAATTGTAAATGTTGAAAACTGTAGTTGTCAATCATGGGCTCATCTACTTGCCTTTTTGAATGATAATATAAATTCATTTGAAACACTACAGTGTTTCTAGATACTTGGGGCTTTTTTCCTTGCTGCTATAGAATTGCTTTATTTCAGTAAGATTCAAAAAATGAATTAATCTCCAGAGACATAAGCACTTACTAACCTTGAGAGTTACCCAACTCCAGATTTTTGAATTCTTTTTAAGAATGATGGGGTTTGAATAGGTCAGAGGTAGTGCCCCAAGCCCTCTGTCTTGACAAGAGAGCCATTGCAGATTCCTTTCACCCTTGTTTAATTTGTGCTGGGGACTGACAGGTCCTATATTAGGATGTGAAAATGTCTGCAATCAGAAAATACAGCATGTTTCCAAAATGACAGAAATGGTGCATGTTCTAAATGCAACTCTTCTTCAAGTCACTTTTCATTGCTGTTCTGATCAAAATGCAAGCTGTAACCCTATCCTTGGTAAGTCTGGAGGCTTCTGGATGCCCCAAATGAGGAGGATGGCATATATATGGGCTTGAACCTCCAGATGAGTGGAGGTGTGCAGTGGTTTTGTAGATGGAAAATGCAAATACAAATCTCTTTGTTCTTAATTATATTTTATACATTCTCTGCATAGAATATCAATTCTATCTAATGAGAAAATGTACAGCTAGGCCATTTGGCAATGGGCAACAGATTCTGTGTAAGCATCTGGCATAGGAATAATTTGACAAATAGCAATATGCCAAAATTGTGTTAGATAATTTTTGAGGAACTATTTGTCAGGCTGAATACTCATTATTCCTGGGATGTTATTCATCAACCCCATGATTTAAATGACAATTAGCTACAAGGTTTACATTGCAGTTGAGCTGTTCATATTTCCCATAATCCTCTGCATGCATATTCTTTATTGATAAAGATGCAGTAACTTCTAGGGCCTCTCACCTTGACACTCTGCTGGAAATCTGAACTTCATTCTCAGGTGCCTCTGAG
This sequence comes from Macaca thibetana thibetana, assembly GCF_024542745.1. Lineage (NCBI taxonomy): Eukaryota > Metazoa > Chordata > Mammalia > Primates > Cercopithecidae > Macaca > Macaca thibetana. The sequence continues at coordinate 122,808,620 of NC_065579.1, forward strand.
TAAATAAAGGCTTAAGGAGAAGGGCTGAAATGAGAAATTAATTCTTTGCACATCCTGTGGAAGTTGAAGCAGGTTAACAGATGTTCCGTACCAATGGGGCACCTACAGCAACTTGTAAATTTATAGCACTGACTGCAATTGTGTTGTTAAATGAAGATTCTGCAACTTCAAAATACGAGAACCTACTGGAATTGACACAGGAATTATAAAAGAACAGTGACAGCTTTTCCAGGCTCTCCAGCATTATTTCTATAAGAAATACAGGATCATCATATGTACTAAATCTCTTAAATATTCTTCCCTGTCTTTGAATTCTTCTTCCTTTCACCACATCTATTCAGTTGCTTCTACTGAACTTGATTTTACTAGCATTGTGAGCCCCATTGTCCCCACCCTATTCCCCAGCCTATCAAATCCCAACTGGCCTCAATGTCCTTCCTTCCCACTCTCAGATTTTAGGGTCAGCTATCTCAAACAGCCTTGTACAAGAACTGTGAATTTGGAAGCCCATATCTATATCTCTCCACTGTATCCTGTTTGATATAGCCCCCAGCTCTGGATTAGTAGAGGAATCCCTTACCTCTAAGCCCATCCCTGAGCTTCTAAGAAGAGTTAGAAATCTTGAGCCATTTGGACACTATGTAAGGACCAGTTCTTCCATCCTCACCTGAGCTCTTAGTGATAAGTATTTGTTATTGTTGTTGCTGGTCCATAACAGCTGCTATTTCAGTTGTTCCTTTCCCTCCTTGAGCCTCCACACCCATGCTTATTCTTCTACTCTTCATTATAATTTGCATAAGAATTACCAAAAATGTTTACTTAAAATGCTGTGTCCCTAAGGCCAACCCCAGCTATTCTGATTCAGTAGGCTAGGGTGGCATCCAAGAATCCGCATTTTTTGTTTGTTTTTATTTTTTAATTGACAAATAAATGTATATAGTTGACTCTTGACCGACACAGGGTTAGGAGCACCAACCCCCTAGACAGTCAAAACTCCATCTATAACTTTTGACTCACCCAAAAGTTAACAATTAATAGCCCACTGTTGACTGGAAGCCTCATTGATAACATAAACCGTCGATAACATGTATTTTGTATATTATATATATTACACACTGTATTCTTACAATCAAGTAAGCTAGAGAAAATATTAAGAAAGTCATAAGAAAGAGAAAATATGTTTATTATTCATTAAGTGGAAATGGATCATCATAAAAGTCTTCATTCTCCTCCTCATCTTCATATTGACTAGGCTGAGGAGGAGGAGGAAGATGAAGGCTTGGTCTTGCCGTCTCATGGATAGAAAAGGCAGAGGCAGGTAGAAGAGGTGGAATGGGGAGGCAGGAGAGGCAGGCACACTTGAAGTAACTTTACAGAAATGCATCATAATATTTGTCTGAGGATTTTGCTTTTCCATTTCTCTAAAAATGTTTCTATATAGAACCAATTCTCCTCCCACCATTTGCTTTAGTTTTGGTACCCATGTTATAAAAGAAGTCAAAGCAGTCTTCAATAATTGGAATGCTTCTGCCAGACTGTCCAAGGTCAATTTGTTTTCCGACACTGCTTCTCCATCTTCTTCCTCATGATCAGATTCCGATGCATTCATCTCCATCAGTTTGTCTTCTATTCATTCCTCTGGTCTGGTGTGCATTAGCTCTTGAGTTTCTTCAAGATCCGTATCTTAAAACCCTTCATCCCCCCAATTTTTTTTTTTTTTGCCATATTCATGATCATTTTCAAGGTTTTCTTGATTGGTCTTGTCATGAATTCATGCACAACATCTGGATACATTATACATTCTCCAGCAGGAATTTATTGTTCCAGGATTGATGGCTTTTACAGCTTTTTATGTAACACCAATGGCATCTTCAATGGTGTAATCCTTCCAGACTTTCATTATGTCCTCTCTCAGGGTTTTCCTACATAGCACTGAAAAACTTTTTATAGAGTGTCATGTTTAAGGAGCCTTAAACATGTAGTAAAAGTCCTATGACTCCCTGATATAGAGGTTGAATTAAATACATGGTGTTTGGGAGCAAGCAGATTACTTGATGCCTTCATTGTTGAATTAATAATGAGGTTCTGGTAGCCAGGAGCATTGTCCAATATTAGAAGTACTTTAAAAGGCAATTATTTACTAGCAAGGTACTGCCTGACTTCAGGGGCAAAGCATCAATGGAACCAATTCAGATAAAAAGGATTCTTATTGTGCAGGCCTTCTTGTACAACCAAAAGACTGGGGAAATTGGTGTTTATCTTTTGCCTTCAAGGCTCAGGGGTTAGCAACTTTATATATAAGGGCAATCTTGATATAAACCCAACTGCATTTTGCGCAAAACAATAGAGTTAGCTTTCTGGCTTAAATCCTGATGCTTGCTTCTATTCCTTACCAATAAATGTCCTTTGTGGCATTTCTTTCCCCTGGAATAGGACACTTTCATCTTCATTTAAAGTCTCTTCAGGCAGATGCTCTTTCTCCTCAAAAATTTGTTTAACCGTATCTGAAGGGCTGGGAGCGGTGGCTCACGCCTGTAATCCCAGCACTTTTGGGAGGCTGAGGCAGGCAGATCACGAGGTCAGGAGATCAAGACCATCCTGGCTAACATGGTGAAACCCTGTCTCTACTAAAAATACAAAAAATTAGCCGGGTGTGGTGGTGGGCACTCGAGCCTGGGTGACAGAGCAAGACTCCGTCTCAAAAAAAACCCCAGCATCTGAGAATTGGTCTGCTGCCTCTTGGTTAACAGAAGTTGCTTCTCCTGTTATTTTGGCATCTTTTAAGCCAAACCTCTTTCTAAAACTATTAAACCATCCTTTGCTGCCATTAATTTCTCCAGGTTTAGATCTTTCACCTTCCTTTTGTTTTAAGCTGTCAGGTAATGACTTCTGTTTTTCTCAAATCACATTGGAGTCTATGGGTATGCCTTTCTTATAGCAATCTTGCACCCATATAAAAGCTTAATTTCAATATGATATAAAAAGGTATTCTGCAAAACATGCAAGTTTTTGTGACTGTTGGCATAGTTGCAGCTACAGCTTCCCACTTTTTTTTTTTCTTTTTTTACAATGGTCCTTAAGCCAGATTCGTTTATCTTGAAATGATAGGCAACTGCAGCTGCAGACCTCAATCAAGCAATTCAACTTTTTCTTGTAATGTCATAAATTTTCTCTGTTTCCTAGAAACACTTCAACCATCACTAGTGGCGCCTCATATGGGTCCCATGGTGTTACCCAAGCTTTATGATACTGCACTAAGCATGATGAAAAATTCAGAAGAACTATGAGAGATCACTTTTTACTGCAGTATGCAATTTACTGGAGAGATGTACTGTTCACTCAGAGACAATTAGAGTCACGTGGCATTTTAAGTAGGTACTTGTAATGCTTCAACTCACTGAAATAGCAACTGGAGGGGGCTACAAAATTATATAGTAGTATACTATGTGCTACAGTTAATTTTATGCAGTTAGGATTAATAGTGCATGTTTATCTTGGTTTACATTCTCTCAACTGTGAATGGCTCCATGTATGGCCTGTAAGTGTGTGTGTGTGTAAATTTTAATAAATTTTAACTTTTTATAATAGATTTATGTATATGTTATGGTTGTAAATGATGAAATGGACTACTATCTAAATGTATGTTATGCATTCATGACATACCTAACTTTCTTAATGTTTTTGCTGTTTCTAGGCTACGTAGTTCATCTGCTAGTTTTTTCAAATTGTCACATATCTCAAAAAATTTTCTGAATACATTTATTTTTTAAAACCTAAGTAAGTGGACCTGCACTGTTCAAATTCATGTTGCTCAAGGGCCAACTATATATCAAGTACAATATATTGTTTTAAAAAACATAAACATTGTGAATGTCTAATTGAGCTAATATATGTATTACCTCATGTATTTATCATTCTTTGTGGTGAGAACACCTAAAATTTACTCTCTTAGCAATTTTCAAAAATATAATACATTGTCATTAACTATAGTCACCATGTTATATGATAGATCTCTTCAATTTCTAACTGAAATTTTGTATCCTTTGATCAGCATTTTCCCAGTTCCCTCCTTCCCCAAGCTCCTGGTAACTACCATTCTACTTTCTGTTTCTATGTGTTCAGCTTTTTTAGAGTCCACACATAAATAAGATCCAAGAATCTGCATTTTAGCAAATATCTTGTGATTCTGATGACATTGTCTCATGGACCATGCTTTGAAATACTTTGAAATAGTTTACCCTTTACTCATGGGTAAACTCATAGGATGAATCGATTAAACATTTTAATTATCTGGTGATATGGTCTGGATTTATGGCCCCACCCAAATCTCATGTTGAATTATAGCCCCCAGTGTTGAGGAGAGGCTTGGTAGGGAGTCATTGGATCATGGAGGTAGATTTTCCCTTTGCTGCTCTCATGATGGTAAATGAGTTCTCATGAGATCTGGTTGTTTAAAAGTGTGTAGCACCTCCCCCTTCTCTCTATCTTTCTCCTTCTCCAGCCATGTAGGACATGCCTGCTTCCTCTTTACCTTCCACCATGATTGATAGTTTCCTGAGGTCTCCACAGCCATGCTTCCTGTACCGTCTGTGGAACTATATAAATTACCCAGTTAAACCTCTTTATAAATTACCCAGTCTCAGGTAGTTTTTTATATCATGCAAGAACTAACTAATACATCTGGTCTTATTCTACTACACAAGCATTCTATGAATTAGTATATGGACGTTTGATAAGCCAGAATTACAGCTTGTTTTTTATGAGGACCATATACCTGTTCATTGTTTCATAATTTCTAAGAGGACTCAGGAAAGTTAAGTGGTCTATCCAAAGTCGTCATCTCAGAATCCAGTATTAAGACACAGGAATCTGATTCTAAGTTTATTATTCACCCCACTTTTCCCAAAGTGGCTCTATAGATTCTCAAAAGGAAATAAATAACATGTTGGCAACTACTGTTATGACATTTCCGGGTGTCTTATGTACAAACATTCCATATGAAGGTCACTTTGAACTGCTCAGGAAACAATCTTTTGTGGTTGGAGTAGAGACATTTTTAAACAGTGTTTCCCACTTTTTTTTTTTTCTTAACTGTATCACTACTTCTATAAAACGGGCAACCCTGAATATAAATCCAGTTATACTTAGTAATATCTGGGGCAGTTTCCCTGGGAAACAGACCCTAAAACAGATTTACTTTCAGGAGGTTTATTGCATAATGTCTTCAGGATCAGCATCTGTGGGAGAGGCAGGGCTAAGAAGCAGCAATCAGCAGAAAAAGGAATTGAGTTGTGGTACAGTCACCACAAAGCCTTAGCCTTGTTCTCACAGTGAGAGTCCTTCAGAGTTCTTCTCCCTTAGGCAAAGAAGCAGCCATTCTATCCCCACATTTGCCTGTCATTGAGTGCAGGGTGCTCCCTGGGAGGGGGGTACCATTTTGGGCAAGGAAATACTCATCAGCTGAGGACAATTTCCCTTGCAGGAGCTGAGGGAATGAGTGTCTTGTCCTAAGAGGGGAGCAGGGAGGATCAGGTGGCACCCCACAACATCCATTACAAGTAATAAGTTCCTTAACCTGTAGGACAATAAGCAATAACACCATTTTTAAAAATAGTAGACAGGTTTTATAACATTAGGAGCCTTGAAGTTATTGGAAAAATTCTTCCCCTACTTTGATCTTGAGTTCAGAAGCTATGTCTTAGAAATAAATAAAAACTCTTAAGTAGTGACTAATTTCAAAGAAATGATACTTTTGTTCTGTTTTTTAATACACTAGGAGAAATAAGCAATGATTCAGACTAAACTGTTCATTTTGTAAAATACAAGTTCTGAGAATTGAATAAATATAACTGAATCCTAACTGCGAGGACAAAATAAATGAAAGTAATACTGGTTTTACGGGAGCCGAATGAAAGTATTTGCTGTTGATAGAAAGTATTATCTCATCTTTGAAATGAGTGATAAAATCAATACAAAGAGAGCTCATTGCCACCTTTTTCCTAATTCCCTATTTACCCATATAAGACTTTCATTTTAAGATGTCCCAGTCAAATACTCATGAATATCATCCCCAGTGAAATAAAAGAAATTGATAAACAAAGGTAAACTTCTCATATGTAATCAGAGATACCTGAAGCTCTAAAAACTGTAATAAAGATGTCATGCTTTTTCCCCTTAAACTTGGGTTATGCTTTTAACATTAGTTTGTTCAGATTCACAAAGTAATTAACCACTGCTTTACTTAGGTAGATCACGAGAGAAACATGTGTTAAGGCCCTTTATTGAGGCTTGAGAGATGGACAACTGCATGTCATCTCTGAAAGAATTACTTTATGGTTGTTCCTTCAATCTCCCAGTATGGCTAAGAAACAGCTTTTCTTGGTCTCAGAAGGAAAAAAAAAAAAATGAGGCTTTTAAAAAAATGCCTCCTCTCCCAATAGCAAAAATTTAGCTGAAAATTGACTATAGGTGGCATTAGTGAAGTTAAAAAAGGGATGGGATAAAATATATCCATCCTTTCAAATCTCGGAATCCCAGATTTGGAAGGAAACTTTAGAGCATCCTGTTCCATCCGAGACCATCTGATACATCCAGGTCCTCTCTTCTTACCTTGTGGAAGATGTCAATACAAGGATGGCAGGAAATTGTGTTTTTTTTCTTCAGCATCCATTACCTAGGGTCTGGTTCCTTCTGAATAAAGGATTTTTATTTATTTATTTATTATTTATTTATTTATTTATTTATTTATTTTTTTTTTTTTTTTGAGCCGGAGTCTCGCTCTATCGCCCAGGCTGGAGTGCAGTGGCCGGATCTCGGCTCACTGCAAGCTCCGCCTCCCGGGTTTATGCCATTCTCCTGCCTCAGCCTCCCGAGTAGCCGGGACTACAGGCGCCCGCCACCTCGCCTGGCTATTTTTTTGTATTTTTTTTTTTAGTAGAGACGGGGTTTCACTGTGTTAGCCAGGATGGTCTCGATCTCCTGACCTCGTGATCCGCCAGTCTCGGCCTCCCAAAGTGCTGGGATTACAGGCTTGAGCCACCGCGCCCGGCCCGGATTTTTATTTTTTTAATACTGCCACTCAGGTCCAGGGAAGAGACAGACTTTTAGCATAATATGGTATAGGGTACATGCCAGGAGGAAAATAACTATCCTAATAAAAGCAATTGAACTATATTTTTAAGTATTGAATTCAGAGGTAAGATCTCTGGGAGCACATCCTCCTCCTCTTCTCTGTGTTATAGATTCAGAGCTTCTCTCGCTCCTTCCAAAGGGTGGAACCCAGAGAAACAGAGAGTGAATATTCACCCACATAGATGCCAGGGATGAGAAGAGGCAGTACCTGGAGTGGCTCGTTAACACACAGGTTACCTCCTGCCTCCCATCAGCAAAGGTTCTGATTACATAGACCTGGGCTAGGGTCCAATAATTTGCATTTCAAACAAGTTCCCAGGTGATGTTGATGCTGCTAGTCTGGGGATCACACTTCGGGAACCCCATTAGACTAGAACTTTTCCTTCAAATTTTAAAAAATATATTTAAGAAAAGAAATATATCTTAAAATGAAATCTTCTTCCAGAAACAGATAAAGAAGATCAGCTCTTAGAGCCCAAGATAGGGCAGGTAAGAGTCCAAATAACCAGGTGTGGTTGTTTATCCCTGTAATCCCAGCGCTTTGGGAGGCTGAGGTGGGTGGATCACCTGACGTCAGGAGTTTGAGAACAGCTTGACCAACATACTTAAACCTCAACTCTACTGAAAATACAAAAATTAGCTGGGTGTTGTGGTGCATGTTTGTAATCCCAGCTACTTGGGGGACTGAGGCATGAAAATCACTTGAACCCAGGAAATGTAGGTTGCAAAGAGCCAAGATCACACCACGGCACTCCAGCCTTGGTGAAAGAGTGAGACTATGCCAAAAAAAAAAAAATCTGGCCAGGATACCCTGAAGGAACCCAGGCCAATGAAAGCTGCATATATATATATATCTCCATCCCATCTAGAGATTTTTAGCTAGTTGGACCTGGCTATGTGATCCAATTCTTTTTCCCCTACCAGCATCCAATCTGTTCTCAGCCACTCAGGCTGTTCTCACTGAATCTTAGTAGAGGTGACAAATTGAAGAGGGACTGAAGTTTTCAATTAGTGTACCACCCTTGCCATATTTCTATGTTCCTTTCACAAGGAAACTCTAATGTTAGGTAGAACCCAAGCCTACCACAACATATCACCATGATGTCAGTAAGAATGAAAAACTGTCTCAGTTATGTTCATCTGTCCTCAAGCAGAAGACAGTTGCCTGTGGTTCCAGTTGTCTTTCCTATAGAAGGCAACTCTGGCTGCTCTGTCCTAGGACTCAGGACAAGAGCATAGACCTGTTCATCTCCACTGATTTTCTGGTACTCCGCCCTGTGACTTACACCCAGTTTTCTGGTAGCACTTTTGGCTGTTAATATATAATGGGTTAAATACCTTTGGAGAAAAGAAACAGTCACTCCTAGAGCTGTTGTCTGGGTTGGAACAAAGATGTTTATTCAGCAAAAGTGGGGGGAAAATCAAACTATGCAGCAATAATGCAGTTAGTAATTGTGAGACATTGATAAAAACAGAATACATTTTCACTGTTAAAAGTTACACTTTGGAAAATGCTGGAGAATTCTCAGCACAATGGCAGATAAAATAGAGAAGAAGCTTAGAAGATTTTTGGGTTTCTATTTTAATTTTGCTGTGTTTTGAGTGTTCCTAAATACATATCTACACTTATTTTTTTCAAAATATATAATTAAAAAGAAATAAATTCTGGCAAACATAATAGATACCTGATATGGTTTGTCTGTGTCCCCACCCAAATCTCATAGCTCCCATAATTCCTATGTGGTGTGGGATGGACCTGGTGAGAGGTAATTGAATCATGGGGGCAAGTCTTTCCTTTGCTGTTCTCGTGATAGTAAGTCTCACAAGATCTGATGGTTTCATAAAGGGGAGTTCATCTGCACATGCCCTCTTGCCTGCCACCATGTAAGACGTGCATTTGCTCCTCACTCACCTTTTGCCATGATTGTGAGGTCTCACTAGCCATATGGAACTGTGAGTCAATTAAACCTCTTTCCTCTATAAATTATTGGGTATGTCTTTCTTAGCAGTGTGAGAAAAGACTAATATAGTAACTGATTCCAGATAAATTCTATAGAAAATAAGATGTTCTAGTTCCTTGTCACTACTGTATATCTGATTACTACTAGTTTTGTCTTAAGTCATATCATCAGGATAGTTCCTTGTCACCGAGTAAATTGATAATTCTAGGCTTACTTAATATGCTGTTTTATGTTACATGGAATCATCTCCTTTGATAATAACCAGGCATTTTCCAGATTAAATTATGACATATATCAGAGACTTCATTGACTGATAAGCAAAATGAAATTCCATGGAATATATATATTTTAGTTGTCATTGGTAGGAAAAGCTTCCTTTTTGTTATGAGTGTGGTATGTATACCATTTAGTGAATTCCAAAATTGGCAACTAGTAAGGTAAACAAAACAACTCTCAAGGCTTGTTATTTTCAATTTAAGTGGCCTCTTTAAAAATGTAGATTAGGCAAATCCTATAGGCAAATGTTGTCACTCTCTACAGGGACCTTGTGTGATCCCTGGTTCTTAGTTATTTGGTTGCTTGTGATTATTATAATTTAGCTGAAAGGGCATCATAGAGTTTTCTAGCACATGGGTCGGGGGGGCATAGATTTCTATCCAAGTCGACGCATTGATAGAGTCAGCCAGTAATTTAACAGCAGCAGAACACCATTAAATTTTAAACTTAATTGCCTTCTCCTCCTAATCTCTATGGATATAATCAATAGATGCCAGAAAAAAGTTGAAGGAGTTATTTAGCGAGCATCTATTTCCTGAAGCATAGTGGAAAAACCACTGTTTCATTTCAGAACTGATTTAAACAACTTGCAACTCAAATGCTGTCACTTTTAAGGTTTTTATCAAAAGGTTTTATTTTATTCAGTTTTTTGATTAGCCCTTTTTTTTTTGACAAGCATATTGGAATTATCATTGTGTAATCAGTTTGATTTTCTCTCAGGATCTGCCCCCACCTATCCTTGCCTGTTGAATTGTGTAACTTCTCTACTCCATCTTTGTTACTTATAAACTCCCTTTCCATGTCCACAATGAATCTTGATCCATGTCCTGTATTCCAAATTTTCATAGAAAAGCTCCATGTAAATAGTGAGCATGTCCACATACCCAAGAAGAAGCTTTACCAGTTGATGTTGGGTGTCATGTTGGGTGAAGTCAAAATCTGATGACAGTTTTTAGTTTTTTTATAAATTTGGAAAGAGGATGGTGTTCCATTTTTAGTCTCCTTGTTCCATATCTGCTGAATTATGGACCATAGCATTCACAGGCAATTGCATAGCCTCCTGAACAGCCATCTTGAGTAAAATGGAGACTATAATAAAAAAAAAAAAATTAAGTCGGGTTTAGACAAATTCAGTGAGCTACATGGATTAAAACACTACTACTTATTAAATGAATGGATAGTTTTTTTACATTATTTTCAAAATAACTGTTTTATAGGACCCTTTATAGATTTGAGGCAACATACTCTTGATGAGGTAGGATGTTATTTCATTTTTATAGACAAAGGAACATTGATTTTATGTCATTGTCTTTAGCCAAGCAGGGAAGAATACTTCCAGCATACCCCAACTTTCTGTTCATCTGCTGAGCACCTACCATGTACCGGAGACTGGTCTATTTGCTGGAGCTTTGTAGACAAAGAAAACAGACAAACCCTGGCTCTCATTTAGTGTGCAGTCTAGTGGGGATGGAACAGTGAATGAAAATGCAAAAAGAATATAAATGCATTCCTAAGATAATTTCAAATAGTGAAATTACAATGGGGAAAACAAAACCAGGTAAAGAGAGAGCTAGGACGGAGGGAGCTCCTTTAGATTGAATGGCCAGAGAAGGTCTCTCAGAGAAGGTACTTGGAACGGACAAGGAGGATCCCATCTGGTAAAGTTTTGTGGGGAGTGATGAAAGCAGGTTCAGAATCTCCAAGGTGGGAATGAGTCCATAACTCTTGGAAAACTATCAGAAGCCCCTTCCGGTTGGACAAGTGAAAGGAGACAGTGGCATGAGATGTAGAACTGAGGAAAGCCAGGGTCACATAGTGCAGGATCTTGTAGAGGACAGTCAGAGGTGTGGATGTTTTCATCCAGGCAATAGCACATTTTTGGTGGGTTTTAAGCAATGGTAGTGACATTATATGATTTGTTTAAAAAGTAAAGTAGCCGATGCTTGCTGTTTGAGAATAAACTGAAGGTAGGAGAGTGGATGAAAGGCAGGATAGTAGTAAGATATCCTTCCTCTCTACCCTTTAATTTTGTAGTTCCATGTGTTTAGAATAAGCATGGCACTGCATGACTTGCTAAGTACCAAAGGAGAGAAGAAATCAGAGATACTTTAACTGCTGAGATGGATACTGTTTCCCCCTTCTTCCTTAATCTATAGAATTCTGATTTTATTTAGGCAGCAGCATACTTAGAGAAGGACAGTCCATTCTCTAGCCTGGGAGATGAGTCATGATGTCCTAAACTGTACGTAATAATTCCAATCCCATTTGCTAGTGATTGGTTTAGGGGTGGGCATGTGGCTTTATTCTAGATACTAAAGAAGAAATTTCCTTGCTGGGTGGATGGGAGGGGAGAGGAGCAGAGATCAGTGATAAAGATCAGTAAATGTTATTGCCTCTTGATAAAAATAGAGATAACAGAGATCTTCTTTCCTCTTTGTGCCTTGAGTACTACTGGGAACAACTAGCTTTGCAGGAGATACCTTGTAACCATATAGTGACCAAACTCAACATGCTAAAGACCACAGATTAAAAAGACAGAAAGAATCTGAGTCTATTGAGCATCAAAACTATATAACCATCTATGACTAGACAGTTCTAGGTGTCTTAAGTGTATAAGCCATTATTAATTTGGATGTTCCATTACTTGCAGCCAAATGCATTCTAATTAATACATCTGTGTGTAAATTTGCTAGGTCCTGTCCAGTTCTTCATAATTGAAAAGTGAAAGAAGCAATGAAATCCAAAATAGCTGTGAGTGAAATAACTTAGAAATCTATCTCTGAAGTTAAAGTCTAGATGCAGATATTTTGGAACTAGAACAGTAGGTCTTCTATCTTGCAGTTCTACTGGTGAAATCTATTCCAAAGTTAACTCATGGGACAAGGTGGCCACTTCGTCTCTAGCCACCAGGTCCATATTCTAACCATCAGGAAAGAGAAAAGATGGAGAAGGATATGGCCTTTCAAGGACAACCATTCCACTTATATCCATTTGCTCTTAGACACATGAACATTCCTAACTGAAAAATACTGTCTTTTTGCTAGGAAATTATGTATACAACAAAAACTTGGGGAATAAGTTACCAAAAGAAGATAATATACTAGGCAGGGGAGTAAGGGGTGAGATAGGGAGGGAATTGCAGGCAGCCTCTCTTCCACAGACAACTGTAACAAAAGTCCATCGAATATCAGCCTATTGAGAACTGACTGTATTGTATAATTATTATGGTAGACATTATCATTTGTTGAGTGTGTCAGGCTTTGTACTTGAACTTGTTGCTAAATATTGCACTTATCTTTCTACTTCTGTGCACATGGTAGGCTTACATATTCCTAGCACTCTTGAGGTTGGGCTGGGTATGAGTGGAAGTGGCATACTTCACTTCTCGGCAAAACATTATTGATTAATTTGTGACCATACAGAGAGTTTCTCCTCTGCCACAGTAGCTGGCAATGTTGCAGATAGTGGCTGATCTGTTGCTCTAATTCCCAGAGTATCAACAAAAATGAGATGGAGCAGAACTCCCAGCTAATCTACAGTGGGCATGGAAGTGAGAAATAAACCTTTGTTTTAAGCCTCTGAGGTCAGAAGATTGTTTATTCTGATGGTGTGACTCAGCCTGTCTTGACTGATACAATACATGTATTTTCTCCTTAAATTATAGCGGTACTAAAATGTAAATGTTGCCATCTCCACTTTTCAAATGTTCAGAGAAGGTTAATGAGCTGCCAAAGCCCATACCCCTTGAAGCACTGAGTCCTGTATGGACATCCCTTGAACCACTGGGTCCCAGTATAAAATCTTGAGCCCTCCCAGTTATCCACACTCCCATCCTAATGTTGAACTGCTTATATCCTAATGATAAACACTGTTTTCAAGTCTTCTCAGACCCTAATAGCCCCTGATTTCAACATTTTTATTTTAACATTAGCTCATTGACCAAGGGGCAGTCACACTAAGACTATGGTTATGGGTAGATGATGTTAAAGAAAAAATTATTCAATGACACTTGTCAAATATGGTAAGGAAGATTTTATTCAAGGGGGCCCATGATGATAGATGTGAAGACCACTGCAATGGGGTCTTGGACTCGACTTCAAATACAGCATGGGAATTTACAACCAAGGAGCAGTGTGAGGTCAGCGGATAGAAAATTACCAAGAGGAAACATCGGGGTAAGGGGAGATTCTGGATAAACTGGTTTAACAGAATTCTTGCTCAAGGCAGACCAAGGTCCTCAGGCATAACCTAGAAGATGCTGGAGGATGAGGAACCTGGTTTCAAGGGTGAGCGAATTTCAAGGGTAGGGGGTTCTGGTTAAACTAATTTAGCAGAATTCTTGCTAAAACTGGAAAAGGTAGAGACAAACATGGAAATCCAAAAGTCAGGCCCAGTTGAAAAAAGAGTTCAGGGGAGCCTGAGTAGAGTTTGATCAATGACAGAATCTTTGTCAGTGAATGTTTCAGAAACTAGATAAAGTTGTGAACATTATAGTAAACATTTAATAGGCTGCCTCTGTCTTTTAAAAGTAAAAATAACCATGTACTTTACTGTGATGTCAAGATATGATTATCTAGTCCTTCTTAAATTCTCTTAACTTTTCTTCCAGTGCCACAAACCACATGCACGTTAACAGGGCCCTGATACATATGAAAACAAAAACAAAACAGAAAACCAAGAGATAGCGAAAGGTTTTGACCTTTTTGACTATTTTAAAGATATACATCTAACAAATTTAGCCTTCTCATTTCAAAATGAAAGTAACACAGTATAATTGTGTTATTCACACCATAATATTAGAAGGTAAAAAAATGTTAATTGATGGTACCTAGACTTGAGAGGTGGTGCTCTGGAAATGGCATAGAGGTTGAAATATGTATGAAGAACATACTTTTCTTTCAATCCTATGTGTGCCTCTAAGACTGTGTGTACAAAACCTTATTTGACAGTATCATCAAAAGTTGTCATTGAAGTTCTTTGTATTTGTGAGATGTGAACCGAATTATTCTCCTGGTCCATCAGTGACAGGCTTTGCTTCCTGCATTAACTGTTTTCCCTAGCAGAGCACCCCCACTACTAGAGTAGGCTGGGCCAAGAAAGGAAGGCAGAGATGAAACCCAAATCGGTCACACTGACCACTTGTTACCCCTTCCTATCAAGAGTATAGCCCAAGAGGGCTCTGAAATGATTGGATAGAATGAAGTTTTGAGATTATCAGTGGATTTCAATTACAGTATTTGTGCTCTTTGAGACCCCCATTACTATCAGTAGTTGAGAGTTGGAAATATTGTTGAGATTTTTGAGATTTATGGGACTCCTTCACTGGGTAGTTACATCCAACTTGGAGCCCACATTATCAGCACTTTTCTATTATCTGCAAATCTAGTTTCTAAGGAGGACATATGTTTGCTGTCTGCATAACTTTAGAAACTGCCAGCTCATCAAAAGCTACATCATTTTTAGTAAGAAATAAATTCCACGAGGTGTCAGATTATTCCCTGTCAAAGTGGTTGGTTCATTGGAAAGTCCAGAAGAAAATAAAGAAAAAGAAATGAGTAATACATCTCAATGGTTCAAACTGAAGCACCTTTCCAAGCAATTGTTAAGATCAGTGCTGGCAGAGGCTTAAAAGGTCAGAGAGAAGAATGCATTTGGAGTATTTTTAGGGTTTTTAAAATACCATGAAAATAATGAAAATTAATATTTATAACATTTTATAAACATAAGGGTTTATAAAATAATGTTTAATAAAATATTAAAATACTAGTATCCTAGTAGTATAGGATGTTGAAAGAAGAAATTTGACAAGGAACACTCAGGAGACTTCATTGCTGTCCAGTGGGAAGGAGGCATGTGAAAAGTATAATTCATCTCCCATTTGTTGCTCACTTTCAAGACTGACTCTCTCATTTTCTCTTTTGAAAAGTCAGAGAGATATTCTTTGAGACATTGGAAGTTCCACTGGCCTACTGGGCCAGACCACTGGCTTTGACGTTAGAAAACTTGTATTCAAATTCTGATTCTGGTATGTATTAATTACACAACCTTGTACCAGTGATGGGCTATCTAAGCTTCAGTTTTCTTATCTGCAAAATGGAGATAACAATAGAATCTATAGGGACACTAAAGGATTGAACTTTAAAAGCACATCTACAGCTCCACTCAAGAATGTGATGGAACTAATTGTTCAGCATCTTGACAATGGTGGTGATACGGTTTGGCTGTGTCTCCATCCAAATCTGACCTTGAATTATAATCATCCCTGTGTGTCAAGGGCAGGGCTAGGTTAAGATAATTGAATCACAGGGACAGTTTCTCCCAAACTGTTCTCATGGCAGTGGATAAGTCTCACAAAATATGATGGTTTCACAAAGGGGAGTTTTCCTGCACAAGCTCTCTTGCTTGCTGCCATGCAAGACATGACTTTGATCCTCATTCACCTTCTGCTGTGATTGTGAGGCCTCCCCAGCCATGTGGAACTGTGAGTCAATTAAACCTCTTTTCATTATAAATTACCCAGTCTCAGGTATGTCTTTATTAACAGCATGAGAACAGACTAATACAGTAAACTGGTACTAGTAGAGTGGGGTGCTGCTGTACAGATACCCAAAAATGTGGAAGCTACTTTGGAACTGGGTAACAGGCAGAGGTTGGAACAATTTAGAGGGCTCAAAAGAAGACAGAAAAATATGGGAAAGTTTGGAAGTTCCTAGAGACTTGTTGAATGGCTTTGCCTAAAATGCTGATAATGATACGGACAATAAAGTTCAGGAGATGAGGAACTTGTTGGGAACTGGAGCAAAGGTGACTCTTGCTATGTTTTAGCAAAGACACTGGTGGCATTTTGCCTCTGCCCTAGAGATTTGTGGAACTTTGAACTTGAGGGAGTTAATTTAGGGCATCTGGCAAAAGAAATTTATAAGCAACAATGCATTCAAGAGGTGACTTAGGTGCTGTTAAAAGCATTCAGTTTTAAAAGGGAAACAGAGCATAAAAGTTCAGAAAATTTGCAACCTGATGATTCAATAGAAAAGAAAAGCCCATTGTCTGAGGAGAAATTCAAGCTGGCTGTGGAAATTTGCATAAGTAATGAGGAGTCAAATGTTAATCAGCAAGACAAAGGGCAAAATGTCTGCAGGTCATGTCTAAGACCCTCAGCATCACCTACCCTCACAGGCCCGGAGGCCTAGGAGGGAAAAACGTTTCCTAGCCTGGATCCAGGGCTCCCCATGGTGTCCCATCTCAGGACTTGGTGCCCTGCATCCAAGACTCTCCAGCCATGGCTAAAAGGGGCCAATGTACAGCTCAGGCCATGGCCTCAGAGTGTGCAAGTCCTAAGCCTTCGCAACTTCCATGTGGTATTGAGTCTGCAGGTGCACAGAAGTCAAGAATTGAGATTTGGGGACCTTCACCTACATTTCAGAGGAGGTATGAAAATGTCTGGATGCCCAGGCAGAAGTTTGCTGCAGGGGCAAGGCCCTTGTGGAGAACCTCTGCTAGGGCAGTGCAGAAGGGAAGTGTGAGGTATGATCTCCCACACAGAGTCCCCACTGGGGTGCTGCCTAGTGGGACTGTGAGAAGAGGGCCACCATCCTTCAGACCACTGACGGCTTGCACCATGCACCTAGAAAAGCCACAGACACTCAACATCAGTCTGTGAAAACATCCAGAAGGAGAGCTGAACCCTGAAAAACCACAGGGGTGGAGCTGTCCCAGGCCATGGGAGCCCACTTCTTGTATCAGCATGCCCTGGATGTGAGAACTGGGAGTCCGATGTTTAAGGGTAGGAAGCATCCAGTATGAGAGAAAGATGGAGACCAGAAGACTTAGCCAGTCCAGTCTTTTCATGACTCTCTGCCTGCTTTTATCCTAGTCATGCTGGCCACTGATTAGATGGTGCCCACCCAGATTGCAGGTGGATCTGTGCCTCCCAGTTCACTGACACAAATGTTAATCTCCTTTGGTGACACCCTCACAGACACACCAAGGAACAATACTTTGCATCCTTCAATCCTATCAAGTTGATGCTCAATATTAACCATCACAATATATACAAAGCACTGATACTTGGGACTGTTAAGGACAAAAACTCTGGAGCCCTATCTGAGTGTACCCCCATTGTATCTAGGAATTAACTAACTTGCTTTTGATTTTACAGCCTCATAGGTGAAAGCGACTTGTTTAGTCTCAGATGAGACTTTGCACTGTGAGCTTTTGAGTTAATGCTGAAATGAGTTAAGACTTTAGGGGATTGTTGAGAAGCCATGATTGGTTTTGAAATGCGAGGACATGAGATTTGCGGGGGCACCAGAGACAGAATGATATGGTTTGGCTGTGTCCTCACTCAAATCTTATCTTGAATTGTAATAATCACCTCATGTCAAGGTTGGGGTCCGGTATAGATAATTGAATCATGGGGTTGGTTTCCCCCATACTTTTCTCATAATACTGAGTAAGTCTCACAAGATCTGATGGTTTTATAAATAGAAGTTTCCCCATACAAGATCTCTTGCCTGCCACCATATAAGAAGTCACTTTGCTCCCCATTAGCCTTCAGCCATGATTGTCAGGCCTCCCCAGTCATGTGGAACTGTGAGTCAATTAAACCTCTTTCCTTTATAAATTACCTAGTCCCATATTAACAGCATGAGAACGGACTAATACAGGTGGTATACACATAAGCCTTCTACATGTGACAAAATTGTTTAGAACTAAATACACACACACACACACAAAAAAAAATACAGGTAAAATGGGGGAAATTCAAACAATATAAGTAGATTGTATCAGTATCTATATATCTATATATCGATATTGTATCAATATCTACATATAACTATATATTGTGGATATTGTATCAATATCTATACATATACTGGTTTTGATATTGTAGTTTAGCAAAATGTTATTATGGAAAGAAACTGGATAAAGAGTATATAGGAGGTCTCTCTATTATTTTTTATAATTGCATGTAAATACATAATTATCTCAGATAAAAAAATAAAATGCCTATAAATCAGTTAGCTCAACGTCTGGAATATCATATATGCCTAATAAGTGATAGCAACTTTTTGGAGAAGTGCCTACTTGTCTAATAAGTTACTTTGACTAATGAAGAATAAGGAATGGCATATCATTCAAGCTTTGAACAGAGAAAAATAAGGAATGGCATATCATTCAAACTTTGAACAGAAATATAGAAGGCACTCTAGACATTTTGATTAACTAAACATTTTAACACAGGAATGACAGGCTTACATGACTGGCATGAGGGCTGAGGTGGGAGGAGTGAGGAAATTTTTAGGAGATTACTTTCAAGAAATCTCGAAGTAATTGCCAACAAGTTGGAGTCAATGATCCCAGCTGCTTTCAAGATCAAAGTGATTGATTTTCAGAGGAAACCACAAATCATGAGGGAAAGCACTGCCCATTACCTCAGCTACTTAGGAATCTTCAGTAGCTCAGGGAAACTGTTGACCTGAACTGCCTGCTTAAAACTTCCACCAGAGAATAGTGGCATGTATTTCTCTGCCACCTTCCAAACTTCACTCAGGTGCCTCTCACTGACTGTAGTTAGGAAATCGATGAGGAATAGGATTCTAGGATATACAGTGGTAAGCTGCTTCCCATTGACCTAGAGGAAATGGAGAAGGGTATGATGATTGATTAGTGATGATTATGATGTGAATTGATGACAGACAATCCAGGACAGACAGAAAATGGAGAATATTTTGCCAGGCTTCTAGTTGTATAACTTGCTACATGGGATTCTTAACT
Source organism: Macaca thibetana thibetana (assembly GCF_024542745.1). Classification (NCBI taxonomy): domain Eukaryota; kingdom Metazoa; phylum Chordata; class Mammalia; order Primates; family Cercopithecidae; genus Macaca; species Macaca thibetana. Next base: position 122,827,765 of record NC_065579.1, read on the forward strand.
TTCTAGTCTATTTTTATGCTTCTAGCACTCATCACCAGACACCAAAAATCTAGTGGTCTTTGTACGGGTAGCATTGTTTCCATCATGAAACTTGCTGCCAGATAGCAGCAGCTTTGTTGTTTGGTTTGCATCCTTCTCAACCGGAATTGCTCAAAGGTAGAATGATTACCTGAGACACCAAGCCTCAGGTCTCTGCAGTCACCTGCCCTCATAGGCCCAGTGCAGGCAAGTAATGTCATGCAAAGGAATAATTTTTCCAAGTCTTGATCGCTTGGCTTTCCAGTGTGCTATGTGTTCAGAAAAGACTCCAGAGAGGCCTTTCCTACTTAAGGTAGCATGCTCATTTCCCATCTCTAGTTACTCCATCAACTAGTTTTGTTGTTGTATATAATCTCTAAGAGGGGTATAACCTTTTCTAACTTGTTCTACACTATATCCCCAGGGCCTAACAGTGCCTGAAACATGGAAAGTGCTAGATAAACATTTGTTGAATGAAGAAAGTTTTCAAGGAGATAAAGGTCAACATGAGCAAAGTGAATTAGCTCAGAGGCTAGTATTAAGTGTGTATCTGCAAGAAAATGTATCACCCCAAGTAAATAAAATGCCAAGCTATCCTACCTCTTGACTACAGTTTAGCTATCAAATATTTTCCTAGACACTTTACAGAACTGTTGTCTAATGCCATAATACTAGTATGTTATTATTGGTCCCATATATAGACAATGAAACAAAAACTGAGTAAATCAAAGTTACTAAGATTACTCAGGATATAAGTCTGTATGTTTCCAGAGCCTTTACTTTCACCACTATACCAGGCTTCTTCAATTCTCTAAGGGGGTAGAAACAGGGGTTGAAATAGGAATGAAACACTTGTCCTTTCATCCATTGGAGAATCTGAAGTTTTGCCTAGAGGCTGATTTCCACACCTGTGCCCCATTACTAAGAACTATGGTGAGTTGGCTCTACCATCCATAGAAGCAAGCCAGAGCTATTCAGCTGTCAGAATTTGATTCAAAAGCTTTGGAAGTTGTCTGACAGAATCTAGCAGAGTCAAACTCACTAAGGTTTGAACTCAGTGTGCAGACTTGGTCTCTAGTTACCTGAAATAGTTCAATGCAGTGGTTGCCAAAAGAACCAAGTTTACTTGGGAGTATAGCAGGTGCTGCATCTTGGTTTTATAAATCCTTGGAAATTATCTAACTATATTCCCAAACATTTCTATTACTTCTCAAGGAAAGCAAATTCAAACAGGGGTCATACCTGAAAAGGCATACAAGAGATTAAGACAAAGTGAGCCACATAAATCATCACTAAGATATAGTTTCTAATAGAGGGGGAAATATAGCACAAGAGAGAAGCAATGAAAATGGCAAAGATAACTTTGACTACCAGGACAACGTCCTTGTTTATCACATTAGTATGGCTTTGTTTTTTTCAGTGTGGCTGCGTTTTTCCTATTTTATATTACAAAAGTGGAGAGATCCTCACAGCTGAGATGAGATGTGCTAAACTGATTAGCTAAGGTCCTACTTCTTTATCAAAGAAGCTCTGGTTCTTTGAGTACACCATTGATGATAAAATTGAAAATCTCTCTTGCTCAGGGTCAGATGTGAAAAGATTCCCAGTTCCAACCTCCAGAGCCACCTTTTAAATGCTGGCTTCTCATTTTAAAGGGCCTGACCTTAAGCTGTTAAGTTTGAGATAGCCACAGTCTTCAGAAACCTGCAGCCATTCAACACAGTGAGAAAAGTGCTCGGGACCTGTCTTGTTTTGCACAAAGGTTATGAAAGGGAAGCATGGAACTCAACTAGTCTTTAAAAATGCAGAGATGACATTGGGGATTTTGAGGTGATACAAACGTGTGAAGAATTCCAGTTTAACCACCTCAAATTTTACATCTGTTTCTACATATCTGAAAGTGTAGGGTAATAATGAATAGTATCACATGATTAAAGAAGTCTAATAATTGTCATTTTTCAAGTTGACTTAAGGTGGCTTCATAGATATCTATTGCTTATTCAATAGTTGTGGCTAAAAGATATATTGTAACCTGGGGCCACACCTAAATTAACCCTGAGGATTATTTTTCTAATACCCATCCTTTTACCTTCATGGGATTTGTTACCAGTATCCAAGATTTTTTTAAAGGAATATAGAACCCATCTGTAACCAGAAAATTTTTATGCCAATATTAGTTATAACTATTAGTATTTTATACCAATATTATAGTTATTAGTAATAGGATTAAATGAGTACATTCTACTGTAATGGCTAATTTTTATTATTTTGATCAATATATAACATAAATACTAAAAGGCTGCTGGAATTTACACAAGGTAAATACACTCATGTATCCAGCACTCAGATGAAGAAACCGAACCTCATCAACATCTCAGAGACCCCCTTATGTCTCCTTTCAACTACTGCATTCCCCCATGGGTATCTGTCCGAACTTCAACTGCTGCATTCTCCCAAGGGTATCCATCCTGACTTCAACTGCTGCATTCCCCCAAGGGTATCTATCCTGACTTCTAACACCATATATTAGTTTTGATTCTGTTTGAACTATAAATTATACAACATAATTATATATATTTTATATATATAGTATCTATTTTATATATTTTAGCATCATTTGTTTATGAGATTTATCCATATTGTTGCATATAACAGTTATTTCTTTTCATTCTCATTACTATATAATTCCACAGAATAAATGTACATTTTTAAAATTTACTCTACTTTTGACGGGCATTCAAATAGATTCCAGCTTGGGACTATTATAAATAGTGCTTTTTTAAAAAATTCTTTTTTGAGAGGGAGTTTTGCTCTTTTCACCCAGGCTGGTGTGCAGCGGTGCAATCTCGGCTAACTGCAACCTCCACCTCCCGGGTTCAAGTGAGATTCTCTTGCCTCAGCCTCCCAAGTAGTGGGGATTATAGGCATGTGCCACCATGCCTGGCTAATTCTTTTTGTATTTGTAGTAGAGACCAGGTTTCATCATGTTGGCCAGGCTGGTATCAACCTCCTGTCCTCAGGTGATCTGCCCAAACTTAGCCTCCCAAAGTGCTGGGATTACAGGCATAAACATTCTTTTATAGATATTCTTTATATATCTTTTTGGCAACATATATAAATATTTCTGTTGGATATAAGCCTAAGAGTGAAATTTCTGAAAAAATATATTTTTTCAGCTTTAGAAGATACAGCCAGTTTTTCAAAGAGGTTCTACCAATACTTGGTATTATCAAGTTTAGGCTTTGAAAAATATGTATTATTGGATATATAGAGGTAACTCATAGTCGTTTTAACTTGAGTTTTATAATTTGAGTTTAGAATGAGGTGCATGGATCATCAGTAACTTGGAAATAGTTCCACTAATGGCTTGGAAATCATTCACCTATTCATGAGAGATTTGGATCTTGTTCTTTGTCCAGCAGAAAAGAGGAAAGTGTTTTAAATTGTGGGGTGAAATTTAGAGCAAAGAGGACTATCAGAGATCAATACTGAAGTTGGTTCTTGGAGGAATGGGCAGACATATTCCTTGTGACTCCTGAGTTCTCATAGGTAACAGCAGCAGCATTTGCTGTCTCATTAGGTATTCTCAATTTTGCCACTCTCTTTGTTTAACAAATTGGAACATGGTATGGCAAGTTGACAGAGAGTTGAGAAGAATTCTCAGTGATGCTTACAATGTGCTCAAGGCACCTGTGCATATTTATGTGGTCTGCTCATGGTCCTCAGCAAGAAAGTCAGCAGGCCCTTACTAAATGAGAGATCTGGAAGACTTTCAGCAATCTGTTTGAGATAAAACATCTAACAGCATCTCTGACATAAAGTGGAAATAAGAAAAAAAAAAGTAAAAATTACTTTCAGTAAGGCTTGGAGTCTGCAAAATATGGGACCCTTTCTCAATGAATATTTATTCACCTTCCATAACAAGCTAAAAGCTGAAATAGTGACTCTTCCCTTACATGCTAGAATCAGTTTTGTGCCATGGTAGTTTATTAGCTATAAAATATGATGAATAATAAGTTTTTGTAGATTGAGCCTATCAATTCTAAGACCTATCAATTCTAAGACATTATTGCAAGTGGTCCTCAACTTCTGTTCCACTTTGAAACAACTAGCAATTTATAAAATTTAACACAAGAACAACCTGAACTATAACATGTAAGTGTACAAGAAATCAAAAAATGTTATTTAAATGAATAAACAATTATTTGAAAAAGGTATGTGTTGTATATGGAAATACCCAATTCTATATTTCTATATTATTAAAGACTCCAAAAATAAAATCAATTTTATGAAGTATTGAAATATCTTTTATTAGTCACATATACACTTTTATGTTGTATATGTGTACATATATAACATAAAAGTATATATCTGTAGGCCAGGCACAGTGGCTCATGCCTGTAATAACAGCACTTTGGGAGGTCAAGGCAAGCAAATCACGAGGTCAAGAGATCAAGACCATCCTGGCCAACATGGTGAAACCCCATCTTTACTAAAAATACAAAAATTAGCTGGACATGGTGATGTGCGCCTGTAGTCCCAGCCACTCAGGAGGCTGAGGCAGGAGAATCGCTTGAACCCAGGTGGTGGAGGTTGCAGTAAGCCAAGATTGTGCCCTACACTCCAGCCTCCATCTCAAATATATATATATATATATATATATATATATATTCTTATGAGTGAGAAAAAAGAAAGTGAGTGAGGCTCACTCTCAAAAAATATATATATACATACATATATATATACACCCTATAAATTGTAGCTCCATACACACATATACACTAATATATTGGCTATACATATGTGTGAATACACATATTTCTACTCTGTATAAATGACAGCTTTAGACATTGTGTATGTTTTGCTTCTTCTCACTTCTTAAATCTTACAGCTCTTTCAATGTCCTAAATGCAAAACTTCCAGAAATCAATGTCAGCACGTCTCTCTTATTTTATGAAATGGCTGCATGAGTTTCCATTATAGTCATCTACCATGATTCAGTTGAACAGTCTCTTCTTGATGGACCTTTTGTTTTTTTGCTGTTGTCTTCCTATTAAAGCAATGCTGGGATAAACACAGTACTTGATATATTTATATAACATGAGACTATCTTTGTAGGATAGATTCTGGAAAATGTACATGCTCAATCAGAAGGACTATGTGAATTTTGAAGGTATTTCCAACATTTTTCACACTCTTTTCTCTGCAGGTGGCTGTGATATCAGCTTCATTCACATCACAGGGACTAAGAAGAAGGGAGGCATAGTTAAATCAGAACAAGGAGTATAGGCCAGAAAAATATACGTACATGCCCACATACACATTATACTCATAAATACGCGTGCACGCGCATGCACACACACACACACACACCACCACCACCACCACATTAGGGAGGAGCCCTCATTTTCAGCTGTGACATTAACTAACATGGTTTGAGACAAGTCTTTCACTTCTCTAAGCTTGGATTCTCTCATTTGCACAGTGAAATACATGACCTAAATCAGTGGCTCTCAAAGTGTGGTTCCCATGCAAATAGCATCAGTAAGACATGGAAACTTTTTAGAAATAGAAATGATTGGGGTTGGCTGGGTGCAGCGGCTCACACCTGTAATCCTACCACTTTGGGAGGCCAAGGCAGGTGGATCACAAGGTCAGGAGATCGAGACCATCCTGGTTAACACAGTGAAACCCCGTCTCTACTAAAAATAAAAAATAAATTAGCCAGGTGTGGTGGCACTCACCTGTAATCCCAGCTACTTGGGAGGCTGGGCAGGAGAATCGCTTGAACCCGGGAGGCGGAGGTTGCAGTGAGCCAAGATCGTGCCACTGCACTCCAGGCTGGGTGACAGAGCGACACTTGGTCTCAAAAAAAATTAAAAAAAAGAAAAAGAAATGTAAATTCTTGGGGTCTACTCAGAACCAACTGAATCAGAAAGCCTGTGAGTGGGGTACAGTAACCTGTGTTATAACAGTGCCTTCCAGGTCATTCTGAAGCATACTAAGACTAGAGAACTACTGACCTAAATGATCTATAATACCCCTTCTAGTATTTTATGAACCTGTCAAATTCTCAGAACCCTAGGTGTCTCTTTCCTTCTTTTCAGATTATAAACTCTTTGAGAGCAAAGAGTAGGCCAGAAATCCAGTTAATTGTCAGTAGCTATTGTTTCATACAGCAAATAATGAGGGCGTAAGTGCTATGGGAATCCCCATAAGTTTGGTCACCTTATGAACTGATATGGTTTGGCTGTGTCTCCACCCAAGTCTCATCTTGAATTGTAGCTCCCATAATGTTGTGAGAGGGACCCAGTGAGAGATAAATGAATCATAGAGGCAGTTTCCCCCATACTGTTCTCATGGTAGCTAATAAGTCTCACGAGATATGATGCTTTTATAAGGGGCAACCCGTTTCGATTGGTTCTCTCGTTCTCTCTTCCCTGCTGTCATGTAAGATGTGACTTGCTCCTCCTTGCCTTCTGCCATGATTGTGAGGCTTTCCCAGCCATGTGGAACTGTGAATCCATTAAACCTCTTTTCTTTATAAATTACTCAGACTCAGGTATGTCTATATCAGCAGTGTGAAAACAAACTAATACATAAACTACCATGTTTTTGAACATACGTGGTTGACTTTCAATATCTCTCTGAATGCTGGATTTGAGACTTGATTCTGTGACAACAAAGCTATGAGCTCTTTATTCAACTCTTGACTGTTCTCTAACTTCTGATGTTGTGTGGCACCATCAGGGAGATGGATTGAGACCTTACTATGACAATGGATGGGGGTCTATAACCAATGAGTGTTTTAATCTATTAAGTGTCTGAAGAGTATTACCACAAACAAGTGGTGTCTTGCTCAAACTGCTAAAACTAATATAGGCCTTCAATCTCAAAGTCACTCATCTTGGGATCTAAAAGAGTGTTAGAAGAAATGGATGATGTTACATACCTCTTTTGGCTTTCATGACAACACACCCTTTAGAGGCAGAGTTTCGTTCAGAGCTAAATTCTACCCTAACTCACTACATATCCTTGAGCAGCCTGCTTAACATTACTGAAACTCTTTCTTTATCTCTAAAATTAGACTATTACCATACCTCCAGGGGTATTGAGAGACTCTAATTTGTTAATTTATATAAAGCAGATTATGCAGTTCCTAGCATATAGGCAAATATCGATATATGGTAGCTTTTTTAATTGGTCTAAGTTTTTGATCAATAATTTAGAGATTTGTCTCTAAATCACTGATTCAGAGAGAGCATTTCTTAATATCAAGTTCCTTCATTATTTTCCTACTGCCATGGCCCAGCATCTTTGACTCATTCCTCTTCATTTCATGCTGAAACACAGTAACAGTCTTCTAGTTGCAATCTTCTCAAATTCACCCTACTAGAGTAATTCTCCTAAGACACAACTTTTATACAGAATATGTTACTCAAGAAAAGAGATCCAGCATACATTCTTTTTTTTTTTTTTTTAAATCAGTGTCTTGCTCTGTCGCCCAGGCTGGAGTGCAATGGCACAATCTTGGCTCACTGCAAGCTCCGCTTCCCAGGTTCAGGCCATTCTCCTGCCTCAGCCTCCCAAGTAACAGGGACTACAGGTGCCCGCCACCACGCACAGCTAATTTTTTGTATTTTTAGTAGAGATGGGGTTTCACTGTGTTAGCCAGGATGGTCTCGATCTCCTGACCTCGTGATCCACCCACCTCGGCCTCCCAAAGTGCTGGGACTACAGGCGTGACATTGTTAAACATTCATTCTGCATTTACTGGGCTCTTCCTGTATATCAGGCACTGTATTTGGATATTGTAGACACCAAAAAGAAAAGAAGCTAGAAGCCTCTGCAAAATAGAGGCAAGTTAACCAATTATTACCACATAGGGTTGGCAGTGCTGACACAGAGGGGAGATCAGGGAGATGAGAATGGGTGCAGAAATCACCTAGAAAAGTGACAAAGTTGTCAGTGAAAACTTACAAAAGGGGATAACATTTCCACTAGGTCTTAAAGGATGAGGTGGCAAGTATCCATGAGTTTTGCCACGCAGCTTTCATTTCCTACTTCTCCTGGTTTAAAAGCCCTGATTTTCCTCAAGAAGATTAATTCCTCTACTCTCTGCCTTTTGGTAGAACTGTCTACGGGCTTCACCCAGCAGACTGACATTAACATAGTTCTGAGCCAATTTAAACAACACATTCTTGTAGCCAGGGTGATGGATTCAGACCTTTCGGAGCTCCTGGAAGCCTTCTTGCCACCACAAGTAGAAAATCTGCCTGAGATTTGAGCTAACATTAGGGGAAGAACAGAGCAATGGAGAGAAAGAAACTAGATGCTGTTGACATAGTTTAAGCCTCTGGTCCTGGAAATGCCTAAAGTTAGTCCTGTCACTGTACTGTTTAATTCATGGAGCCACTAAATTCAACTTCTTTCTTAAGCCTGTCGGGGTCAGTTCTATTGTTTCTTGCAATCAACATAAGTATTGCCAGACATAGGGAAGACAGATACTCCCAACCAGGGAATCAGCAAATAAAAAGGCATGCCCTTGAAATAAAAAGGTGTGTCCAGGCCTCAGCAAGTGGTCTAGCTCAGCTACGCCACAGAATGGGAGTGAGGAACTAACTCAGCACACACTGGAGGCAGAGAATGCCCAACTCGTAAGGATCTTGCATAACTTTAAAAAATAGATACATACGTCAGGGGTCAACAAACATTTTCTGTAAAGAACAGACATTTCTGGCTTTGTCGACCAAGAGTCTACACATGGTCTTTTTCAAAGCTATTCAACTGTACTCTTGTAGCAGGGAATTAATCATAGACAATATGTACCCAGATCTATCAAATGCTTCATGGATTACAAAGCCCATTTATATCTTGTTCATTAATCCATTAAGCAAATATTTACTGAACACTTACTATGTGCTCAGTTGTAGCCTCTGAGAAGCTATATTTAGCTCACCCACTATCCTGCTTTAGAGAGATTTTTGTCCCTATTGGCATGGATAGAATGGGAGAAGAAAACAAAATACAAATGAGCAGCAAGATAATTTCAGAGAATGCTAGTTGTTATAAAGAAGGGTAGATAGGAAGATGTGGTTGGAAGAGTTAGGGGTTTACTTTACCTAAGGTGGTTTGAAAAGTACCTCCCTGAAACAGATTCTGTGGGGCTATATAGGTAAATGTGTGGAAGAGAAGCCTTTGGAGCAGAGGGAACAGCAAGAGCTAAGACTTTAAGAGGACAGTGCCTTTCACGTGTTTGAAAAACAGGCAAAAGACCAATGTCACTGGATCCTGAAGTTTATAGAGGAAACAATAGGAGGCTGGGGCCAAGTCACTTATGGCTCTTTAGACTGAGGTATGAAGCTTGATTTTATGCCTTGGGAAGTCACTGTAGGATTTTAAGCTAGGAAGAAACACAATCTGATACACACATTTTACAATAACACTGTCAAATGAAAATACAATGTGAATCACACATGTGACTCTACATTTTCTAGTAGCCACATTCAAAAGTAAAAAGACACAAGTAAACTTAATTTTGATACTGCTTTACTCCAAATGCATCTAAATTATTGTCACTTCAACATGTAATCAATATAAAAATTATTAATGAGCTATTTTACATTCTTTCTTCTTTGTACTAAATCTTAAAATTCAGTGTATACTTTAGACTTATAGCACATCTCATTTGGAACCAGCCACCTTTCCAGAGCTCAGAAGGCACTCTGCCTAGTGGCTACCATGTTGAACAGCATAGTTTTAGAAAGATCACTGTGACTACTGAGCAGGGAATGGAATATCTAAAGCAAGAGTGGGAGCAAGGGAAACATGCTTAGTTGGCTATTGCAGTGGTCTAGGTGAGAAGGAATGAGTCAGGATAAGAGTAGCAGAGAGGAATTAGTTTGGGATGTGTCATAGAGGTAAGATGCAATGCACTGGATTGGTGGGTGAGGTGAAAAAAGGAACGGAAGATGATTTCTGGAGGTTGGCATAAGCAACTAGGTGGTTGGTTCTATTTTCTGAATGTTCAAAGCCTAGGAGAGAAAGAAGCTGGGCAAAAGCAGAATGAGGAGTTTGGGTTTAGATATATCAAGTTCAAGATGCCTATTAAGCAACCAGGAAAGCAGTTAAACAGAGTGATTCTGTCCCAAGGATCCATCATTAATCTTAGAGGCAGAAGTAGTTTCTCATATTTCAAAATCTTTGAAAAAGCAAGTTTTAATCTTCATACACTTGGCCCACATTCTCCCCTTCTACTTACTCCTCTCCCTTTTTCTAAAGAGATTGATTTCACTTTGCATGAGATGCTACAGTATTTTCAGTTTAAATAGAAACTTCAAATAAATTGGATTTAAAATCTTCTCAGGGAAAAAGGAAACAATTTTCTTGCTGGGGTTTAATTTCAAGGCAAGAATCATAATCAAGGCTATTTTAACCCATCCTTTGATTACCTTCCATGGCAACACATGCTCTTGCAAAGATAGGAAGATTGTTGGAATTTTAAGGAGGCGGATGTGGCTGTATCTACACACAAAGTAGCAATGAAAAGGTTCATGGGTTGCAGTCTCCAGCCTCTGGGGCCTCTAATCCACCCAGAACAAATAACTGTCTTTTCTCTTAACAACTTCCACAGCTACAGGCTACAGAATCTCTCTTGGTGGTCAACTCCACTACCTTATCACACACAAGGGTAAATGTTGTCAACTTGCCGACTGGCTTTGCCAGATGTCTCACTGATTCCAGTCATTTGTTTTCAAAACAACCCACTTGTTTGTGCTAAGTTGTTCTACCCCAACCCACACTACATGTGTTAACAGTGGCCTAAATAAATCTGTGTTTTGTTGTACTTTGCCACTGGCTTACTTAGAGAATTAGGAAAAGTCCATCAATTTTTTGCCTCTACTGACAAAGTCAGAATTTAGATGAGTGTACCTGATGAAATTGTTCTGAGCCACTCTTTACGCAATATTGAAACCCAAGTTTTACTCACCATATTTACTAGAAAGCATCTAAGATATTTCAATTCTTCTCTTTCCTTTGACACTCCAATAAATATAAGCAAATTGTAGTTACTATAAAAGGCTTTGCATATACCTGATAAAGAATTCTACATTCAGTCAATTAAATTCAAATGCCCAGTTATTTATACCAATAGATGATGCAGACCCTCTCACTGGCTACTTGCCTGATGGTAGTCCACCACTGATTCGCACCTTGAACTATAATTTCTAGGAAACTTTAAATACTAAAATATACATTTTGCTATAGTCAAAAGCCAGTAAGCATTTAAGAGGAAAGTTTGTGATCATTGACTATCTCTCTAGTCACTGCTTTTAAACGTTTAATCTATAATTCACTGAAGGTCAGTAAAATGGAGACCTTTCCTTCACTGATAATTTTCTTTATTTTTTAAAATGAGTTCTCACCGTCACCTAGGCTGGAGTGCAGTGGCGTGATCATGGCTCACTGTAGCTTCGACCTCCTAGGCTCAAGCAGCTCCTGAGTGAGTAGCCACCATCCCTGGATAATTTTTTTATTTGTATTTTATTTTATTTTGGTAGGGATAGGGTCTCACTAAGTTGCCCAGGCTGATCTCAAACTTCTGGGCTCAAGCCATCCTCGGCCTCCCAAAGTGCTGAGGTTATAGATGTGGGCCGCCATGCCTGACCCGATAAACTCTTATTAGCAGCCTAAACAACTAGTTACTACATAAAAAAAGAAAGCCATGTATACAGGATTGATTTTGCTTTGCCTGCACCATAGTGACAAACTAAAGAACTGGCGAGACACGGTGATTATGTTTTGTTTGCCTACATCATGCTTTTTAGAACTCTGGATTTGAAAGCTGTCAGATAAGGCGTGCAGTCTCCAGTTTTTCACATATCTAGCCACCTCCTGTGGTCTGAAACATGACCATGTTCACAAATTCAGGCTGTCTACCTGGACCCTGGTCATTCCCATTTGCAGCACCTGATCTGTACCATGCCTCCAACGTGAGAAAAGCTTAGACTTAGAACGCAAACAGAAATGGGTTCAAATCTCAGCCTTACCAGTTGCTAGCTCTGTGATTTGTGCAAAGTTTCTTGATCTAAGGCTGTTTCCTCATCTATAAAATGGTGAGAACTCATCTTTCTAATAGGGTAGTTGTAAGAGATGATGCATTGTAATCACCAATACGAGACACATAGCAAAGCATATCATAATGATGACCTCTGGGTATGTGAAATGAACTCTTGTGTGATGATGTCAATGCAGCATTAATTATCATTAAAAAGGTAAGCATTCGGTTAATTACCCAGATGTCTTGATACCTGGACACTTACACAACTGAGCTACCCACTTCTTATTTAATGGCTTAGCATTTTGTCCTAATCAGAGCTTTCTACAGCATTTCTGGGGCAGTGTGGTTTCACCCTATGTGTTATTGGCATACTCATCTTTAAAACAATTTAAAATCATTTAAAGTGTGAGTTTATTGTGATGTTTCATTGCCAGTAAGTTTTGACAACAAAATAAAGATAAAATGAAATAAAATACCAGAAGTAACAGTAATTTATATCCTTTGAGATCCAATTAATCCGAGCCAGATCATTCTTAAACTTTTGAAAAGATGGGAAATGTTATGATGGTCCAGAGAGCGTTTGAAACGTCAGAATTTAATTGCAAATAAGAGATAATGTAAATTGTCTAGAAATGTGACTTAATCCAAAATATTATAATGTCAGGGAAGGTTTTTGGAAACTTGATAGTACTTGACAGCAAAATTCGGATGGTTCTAATTACAGTCAGAAACCAGCATGATCTTTTTTATAGCATACTGTACATTTCTTTTATTATTTAAAAGCTCTGGATTTGACAAAAGAAAAAAATAGCCACATTCATCATCTTTTAATTTTTCACAGCAAGTTAATTATGTTTTATGATTCATAAGTCATCGCATATTTGTAAAGATGGGAGTGTGTGTTTATTTCTACAAACGTCAAAATTTCTGTGAGTGTTGGCCGGGCGCGGAGGCTCACACCTGTAATCCCAGCACTTTGGGAGGCCGAGGCGGGTGGATCACAAGGTCAGGAGATCGAGACCATCCTGGCTAACAAGGTGAAATTCCGTCTCTACTAAAACTACAAAAAAAAAAAAAAAAATTAACCAGGCGTGGTGGCGGGCGCCTGTAGTCCCAGCTACTCGGGAGGCTGAGGCAGCAGAATGGCGTGAACCTGGGAGGTAGAGCTTGCAGTAAGCTGAGATCGCACCACTGCACTCCAGCCTCTGGGACAGAGCGAGACTCTGCCTCAAAAAATAAATAAATAAATAAATAAAAATTTAAAAAAGTTCTGCAACTGTTAAACTGTTCTCTGTACCAAAAAAAGGTGAAATGATCCATTATAAATTCATCATATTGAAACATTTAGAGTGTTGTAGATGTTTCTGCTTGTTCTTTTTATTGGCATATATTGGAGGGTTTCACAGAAAGAAGCCGCTATGTGGTCTGGTCTGGCATCTACAGGTTGCAGTGAGTAGCACAAATTTCTTTACAGATGCCCCCACATAGCAATAAACACAGTGTCCAATAGAGCCAGATATAACCATATTTCAGCACCTGCTAGTATGTGTATGTATTAGCCAGGGTTCTCTAGAAGGACAAAACCAATAGGATAGATGTATATATAAAGGGGAGTTTATTAAGGAATATTGGCTCACACAATCACAAGGTGATGTCCCACAACAGGCCATCTGCAAGCTGAGGAGCAAGGAAGCCAGTCGGCGTCCCAAAGCTGAAGAACTTGGAGTCCGATGTTCAAGGGCAGGAAGCATCCAGCACGGGAGAAAGATGTGGGCCAGAAAATTAGGCCAGTCTAGTATTTTCATGTTCTTCTGTCTGCTTTTGTTCTGGCCATGCTGGCGCTGTTTAGATGGTGCCCACTCAGATTGATGGTGGGTCTGCCTTCAGTACACTGACTCAAATGTTAATCTGCTTTTGCAACATCCTCACAGAAACAATATTTTGCATCCTTCAATACCATCAAGTTGACACTCAATATTAACCATCACAGCGTACAAAAAGCACCAAGACTTGGAACTGTTAAGGACAAAATCTCTGGAGTCCTATCTGGGTTCAAATCCAGGATCTGCTTTTGATCTTGAGAAAATTCCTCAAATTCCCTAGGCTTCAATTTTTCCATCTGCATAATGGCAATAAGATACCTGCACCACAGGGTTTTGTAAATATTAAATGAGATGATAAATAGATTATTAGTGTAGAGCCTGCAATATGATGAGTGCTCAATATATGGCATTGTTGTCTCATTTTTATTAGTAGTGGCATTAAAGCTGTTGGTGTGGATTGATTGTGTTATTTTGGGAAAGCTGTTTAATTTTTCTGTGCCTCATTTTCCTCATCTTTAAAATGGAATCACCTCATAGGGTTATTATGAGGATTAAGTGAACATGTGGCTCTGTTATAACTGGCATCACCGACAGAACCAACATTTATTATGCACTTATAGATTTGACAGGCTCTGAGCTAAGTGCTTTATTTTCAGAATCTCATTAAATCCTGACAACTTTCATATTATTATCCTCATTTGGAACATAAGACAACTGAGAATAAGAAAAATGGAGCTAACGTCACAAGTCGCATAGCTAGTAAGGCAGAAGAGTTGCATATTTTAACTCATGCATATCCAACTCAAAGGCTTTGCCTTTCATCATTTTGTCATAATACCAGGATATGCAGACTCAGATTGCTTTGCACCTAGGAAGGTAAATGTAATGAATGAAAATGGGAACTAGAGCAACTTAAGAGAAGCTTGCCTCATGCAAAAGGGGTAGTGAATACCTATCATCATCATGAAGGAATGAGGAACAAGTGTACCTGTTCTACGATCTACCAATAAAAGTTTGAAAGCCATATTTTGATATGAAATCTTTTCATCATTAAATGTTTATAGCTAATTCAGTTTAATTTTTAAGCACTGTGATGGCCAAATAAAATATATCTTTAGGCCAAACTCTGTTTGCAAGTTGATTTTCAATGTCTACTCTACATTGTTCTCTAGAAAAGCATTTCCCATAGTGTGGTCCGTAGACCCCTGGTGTTCTTCTATGACTCATTTAAGGTTGTGTTCAAAATTATTTTCAGAAAATAATAAAACATTCTTTTTCACTGTGTTGACATTTGCATTAATGCTACAAAAGCAATGATAAGTAGTACTGCTATTTCCTTAGCACAAAATCAAGGTAGTGGCACCAAAATATACTAGTAGCCATTATTTTATTTGCTGCCATATGCACATGGTAAAATAAAAGAATGGCCATTTTCTTAAAAATGTTATTAAGAAACCAGTAAAAAGTAATTAACTTTGTTTAATCTAAACTCTTGAGCACATGTAATATTTCATGTGACAAAATGGAAAGTACATATATTGTGATTGTGAATCAAATGGCAAGCTGGATGAGCCACCTTTTTCACTTAAATGAAAAATTGACAAACTATGGTTATTCAGATTTGGTATTTTGCAACCCTTTTGTAAAACAAAATAAACAGTGAGACTATCACTTCCAAGGAAAATAACCAACAATATTTCTTGCCAATGATAGAGCTCAAGCTTTCAAGTGAAAAATTAAAATTTTGGGAAACGTTAGCTTGACAGATTTCCAATACTTATGGACTTTTCTGATGTTATTGGTAGTGATATTTAAAAACCACTACTTTTATAACACAGTGAAATATTTCAACATTTCAAAAGTCTGCTTAATTCAGTGAACCAATATTTTCCAGTGAATAGTTCATGATATTACAAAATCTTGCATGGATATAAGACCATTCACAGTGGAAGACAGACCAGTATATTTTCAGGTAACCATTGATAAGGTTTCAGAGAAATATTGCAACTAAATTTTAAGAAACTACTATGTTTTGAGCTTTTAATACCAAAGAAAAATAACCATGATTATCTTAAAATACTGTTATAATCCTATAATATTATCATATAATATAACTTCTCCCCCTTTTCCAGCTGCATATCTATGTAGGGGCAAATTTTCTTTATATGCTTCAAGCAAGACAACATATCATAAAAGTTTGGATACAGAAGCATATAGTGAAACTAAAATTTTCTTCCATTAAGTGAGACATTAAAGAGATTTAAAAATCATAAAATAAGTCACTCTTCTTGCTAATTTTTTTGTTTTGGAAAATATAGTTATTTTTCTTTAAAATATGCCATTTATGCTAACATGTGAGGTTTACTGTTAAATAAATTTTAAAATATTTTTAATTTTTCACGTTTAATTTCTAATGCAGTAAATATCAACAGATATCAATAGATGAACAAAGTTATCTAGAATCCTCTAAAATTTTTTCTTTCTTTTTTTTTTTGAGACAGGGTCTTACTCTGTCAACCCAGGCTGGAGTGCACTAGTACAATCACAGATCACTACAGCCTGACCTCCCAGGCTCAACCTATCCTCCCATCTCAGCCTCCTGAGTTGCTGGAACTATGGCTGTACACTGCTACACCCAGCTAAGTTTTGTACTTTTTATAGAGATGAGATTTTACCCTCTTGCCCAGGCTGGTCTTAAACTCCTGGGCTCAAGTGATCCTCCCACCTCAGCCTTCTAAAGTGCTAGGATTACAGGCATGACCCACTGCAGCTGGCCTCCTCCACAATTTTTAAGAGTAGATAGGGATCCTGAGACCAAATTGTATGATAACCTCTACTCTGGAATAGTGCTACCCAACGTCATGTTTATGGATAGGCACTGTCAGCACGACATGGGAAATAGTTAAAAATATAATTTCTCAGGCCCTACTCTAGACCTACCAAATCAGAATCTCTTCCTGTGTGTCCCAGAAATCTGCATCTTAACAAGACTTCCAGATAATTCTGAAGCCCACCAAAGATGGAGGAGCTCTGTTCTACATCAAACTGTATCGATCACCTACCTCAATAGTAAAAATCATTTAAGAATATGCCCTCAATTTATGTGTACTTATTTACTTAGTCTACATACAAGCAGTTCTATACTTATATATTATGATCAGTACATAAAAAATTAAAACATGCACCAAAAAAATAGAAATTAGCAGATAAGAGATTTGCTGTTGTGTACAATGCACCTCTATATGGAGACTGGTCCATGTGGGTCCCTGGTTATAATTGCATTGCTCCATAAAAGGATTAAAAACTTTGTAGAAACTCCCTTTCCCACTGTGACTAAGTCTTGATAAATTAAGAAGTATTGCCTTCTTATGGACCCATTCTATTTCAACCAGTGGCTTGTTGTTGTTGTTGTTTCTTGTTTTGTTTTGTTTTGTTTTTGGCATCAAGTCCTTTCCAAAATACTCAGTGGAGGCTTCTATATCACTGAGACTTTCTTTTATAAAAGTTAAGGCAGCAAAGCCTAGGGAAGCCAGACTTCAGAGAGAATTTCTGAGTGAGCTGCTTCTCTGATATTCTCCATTCCCTCATTTCTCCCTGAATTCATCTGATCTGTCCATGAGTGAAAGAAGAAACCAATGAATGAATCAGAAAGGAGTGCTTGCCCAACTTCTCTGTTGTTTCATTGTAGTCTTTGATTCATGACTTTATGGATGAGTTTTTAATGCTAAAGTTTCAAGATAAGTATCTTTGGAGTTTGATGGTTTGCCTGTGATGTTTCTATATTTATTTTGTAGAAAAAACAGAAGATCACGGATAGCAAGGTTTTGTAGTTTTTTTCTTCTTCTTGGAAGGAAAAGCTTTAAAAAATACTGTGGGAAGACATTTTCTCCTTCAAAATCTCTGTGAGTTCAGCATTAAAGGAGAAAGCACTTGATTAAGCCATGTAAAAGGTCTATTTCCTACATTAGTCTGATCAGAAGGATGAGCTGGGGCAGTTTTTGAATATACAGATTTCTTGGCTCCATCCAAGATGTACTAAATATAATCTTTAGGGAAAAGAACCAGAAAATTCTTTTTTCTTATTTTTGATTGTAAAATGCACATACCATAAAACTTACCATCTTAGCCATTTTTAAGTGTATAGTTTAATAGTGTTAAGTACATTCATATTGTTGTGGAAATAGTCTCCAGAACTCTTCTCATCTTGCAATATTAAATCTCCTTACTTATTAAACAACAGCTCCCGTTTTCTCCATCTTCCTCTTCTCAGCAAACCACCATTCTACTTCTGTCTCCATGAACTTTACTGCTGGAGGTAGTCAAATATAAGCGGAATCATACTGTATTTATCTTTGTTTGTCTGGCTTATTTCATTTAGCATAAAGTCCTCAAGGTACATCTATGTGGTGGCATGGGTTGGAATTTCCTTTTTAAAGCTAAATAATACTTTATTGTATGTATACGCTACATTTTGTTTTTCCATTCATTGTTGGTGGACACTTGGGTTGCTACTACCTTGTGGCTACTGTAAATAATGCTGCTATGAACATGGGTTTACAAATATCTCTTAGGATCCCTGATTTACATTTGTTTGGATGTATTCCCAGAATTGAAATTGCTGGATCATACAGTAATTTTATTTTTAATTCTTTGAGGAACCTCCATAACTGTTTTTCACAGCAGGTGTCCTATTTTACATTCCCACCAACAGTGAACAAGGGTTTCAATTTCTAGACATCCTCACCAACACTTGTTATTTATTTTTTATAGTAGCCACCTTAATGGATGTAAGAGGAAATTTGGTTTCTTTTAAACAAATAACTTTGGTGATTTCTATGATCAAGCAAATTTTAGACAATGAATGATCAGAAAATTTAAAAAGAAATTGAAGGCTGATGAAGCATTACTTTTACAAGTTCATGATATTTTCCTGCCCCATTCCCTGGAGGCCTCATGCACAGCAGGGTGAGACAGCATCTGGAATTTGTATTGACTCTTTCCCAGAAGTGCCAAATGGTGTGTTGATTTGGAGCTTCCACTTTGGAATCTGATAACCAGGATTTTATTCAGTCTCTAATCTTACTTGCTGTGCTTGCTGTATAATCATGGTCTTAACCTTTCTAAGTTTGGGTTTCTTGAAAATTAGGGCTAATGATATCAATTTCCCAGGGTTGTTTATAAGGGTTAAACATAACATCACACCTGAAGTTTGTTTATTTAATTTTTTTTAGACAGAGTCTCGCTCTGTCACCCAGGCTGGAGTGCAGTGGCACAATCTCGGCTCACTGCAACCTCCACCTCCTGTACTCAAGAGATTCTCCTGCCTCAGCCTCCCGAGTAGCTGGGATTACGGTGCACGTCACCACACCTGGATAGTTGGTATAAGTTTTAGACCTGTCACTTACAACCTTGGTGATCAGGATCTTAACATTGATAAGCCCATTTTCTTCTCTGTAAAGTAGGGATAGTAACAAGAACTGTCTGGATCCTAGTCTGCTGGTTGATATCCAGTATCATTCTCCTCTTTTTTCTGTGTAGGATAACCCAGATGTTATGCTGAGTATCAAATTCCACAACTGAAAAATACATATCCCAGTCTCCCTCACAGGCAGGTGTGGCCTGAAAGTTCTAGATCTTAATAAGTCTCCCAGAGAACTTTCCTCCTGCCTATCATTTGCTGCTAAAAATACAGACGTGAAGACTCCAATAGTCATCTTGGATCATGCAGTACTCTTGAAAATGGAAGTCACACACAATGAATTAATTCCTAATGATACCTCACAAGCTCTGGGCTGATTACTTTTCATCATTTTGTTTTCAAGAAAACAACTGTTTTTAAGCCCCTGTTATTTCTGCACTAACAGCTTAATGCAATTCCTAAGTGAGACACTACCTCATAGGGTTATTATAAGGATAAGATTAGATAAAACATACAATGCACTTAAAATAGTGCCTGGCACGAAGAACGTGTTTTAAAAATGATCAATTTTGTTTAAACTTGGCTTGGATTCCATAGGATTTTAACAAAAAGATCAGGCTGAAAGTCTAGATTCTTCTCTATACTGTGAACAACATGGTTATCAATGAAATTAAGAGACAACTAGAGTGAAAAAAAAAAAAAGAAAAGAAGCTCTGTTAACTGACCTCTAACCAATACAAGAGGTTAACTGATGTTCTCCATTCTATATATAAAAATCCCAGTGGATACCCACAACACAGGCTTCAGGCTTGTAGGACACTTTCTAGTTCATCAGAGCACTTTTGTTCTCAGCAATTGAGCGTATACTTAGCAACATTTAGTGTTTCCAAACCTATTTTGTGCCTGTGGCACTTACTATTGAAATATGTAATTTAATTAAATATTATATAAACTAATGGAATACGAGTTGGAGAAGAAAAAGAGCTAAATCTGGAGGTTAGATAAAAAGAGATACTTCTTTTCTCTGTTTTGCAGGTTGGCAAAATCATTTAAAAACAATTGGAAGTATATGTTCTGCATTAAGTTGTCATTTTACTTAAAAACTAGGCATCAAAGATGATATGTAATAAATTTAGTTATGCAAGAATGACTGCTTGGGACCTCAATATATGAATTCTTAATCCAAGGAAAGTCCTTGGCTTTACATTTAAAAATTGGCAAATAAGTGTACATTTCATTGATTTTAGTTAGACTGAAATGTATACAAGGTGCATGGATCAACTTGTCATTTATTGCTTTCACCAAGTTTTCCAACTAACCGAACAACTACCTTTCTGGATCATTTTGAATGATCCACAGTCCACACTGCTGCAGGCATGGCCCGAGGACAGGTATCTAAAGCAACTCAGGTTTGATTGTGAGGGTGCAGAAAGACACATGCTCTCCAGGCTCACATGTGGATCAAGAAAGAAAGGAAACTGAAGAAGGAATTTAC